>NC_071467.1:10551910-10862295 GCF_028500815.1 Rissa tridactyla | reverse complement strand
AGCTTCAAGAGCAGTGAGAATATATCTGCCCTCAGCCTTAAAAGCTGGAGAGCACTGCAGATGGAAACAGGCTTGTAAACTACATTGTGAGAATCACGCTTTTCAGAAAGTCATCATATTTTCCTTGCATCCAAGCGCGTTTCTCCTAGTCTAATGCACATTTGTTTCTCTTCTGAATAGTGCTGGAGAAGCGTAGATGTCCTCTGACATGTTCTAGTTCCTACTACTGATATTGGTGCTTAAATTAATAAAGATCTTTCAATTAAATAAAATCCTGAAGTAATAAAATACATTGCCCAGACAATAAATAATTATTGAGCAATAGTAAAAAAAAGCAGTAGTTACACTCATAGTCTGGAAGAGAGACCAACACATGGAAGCTATCGGCTTCAGATTTAGGAAGGAGACGCTCGGTGCTATTAGCTTAAACAAGTCAAATTTTGGATAAGCTGGTCTCATTTTCAGGACTCAGCAATAGTAACGTTGCTAATATTAAAGGAATCAGTTCACATACTGACACCTAACTGCTGAATCAAACACATACACGAAGTGCAACACCGGTCACCAGATCTGCATAAAACACACCGTTTCGTTCATTGCTGAACAATTTGTTCTAGAAAACGTAAGATTTCATCAGTTTTTAGTTGCACCTTTACTACTTACTTCACAGTCTAAACCTATGCAGAAACCTGTGCACTGCTTTCCACTCCTGACACCTAGTGGTTATTCTTCCACAAACTACTAATTACAAACCAACCACAATAAAAGATATGCAAGCCAAAAAAAAAGAAAGAAATACTACTCCATTGAATTTCTGGGGCTTCAATCATCAATATCTTATCTGAATAGTGTAAAAACAATTTATACTGCCAGATAGAAAATGGTTTTGTATCAGAAAGTAAGTATTCAGGCTACTTAAAAGCTGTTTAAAGCTCCCTCTGATGTCAGTTCTTTTTGGCTAAACTGACTTTGGTACAATAAACTGTTTTAGTTGAAACTGGAATTACTTTTTTTGAGATCACACATCATCAATAAAGTCTCCTTTCTGAACAAAACCGAATTCAAAACTGGTCATATCAGGAAAATGGAGGCCTGCCAGGGAAAATAGTCTAGTGAAAAAAGGCTTACATTCCTCAAAACCAGAATTGTAAAGTACGGTCAGGTCAGTGTTTATTCAGTCCATTTTTCCACTTGGAGGAAATCACGGGAAAGGCACTGAAGAATCCACAGTTCCTTTAGAAGAGGCAGTCTTAAAGCCTTGTTAATTCGGGAATATTTTGGTGGCGCAGCTGACACTGAATAACTTATTTGACAGGAGCTACAATAAAATAACTAAGTGTGCCCACACAAGTCTGGAATAAAACCCAGTTTGTCTGGAAGGATTACTCTCATTTTTAAAACAGAGCTTGTATTGAAAAGGGGAGAGACTATGGTCCAAAAATCTGCTCTGATTTACCCTTCAACCAGTAACTGCACAATTCTTCCAAAAGTGAATCTGGGGCTAGAAAATAGATATGCTTTCCTCTTTCAGAGCGATACAAGTTCAACATGCTTTCTAGCTTAATTCTGCATAGTGCTCTTAATTCAATTACATTGCAACCATCAGAAAAAAAAAAAAAACAAACCACACAATACTTTTTTTAGTTCAGGGACATTTACATTCAAATGCAATTTACATTTTGCTTTCTCCTTTTAAGTTTTCAATCTTAAAAGCCTTTTGCAGTGCTGTAAATCCTCCAACAGAGGTCACCACCTTACAATTTGATCTGCCAGAGAAAGGGAAGCCTGCAACAGATGTGTTCATCCCGTCTTAGTGCCCTGCAACTCTGACAGACAGCAATCTCCTTCTAGCCCAAACACTGCATTTAGTCCATGACGTTGTGACATTATCATGGAAACAGTGGCTAAAGTCTGCCTTTTTTCAAAATAAGCTGAGGACATTCTATTTTTGTCACGTACAGAAAGATGCAAAAAAGCATTTAACAAGAGATGCAGTAGATTTACAGACTGCTTTACAAAAGAATTTCTTACTCTACAAAAGATGGTATGACTATTAAAACTGTGCTATACTACCACGTTACCAAGAAAGTTTCATATTTCAGCAATTTCAGCCATTTCAGCCTGTAATTTAACAGCTGTCAAACTGCTACCTCAAAAAAAAAAAACCCAACCCAACAGTAACATTGATTTGTATAAGTCCTCCTCCTGTTAGGTTTTCATCTCACTGTAAAGAAAAAAAAAACCAACACAAAAAAACGAAACAAAAACCCCAAACCTGCAAGTTTTATCTAACTGCTAGGAAAAAAAAAAAATCTTTTCAAACCTTAACTTCCCTATAATGTCTAGTCCAATTGATCAGCTGGCACTTCACATGAAAATGCCAGCCTAGTTTTATTTGGAAACCTGTTTTCTTTCAAAATAGCTGAAATCCCATCTACAAGACTCAGACTCCCCTACATTTCAGTAGCCCAGCTGGGTGAAGCTGCACTGAGGCTCTGACAAACAGCCTTGGCAATGCTGCCATCTAATGTGCTAGGACAAGGAGTACAAGCATCCGCATCGCGCTCTACTGCTCAAAAAAAGTGTTTTCTTTTAGTTTGGCTCTGAACTGCCGCACCACTTCAAGTGCCTTGGCTTGCAAATCCTACACTACCAATATTATGATGAATTATGTAGTCATCAGGCTGATGGATATGCTGGTGGCTCATGGCCTGGATGAGCATACGATCTGCTGGATCAAGCACTGGCTGGATGGATGCCCCCAAAGAGTGGTGGTCAATGGAGTTAAATCCAGCTGGCGGCCGGTCACAAGTGGTGTCCCTCAGGGCTCGGTGTTGAGACCATTTCTGTTTAACATCTTTATTGATGATCTTGATAAGGACATAGAGTGTATCATCAGCAAGTTTGCAGATGACACGAAGCTAAGCAGGAGTGTTGATCTGCATGAGGATAGGGAGGCTCTACAGAGAGACTTGGGTAGATTGTACCGATGGGCCAGTGCTAACGGTATGAGCTTCAACAACGCCAAGTGCCGGGTCCTGCACTTGGGCCACAACAACCCCATGCATCGCTACAGGCTTGGGGAAGTGTGGCTGGAGAGCTGCCTGGCAGAAAAGGACCTGGGGGTTCTAACTGACACGCGGCTGAACATGAGCCAGCAGTGTGCCCAGGTGGCCAAGAAAGCCAATGGCACCCTGGCTTGTATTAGAAATAGTGTGACCAGCAGAAGGAGGGAGGTGATTGTCCCCCTGTACTCAGCACTGGTGAGGTCACACCTTGAGTCTTGTGTCCAGTTTTGGGCACCCCAATACGAGAGAGATATCGAGGTGCTGGAGCGAGTGCAGAGGAGGGCAACGAAGCTGGTGAAGGGCCTGGAGAATAAATCTTATGAGGAGCGATTGAAGGAGCTGGGACTGTTTAGTTTGAGGAAGAGGAGGCTGAGGGGAGACCTCATCACTCTCTACAACTACTTGAAAGGACATTGTAGAGAGGTTGGTGCTGGTCTCTTCTCACAGGTCATTAGCGATAGAACAAGAGGGAATGGCTTCAAGCTGCAACAGGGTAGGTTTAGGCTGGACATTAGGAAAAAATTCTTCACAGAAAGAGTGGTCGGACACTGGGATAGGCTGCCCAGGGAGGCGGTGGAGTCACCATCCCTGGATGTGTTTAAGAGTTGTTTAGATGTGGTGTTAAGGGATATGGTGTAGGGGAGAACTTTGTAGAGTGGGGTTGACGGTTGGACTCGATGATCCCAAGGGTCTTTTCCAACCTATGAAGGTTCCATGAATCATTCCATAAATGATTCTATGATATCAATACTCATTGACATATTCTACCTCAAGGGATTTCTTCGGAATGTCACAGTACTACACTGCAACCCTTGTGTGTATGAACCTGACATTGACTGTCCACCTGCAAATTCAACTCAGTGACACACCACCCCTGAAGTACCAAAGAGGAAAGGAAGTCCCATGGCCTTCCAAAGCACATAGCTGGAAGGGCAGATTATTCTGTGGAGTTTCCTTTTTCTGAGACACCAGTCAGATAAAGTGTGTTTGCAGAATATAGAAGCCTAATGAAGGACATCAAGTTACTGATGGTACAACAGAAGATGACTAGCAGAATGATATTCCTTCCCATCCCATCTGTTATCAGGAACACTAACAAAACAGACAGGCACAAGGCAGGGCGGGGGGATAAAATTGGTGTCCACATGGTTGTCTGCTTCTTTAAAGTTTCACACGAGATTTCTTACAAGAACAAGTTTCTATTGCCATCTTTGTTATTCCCAGTTACTTCTTCAGACACCTCATGAAGCACAGTAGCAACTACTTTTATTGAGTTCGGATAGTTTTTCTTGTTATAAAGCAAGTGTACAATTAAAAAAACCCAGACCACATTTGCCTAGACTCCTCTAGCTGTGCTAAATCTGATTATCTTTTATCTCATTTTCTACCCCATCCAACGCACCTCAAATTTTCTTTTAATCTTAAAAATCAAACTAAAGGTATCCTGTAAGTGTAAGATATCGTAAGACAGTTTATTTGCATCCACCTATTGGAAATATGGACGAATGTTTGCTACTCTCCAGTGATATACAACCTACAATTCATTAAGATCAGTGGCAAGTATGCAGAATACCATGCAGTTACAGTTTCCTGCACCAGTCCATCACTGAACTCTACAACCTCATCTCATCTCACAAGGAGTTTCCACCACTTCCTGGAGGGGGGGGAACCAACCCAACATATACACATGCAGAACAGAAAGCCATTAAAGAATACTAAATACGTTTAATAATCACATCTGACTCAGAAAACTTGACCTGAAAATACTTACATCCTAGAAGAACCACCAATACATGTTCTCCCTGTTCCTGCTCTTCCCTAAGCATCTGTGCATGTTTGAAGGTTCAGGTTCTATTGGATATTGAGCTTTTTTCAAGTTTTCACCTTATTCAGAAGGTGACCTCTAGTTAGCTTTGCCCCATTCTTTGAAGCTTAACCAAAGTTTTCAACAGTCTCCAGATCTTTACCATTGTTACCCTACTGGTGCTTTCCTACTGAAAGTGTTGCTTTGGTAGGGTAGCCCTTTGTTAGGGCTCTTGCCAGTCCCTTCAAACCCTTCACACTGGTGGGTCTCAGCTGGCTTAAGATGCTGTTAAGCATTTGGCAGCTACTTTGTCTCAGCACAGCTGGAGAAGGTGAAAAGCAGTCAGACACCTTAACTTGAGGGCTGATAAACCATCACCTTGGTTTATAAACCTTTTCCCTTCAATACCCAAATTACTGTTGATTCAGTTTCCTCAAAGAAAACAGAAGTTTCTTGCCATATGCTGTAGCTGTTTGCTGGACAGCCTTCCTCCTCCTGCAGGCAGTACCATTCCCAGCAACGTCCTTTGAATTTTGCTAGCATTTCTGGATGACTCTCACCTTCCTGAGCAGCAGCAGCACCACCATTCTAATAGAGGAATAAGTAGGGGGCATGAAAGGATGAGCAAAATCAAGCACACACATGCAGAAGTCCTGGAGACTGTGCTTGGCTAAACGGACCCATGGTCTGACTCACTTTAGTGACTCTTACAACGTATCCTTCGCAAATGCACACAACGCTGTAAATAAAAGTTTGCACTTGTTCCAATTGCAACTTTACTAAACACTTATCCGTGACTTCGGAAGTAAAGGCGACCAAAATTGAAAAGGTACTTCTGGCACTGGATATTCTTCCATTAGTTTATTGTAGATTTGGGCAGTACTGCTGTATGCTTGCCCACTTCCTAGAGTCATTCCATAACCCCAGAGAGGTAAGACCATAGGGTAGAAGGACTGTTGGTCTGACCCAGCATTGCCATAAACTCTCCTAAGAATGACAAAATAGGATATAAACCTCAAAAACCAGCAATTCTGTGAAACAAGTATTTTAATACATCAATCATGCACTAAAATAAAGGACAATTACTTTAGTAACACATTTATAATGACACATACTCTTAATTCCTGAATGGAGTATTCTAATAGTTTTGGACACAGCACTTGGAAGTGTTTTCTACTGTTGTCAACAAAACTGATGACAAATCAATTTAATCAGCTCCCCAGAATTCAAAGAGCTTTTTGATGATTCATCAGAAACAGAAGAAAAGTAAATCCTACCTCACATTTGGTAGCATTGCCTTCCCCATCTGACAGGAGAAAGTTACCTATGCTGGCACAGCACAATAAACATGAAGTTTAACCCACACACTTTATGTAGTAGCTTAGATGACAATTAGCAGGTAATAAGTCTAAAAGCTAAAACCTTCACATGAGCATATGCTACCCCTTCAGACTTACAAGCCGGTCCAGAGTACTGGTTTCTGGCATAAGGCATCTGGTTCAGAGAAGATTTGAAGTCACACAGTAACTTTTTAGTAAAGAGACTGAGAAAGAAAAAAAACACACACACAAAAAAAAAAAATCACCTGAACATTATCTCTTCATTCAAATCTTCCAAGAAGCTTAAGCGTAATCTTCCGGGACAAATTCTTAAATGTGGCCAAGCTACTCTATTCTGTGCATACTGAAAATGCCTTTATTGAAACAATGCGACTTCTTCACATCGCTAAAGCAAAGAGTTTTCAAAGTGATTACCTGGCTGTGCGGTGAGGTACTGTGCAAGCAACAAACCAAAGAGCTGCAACCTGGTTTAGCATCTTTAACCACAGAGAGGCATAAATTAGGTTATAGATCAAGACTTCCTAGTGAACACTAGAAATTTCAGAAGTTGTAGAAGCAAATGGGGGGAAAGGAGTTCTTGAAGAGAAAACTGCTAGTGTTCAGCACACTCCCATTTTCTGCCCTTCAACATATTAAATTTTTATTTCTTATATGTCAGGAGAGTTTTCAAACAGGTTAAGTTTCAGTTCTTACCTACAGCCAGTGCTGCACTCTGTTCTTGGCCTCCAGGCTGTTTTAAAAGAAAAAGAGATTATGAAAATTCATTCTTTTGCATCAAAGTTCTTAAATGTAACGCTACGTGATCTTATAAAAGCAGACTAGCATCTGTTCTAGACATCGTACTACTTGTCTGGATCTACTTCATAAATGTAGTTCTGGATCTACATGCCACAAGTGACTTTTGAAAAAATACGCTAAAAAAATAGAATGCAGAACTGTGTTTTATCTCTAGGTGTACAAAATAAATAGGGAACACCATTATTTGGCAACAAATGTTTTTCTAGGGAGGAAGGCTGCTGGTGTTAGATAATCCATAAGAACACATATCCCACAATAAATTTAATTACTAAAGAGTCAAAGCTGCACTAAATACCAGTGGCAAATGGTTTATCTTGCATTTCACTTGGCATACACAAACTTAAAAAAAAAGAGAATAACACAAGACTCTTAATTCAACCACACAAATTAGCTCTTGAAAAAATTCACGGCTTGCGTGCTGACCTCCTGGAGAAGGCACTTTCAAGTCACCACTGAAAACCATTTGCTTAACGAAGAAAACTAGCCTTCTTAGACAGCTTCAGTCTGCTATACACGTTATTAACCACCATCTTACGGCTCGTTAAATAATTATGTTAATAGTACAGTTTAAAGGAGAAGATACGGAGTACTACAGTATCTCAAAGCTTCACAGGAAAGAGTAGTGTAATGTTAGCTTGGGAAGGCTCTGAAGATCGACAGCACCACGGGCAAGCAGCAGAGTGGAGACTCTCACGAGAATGACTCTTTGCAGCCCACCAAACTGAACATAAGCAAAAAGGCGACGACAGACACTGTCACAACTGTGGAAATTTATTTCTCCATTCTTTCCAGCGTATGTATCTCTCAAAGAGGCTTCTCCCCTTGACCAGAATTTCTTTAAGCTTGAGTAGCACCTTATTTTTCCTTTGCCAGTTGGCTTCAGTAAGGAACAGTGAGTATTCCAGGACAATAACTACTTCACAGGACACAAAGATAGTTAACAGCACTATCTTTGTAAAAAACTACTGTAGCTTCCCTAAAACTCACCCATTCTCCTAGGCACATTTTAAAAAGTGTTTTTTTCCCCTCCTCATGACTGCAGGCTGCTCAATCTGTGCTTTGAGACAAAGCAACAAAAAAAAAAAAAAAAAATCAAACACTGACTGGAAAACATTGGTCCCCTGCAGGTCAGGGAAGAACATGACTGGTACTGCAAATAGAAACTGAAACCAAAGTTAGACCCAACACTACTTCAAAAAGCTGATTTCCTGAAAAAAGTGAAAGAAAAATCAAATAGGGCAAAACATTTAAGAACACTAAAAAATTCTACCTAGAAATAGGTATTTTTGGGAGGTAGTCAAGAGCTCTGGTTAAGTTGATTTTGAGTGAGAGTCCAACTTAATTCAGCGGGCTATAAACAAAAAGGAGAAGTCCAAATACATTAGAATGACCAGACCACAGAAAAAAAAAAAAGAAAGTAACAGACAAGAAATCCACACTATAGCATCAAGGCTAGGGACTTTTTAAAAAAATGTTTCCTAACAGCATTAGTTCATTACAAAACAGAAAAGTCTAAATTTCCAGACGATAAAATTATTTTAAAAAAGCCCAGAACTGCACAGCTCTTTACATTTTTCTGGACAGAACACTGCTCTTATGATCACAAGCGCTTAACCACCTACAAGACAGGTGTGTGCTGATGCTCAGGTAGCTTGTCCTGAAGGCGTCAATGAATGAAAGTGAATTATTAACAAAGTCTTGCAGAACTCTTGTGATACGGGCATGAGGAGAGAAGAGGCCCAATGGAGCCATTAGGCAAAAGGGAAGCCACCAGGAAAGCTGAGAATTATAAGTCAGTTGGACTATCATCAATAACAGGCAAAGAGGTGTTAACATCCATGAACGGGATTCCTATCTTTTAGTAGCGATGAGCATGCCTTCATGCAAAACAGATCAGACTGAGCACATCTGATGCTATCGACTTGGTTTATACCGGCAAGCTGAGAGATATTTGATTTTTGCACAGCACATGGTATTTTAAATTTAGAGGTTAGCACTATGCAATATAATAAAACGCTGTCTAAACAGATAAGAAATTGACTTGCAGATCTCTGGCAGACAGCGGGGAATAATCAATCATTAACAGTGCCAGATGTGAAGTTAATAATGTGATGGATTCTTTACACAATTAATTTTTGCACTTCTGGATGCACCTTAATTCAGACGTAAGAGTATCTAAGTGAACAATTGCCTATTGTCAGGTTCAGAGTGCATCACTTGGGCTCTCTCTGTTAGTACAGAGGATCTGCAAAACATCTGAGCTTCCTTCTGACTGATTCTCAAGGTTTGGATCTGCAGATCAATATAGGAAGAATACCAAAAGGCACAAGAGGAGACATATATAATTTAACAGGTAGTGAAACACTGAATAATACAGAACCAAGCATTTTTTCAATTGCTTGTGATTCTGAGGCAGACAAGTATTTAACATTATATTACAAAGAAAAGCAGCTCCAGGAAGGAAAGTTACCTTTTATTCAATGGGTTAACAGCTCACGGATTTTGTTTAGCTTTTTTTTATACCATTTTATGGAGTCAAACAGCAGAAAGATTAATGTGTCCCATCCCAGGAATCTCGATTACACACACGCTCCCTCCCTTCACTCGCAGCCTAACTTCACCACAGCAGAAAAAGGAAAAAGCATACGCTAACATCTCAGGCCAACTACAACTGCAATTTAAAGAACTGTCACAACAGCTGGAAAACAAATGGGGAAAGATGTCTACAGCCATTAGAGAGGGACAGTGAATCATCTAAACTGTAGCTATTCATTTTCAGAAGACAACAAAACCAAGCATCGTTCAGTTTGTCAAAGGAAAAGCTGTAGTTGACACGAGTCAAATGGTACCCAAATATAAAAGATGCACTAAGTAAACTTGGCATCATTGTACATAACGAAACTTGAAAAAAAAATAAAATAACTGGCTAACCACTGAATAAGCTCTGTGTTTTGAACATCCACCTCATATTGAACTGATGCTGCTTAACTCGGCAGTACATGAAAACAGATTTCAGAAGAGAAAAGCTAACCATTAACTTCCACTATGAAACCAGTGTTTTCCGCCCAACCCTGACTGAACTAATTAAGAAACCTCTACACACAAGCATAGACTTGTCAGCAACTGTCAGTCAGGATTTGTTACAAGACTGGTGATTCTGCAGCTTTCCAACACTCAGGTTTTTCTGCCCATTAAGAACAGAAAAGATTGGGTAATAAGAAAGAATTGATAACAACTTCGCAATGCCCATCTAAATTACTTTCTGTGTACTTGATCGATACCTCAACTCACCAGGGAACTTCAAAAAGAATTCCTTTATTAAGTGTTGTAAGCGTTATGAAAGCTTGCACAGGATTCATCTACTCCATGTGAGGTATGAGGCACCCAGGCTTTAGTAGTGGTCTTCAAAACACCATGCACTCTGTTGCTTTTAAAGAGCAAACGCTTAAATTGCTTGTTCAAAGTTGAAGTTTGCACTAGGACTTCCCTTGGTAAACATCACCAACTTGAACTCTGTGCCAGCCAGAGGTGGGCTACGGCATGGATGTTCTCAGTCCATGAATCTCAACTGCCCTTTGCAGAACAGCACAGGACCTAGCTCAAAGGCTACACTCCTCTGGCAGTTTTTAGACACTCCTGCTCCCTCGTTCCAGTTACAGACTAGAAATTAAGCTTGAGGAAACCACTCTAGAAATTGGTTACTCTTAGAAGCACACATTAAAACATAAAAAGCAAGCCCAGTCCAAAACAGAACCACAAGTTAAATACATCCCACATCTTGTGGGTAATAAAAAAAGAACACTAAGAAATGTTTAGTAATAAAACTTGATTTTTACTTTAGTAACAATAACAGATGGCTAAGCTATAAAAATAAATCGTAGCTAAGATCATGTTTCAAAGGAAGTTTCAGGGCATCTGCAGATGAACCCACGGTTTAATGTTAAATGGATACGAACTCCAACGTTAACATCAGTGATTCTAAAAGAAGATTCTGCTCTATCTGTATGGCAAAAACCAAACATTAGACTAAGTCTATGCAAAGGTAGTCTATCACTACTGCAAAGCGACCTCAGTTCTTTATAAGAAAGCAAATCTGCTGGTTGCCTGCTATAAAACCACCTTTTTTTTTTTTTTACTTCTGGCTATAGAAAGCTTCATCTCAAATCTTTCTTCTCCATTCATTTTTACTTACTCTCCTGAAGTTAAGTTGCACCTTAAAAGTCTATTGTTATATTAAGCCTTTCCCTAACCTATATAATTTCTTAATGCTGTCTTACAATATCTCATATTACTTGCTACACTCAAACCTGTGGTTTAGGTTTATACATTAACAATAGAGAGGGTGATCTGACATGAAAGATTTCTTGGCAGTTCTTGACCAGTGTTAGACACCTGCCAAAAGCACGTTATGCTTCGTCTTTCATTCACAGATTAAAATGCATTTATGCCAATATAACTCTTATTCTTCACAGCTATATTGGCATACAGGTCTTCATACTGTGCATCCAAACATCTAGCGACACTAGATGTCTAGCTCCACATGCTAAGTTAGGAGTACAACGAATTACTTGCATCCTCCAAGCGAGGTCCACAAAGCTCTGTTTCAGTTCCTCTGAAGTTTACTCTGAAGATTTGGCTTCAAAAGGAATGTAGCAAAGAGCCAGCAGGTTTGCTTTGAAGGAAATAGTCCAAGGAAGTTTAGATGCTGCACTATAGATTAACAAAAAGGGCACAAGGTTATATACACATACCCCTTTCATAAAAAAAAAGAGGGGAAACCACATATAATTGAGAAGCTTGTATGGCATAAGAGGATACTCACACATATACAAGACTAATACGCAGCATGAAAACTTGTATTTCATCCACTTACAGGTAAGTTTTCCACAACAAACCATTACCTTGGCTTAGTGGAATCAGTAAAATGAACTATCATAATCCTCATTTTTGCATCTTAGGAAAAAAAAAGCTGCAAGTTGAAGACCAAGTACAAGGTTGTTGGGCTTTTTTAACTGAATCAGAAAGTTAATTTAAATATTTCCAAATAACTTTTCCATTTCTCAAAATAAGTGAGAATATTAAGTGTTAGGTAACCAAAGACAAATAAGGACTTGTAGGAAAACAGAGACGAGACTTCTTTGGATTGTTTCATCTGGGGGTGTTTTTTTTTTGGTTTTGGCGTTTGGTTTTTTGGTGGGGGGGGTGGGGGGAGAACTGTGATATTTTAGTCCAGGCTACACAACTTCCTGTTTTACTGGAGAAAAAAAAAAAAAAGAGCTTGCAAGAATGACTGAAGCAGAGTCCTGTGTCTAACAGTCAATTATTCAACAACTGAACTTGCTATTTCGGTAGGATATTATCTCCTATATTTCTTTTGAACTTCCATAAATCTAAATCCTGAAGTGATTCAGTACTGGGTATATTACACAAACAGAACTTTGAAGATCTACATAGCATTCAGGTTTTCGTTCCTCAAAAAAGTACTTAAAGGACTTATGTTTTCCTAAGCTAGGAAGAGATGTTGCATGCCCTTACAGCATTATAATATATAAATTACATTGCTGTCTTATTGCATGTTTAACTTCCCTATGACTACTTAGCACTGATATTTTTCCGCAGTTGATGCTGCTTCCTTTCATGTTACACTGTTAACACCCAGTTGTGAAGTGTTCCTGAATACCAACTAAATGATTCAGCAGCATTTTTTTTTATTTTTTTTTTTTTAATCTAAGCTACAAAAATGATATAGTTTCTTAGGAATATGGCAAAGTTTAAGATAGTGTTCTGACTCAGTATCAGCGTAACAGAAACGAAACCATACCCTGCCCCAGGAAGTTTGCAGCAATACTCAACCACTTGCGTAATAAAAACAGTAAGACAAGAAAAGGTCAAAGAGGCTTTCCCATTCAACATTATTAGTAGTGTATTATCAGCTCTGAGCAACCTCAAGACCCATAGCCCTATTCAGTAACGCTTAAACAGAGGAGTCCTTTTTTCTTACAATCTAGATTTCTATGCTCAGGGTAGACCACTTTCCTCTGGACTATACTGGGTCACGTGAACGGAGAGGAACTTCTATCATGAAAGGAAGCCAACCACAGAAGAGTAGTGTGCCACCTAAACCATCTTTTTACTTGTTTTAGTGAGTTCTAACCATAAATTGGTTCCTCAACAGTATCAGAAATTAAGTGCTGAAGCCATAGTTCATGTGCTAACAGGTAAAAGCGAAAAATGAATCTAGACGTACACTGATTAGACTAGAGCTACAGGAGCTTCACGGACAGCATCTCTACTGCTCAGAGGCAATGGGCTTGTTTATTCCAGATTCCAACGAACACAGACTAGCTTTTAAAAAGCCTGAAAAGCCCTTTCTCAGAAACAACAGCAGTAAGTTTTGCCACATGCTTCTCACAGACCCAAGGGATGAGCAGTTGTAGGGGATACCCAAGCAGTTTGCTTTAACTCCTTGCCCCCAAGGCCCCTAGGGCCACCCCACTCAGCCAGTCTCAGAAGAGGCAGTTCCTCCGTAATCATAACTCACACACGAGCCAGGAGGCAACGCTGTGCCAGAGTGACCATGACACAGCCCTGGGACAAGCAGTAATTTCTGCTGAGAAGGATCAGAGGACCTCTGCTTTGGCCAGAGTAACTGTCACATAGCACTAAGGCTCTTGAAAACACCTCCAGCTCTACCAGGAGTGCTTTGCGCTCCACCTACACAGAAAGATCTGTAATAACCATTTCAGCTAAAATTTAAAAAAAAAAAAAAAGGGGGGGAGATGGGGCAATGAAGGAAAAAAGGGAATCTCTTCAGACCAGCTAAACAGTAACGCTCCAGTAGCAGAAGTCTGAGATTATTTTAATACAAAGGAAAACATGGGTGATTAGATGTCCCAGTAAAAATGATGAACAGAAATACTCAAGACAATTGGATCAATCACTAGATGTCCAGGGAGGAAGAATCTAACCATGTTGCTTTAACCTGTGACCTCAAGTGTTTATTGGGTAGCATTTAAGATGGAAGCATGCACAAAAATTACAGAATACAGGATAACAAACGTAAGAGATGTACCATGGGAATGTCTGGGCCCAGCTCCTGGGGACCACTGTGTGCATTCAACAGCTTTGTCCAATAGTCGGGGGTGGGGGGGTAAAACAACAGTAAAACAGGAGCCATATAACAAGGTCTTAATCCTGCATTGTAATTTAATGATGCTGTCTCAACAGCTGCACACTATTTCTGCTTGATAATTTCCAAAATTAATCCCACAATGAGCTAAAAGGAGGCAAGCTGCATCAGGGGAAGTTCAGATGGGACGTAAGGAAAAGGTTCTTCAATGAGAGGGTGTTTGGCCAGTAGAACAGGCTCCCCCGGCAAGCGGTCACAGCACGAAGCCTGTCAGAGTTTAAGGAGCATCTGAATGACACTCTTAGTCATATGGTTTAGTTTTAGGTAGTCCTGTGAGGAGCAGGGAGTTGGACTTGATGATCCTGATGTGTCCCTTCCAACTTGAGATATTTTATGAATCTAAATAATAAAACTGCAGTTATGTGGTCAAGCAGCAAGCTGAACATTAACCAGATCTGAAGGACATGTTAGTAGTCCAAATCCCTACAGAGTTAGAAGTAACAAAAAAAAACCCAACAAAACCTAGAAACGTCCTTTACCAAGTATTTAGGAGTCCTTCTGCAAGTCAGGAAGTGAAATACGCAACATCTGACATTAACCTAATAGAACAAACCACATTAAAACATAACACGAGAAGCCAGTCACCTGTCTCAACAAGCACAGATTTTCAGGTCAAATGTCTTTCTGATGAGAAGAGTTTACATATTTTGCTAGTCTGTTTAAAAGTGACTTTTTGAAAAGTCAAAACAACCCTTAAATAAATGTCTTTGATTTGAAGGCTCATTGGACAAACAGAATTAAACAGTTCACGTTCTCCTGAGCAACTGTTTACAGGTGGAGAAAAATAGCAGCTTTACCTTCATAAACAAACGGGCACGGCTGAAGTCTCAAACAGAAGAGTTTACTGAATGAGCCATGAAACCGGATTCAAAACTTGCTTCTTTTTAAACTTACTCTATGAACTGTTGCAGTCAGACTGCTGCATATAAAGCAAGGATATTTTGGAAGAGCTCTACACCGAGTTCTGCTTGATTTCAGTAAAAAAGCCTGTCACTGATCATTTACAGATTATTACCATCTTCATTCAAGGTTTTAAGTAATTTTATGTCCCCTGTGAGAGAAAAGATACCACATTACATTGCGTCAGCACAGGCAGATTATTTACATTCTTTTCTAATACGTACTATTAGACTTTAACAAACACAGGATTGCACAAAAACTTTTAGCCCCTCAATCTATTCCCATGCTATTGCAGGCAGCCGCGTTAAACAAGCCCCAAGACAAAAAATACATAATGAGAGACAGCTCAGTTTGGCCTAAAAAACCCGGCCTGTCAGCTCATCCTCTTTCTTGCCTTAGATACCAGCATTAATACAAAATAAACGGATGCTGGCAGAACAACAGTAACATGATCAGAATTTCTACCAAATATTTCACAGTGAGTGTCAAAACCCCAAAAAGTACTTAACCTCCATACACTAAGAACCATTTCAACAAACCCACTTTCACATGGACGACAAATCAATTCAAGCAGCTCTGCGGAACTGCAAATATAATTTACAGGCAAACGTACAGCAATATATTTAGAGCAACACTACCAAAAGAGATTGTTTTTAATTTGTGGCACAAATGGGAAGTAAAAGTGGTTTCAGTTGTCAGAAAGACATTCATTTTTCTTCATGTATTTACAGTATGCAACCTCACTGTGACAGATTATTCTTTTACCTCAATGGTTCCCACATTACCCTGCTGTTGGTATCTCGTAGACTCTGCAGAAAAAGCTTTTCAAGTTGCTCAGAAGCATTTGTAACTTCACCACTTTTTACACTGGTAATATAGGTTTCCCCAAATGAAAAAAGTCCCTCTGAAAGCACGCATTAAAAGCTGCACATTTTTAACACCTATTTTCTTGTTTAATAGAGGAAACGTTTCATAGAATCGTAGAATGGTTTGGGTTGGAAGGGACCTTAAAAGTCATCTAGTTCCAATCCCCCTGCCACGGGCAGGGACACCTCCCACTAGACCAGGCTGCTCAAAGCCCCATCTAACCTGGTCTTCAACACTTCCAATTAGCATTCGGCAAAACAAAACAGAACCTTACTTCATATTTCTTGCACCACATTTGACTTTACATAAACTTCCCAGAGAGTCGAAGTCATAGAGAAGTCCGTAAGATATACAACATGGCCTTACTCAGCACAGGATCTCTTCCCAATGAGGCCCTTCATTTCTAACCTTTTGTAGGCAGGCAGCTACGGGGACAACTGGATACAAACTTTCTTGCTCCTTTTAAATTTAGCACATATTAAGGGATTTGCTAAGAGATTTTAAGGATCCTCCTCATAAGGAAGGAGGACATTTAAAGATGTGTCAGTCAGACAAATAACTCTTATAAGCTCTTATAAGAGCTATACAAGCCACAACAAAGCGTTCTCAAAATTAATAAGAAAATGACAGGTATGCATTTACTTCTACTTTGCAAACATAATAATGAAGGTGTTTTCATATTTATTAAAATTAGCACAAAGTGCAAAACCTGTTAATCCACAAACACTGCAATATCAGTTCTGGAACAGGGACTCCACAACATGTTAATCAGCTTGCTCGAAACTTCTCCCCATCATCATTACAAGGGAACAATTTTAAGTTGTATGGAAAGATTTTTAAATCTTCAAGCATGCAGCCAAGTGCAAGCTGCATACGAGAGATAACGCTATAAAGTAGGAATGAATAATTATCAGAGATTGTACGCAAAACCAGGAGATAATTATCAAGATCTTTTCTGAATGACTGATACTCTGGAAAAATAATCCCATACAAGTAAGTTAACGTAATGAAAAAGAAAAGCTAATACAAGAAAAATAGGGCAAACGCTAAAGTGTTACATGTCCCGTAATGTCATATAATGTTATATATCACAGTGTCTGTGATAATGGACAGCTGAAACATTATAACTAAAAGAAATACCACCTGGATAAAATAAGCCCTAATGGCTATTTAGGACATATTTAAGACCAAGGTCCAGCTGGCTTAATATTTCTACCTCAGCAAGACCTGGACACACTCTGCCCCAAGGGATGTTCACGTGTCTCATTCTCTCGTCGGTGTATTCCCAGAGTCGGGGGCCTGAGCTGAGACCTGGGTCAGGTCCAAAACATGGTAGAGCTCAGTGGGCTCTCAGCTGATGTCTTCCCAGACCAAAGTCAATGCTGGAAGCAAGTTTGTGCAGCACTACCCCTGAGCTAAAAAGCACTGCTTGGTCCTAAAGGAAATGCTGAATTTAGACAAATACTTTACCACAAAGTTGCAGACAAACAGCTACTTTCTAGAACTACCAAGTTTCAGTCAGCACGGACATCCTGACAAAATTCTCTCTCCAAGAGAGATGGGGGATGATGGGCTGGGAAAGGAAGCTGAAGCAGGGAAATGGACGGAGGACCCCTCACTACTGAGCTAATGAGCTTTTCAGTTTTCTGTACGGGGCAAGCTATGCACTCAAATTTAGTGACAAGCGTACATTATTTATTCACATCATACATAATCATGTATATTAACCTAAAAATTACTATCAGGTAATTACAATGTTATAATTGTGATAATTACAATCCTTGGACCCAGGTGCATAACCCCATGCTGGGCTAAGAACTCTCTCCTGACACAAGTTTACTTGGCCCTGTATCTCAAATGGTAGCAGTAAACAGGAGGGTAGGATTCAAGCTTTATAGATAATATATAGCAAGGTATATTCACAGAGGGAATCTGAATGCACAGAGGGAATCCAAATGCATGTTTAGTTTACAGCTTTGTGGATGTCTTCCCCCATACTGAAGACTGCTACTTCATTTACAACAAAGTGTTTGAGAAGAGAGCTGTAAATCTGGTACCTACTATCAATGGCCATATGATTTAGCTATGTCAAGACATATTCAGATGTTATTAAATTCTCATGTTTCCTTGTGATTGGCTTGTAATAGTGCAGCTCAACGTCTTAACTTACATGCTGGTAAACTGCTTTAAGTCGTCATAGCTCTTCACTGACGATCCTTTTACCATTCTAAACCTACAGGCAACCTACAGATAACTTTAAACGCCTGTAAATTATGATACAACTCAGTTTTAGCATCACATATTATCTTCAGGGAAAATTATGCCTCAAACACCCATAGAATAATTACAAGCATCCTCCAAAGCACCTGCACACTCAAATTAGTATGCTTAGCCACATTCAACTTTTAAACTAGATTTCGTTAGTTTCCTTTTTTCTCTCTCTTTCCAGGCCCTGAAGAATCAGATTTAAAGTTTCAGTGTTCACACAATCAGACTTCAAATAGTCTTTATATAGTAAGAAGTACAGACATGTTGTATTAGTCTTGGTAGAAAAGGCAAACAGACAATGTTTAAGGTCCCACTACAGAAAAAAGGCTAGTCTTTTTTTTCCTACTGTGAGAGCAGAAATTTAATCACTTTGTATTCCAATTTAAATACCCACACATTATCCACTGCTACCAAGCCTTTTGTCTGGCAAGCTACGGTTAATTAAAAAAACCCTAAAAATTATTGCGTGAACTACTTCTTGCTTTCAATAGATCAAAATACTTTCTACTCCTTGGCCTAAAACATCATGGAAAAGAAGCATTCTAAAATCAAAGACACCTAAGGAATTGTTTACCAGTTGGTAGTATCTTCTTGCAGTCTTAACAGAGAACTCCCTTCCTCAGATTGCTGATGTCGCAGCTCGTCTTCAGAATCTGAACAAACATAAGAATCCCATTAGACATAAACACCACACAGTATTTCAATCACACAAGCCAGTACCAGGGGTAAGTCAAAGTTAATCCTGCAGTGATAAGGAACCTACATAGTTCTTTAGGAATGCAAATAAAACATGCAGATTTCAAACACACTTGTGATTTTATGGAAGTGACATTACAAGCAAGTGAAGAGGCATCCTTACAAACTCTTCTGTGAGTCAGCAAGGCCATCAGCTATCCATGATCACAAGCATCAGAAACAGAGCATTGCATCTCAGCGTTACTGAGTTAAGTTACACAGTTATAGCACCAAAAAAAAAAACCAGAGCCTTACATCTCTGCATTACTGAGACAAATTACAAACAGTTGCAGCAGAAAAAGTAGGTCTCAGTCCAAGTTTTATTTACAGTGTCATATCTATTGCGCACAGGGAAAAATGCTTAATTGCTGCAGCTTTCATCAGTTAAAGACAAATTTGGCCAATGGCAGTTTTTACCTTTTTGAACTTACTCTAGGATTACTTAGATTTCCTGCTTCAAAACTAAGTTTCTTGTTTAGCAAATTAGTACTTGTGTGGTCAGACAGAACAGTATTTCCTACGGAAACGTGGCACTGAGATCTACTGCAAGCATTTGAAGGCATTCATTTGGAACAGGTTTATAGAGCAAACCTTTTTTTGTATAGTAATAGGATGATGAACTGGCCCAAACTGACACATTTCTATTGTGGTAAAAGGTCCATAACCATTTTCCTTTTGGGGGTTTTGTAGGCGGCTTCTGTTTCAGGGATTTTGGCTAATTTAAATACTTGAGTGTCATCACTTAACCTGTCTCCAGTAAAACCACTGTTGTTCCTACTTCAAGTATTGTTCCTGGTACCAGAATCCACCCTGTCAATCTGTCACATCTCAAGGGTTCTTTTAAAAGAAGTTGATCTTCCCATTTTGTACTACAATTTTCTTTCTGCTTCTACAGCAGAGTCAAGCACATTCTGCAACGCATCTGTTTTTAGCACAAACTTGGTTTAGAAATATAAAAACCTTGTCATGTTAAGGATATTTGCAGATCCAGCCAGAGGCATGAAATATTCAGTGTTAATTTGTATTCAATCAGCTCTCAGCAGCTCCTCTTGCATCAGATAATCCTGATTAACAAGCATTTAACAAAAATATGCTGCTTTGCAGTGAAATTTCTAATCACAAAGGCCACGGTATTACTTATTTGCCCCAGCTTGAGAAAAGTGGAGGGAAGGGGATGAGCTATGCAGTATCAAGGTTGGGGGGGATTTTAGTCACAGCGAAAACTATCATCAAAAGATACCACCCATTCCCCCCCAAAACAAAAAGAGAACCTTGCGACCTGAAGAGCACAGCTAGGAGAGGAAAAGTCAAGGACTATGAGTTTTTATGCAAAATTTAATTGACAAATTGAATATAGAAGATCTCATGTTGGAAGGGACCCATAAGAATTATTGATAAAATGATAAAATCAATAAAATAAAATTAAGGGATCCTATTTGCAGCTACACTGAAGCAAATAGTTGCAACAGTTAAAAAATAAAAACAAAAAAAAGTGATGTTAGTCAACAGTAACTTTTGCCAATTTGTCTCAAGGCAGTATCTAAAGATAAGCAGGCACCTGGCAAATTAATGTTGGGGTTTTTTTCCTGCAAATGTTGTTGTGTGAAGCACTACTACTCTCTTGCACATAGGGAAATCTAAAAAAGGCATCTTATTCAGTTTGGTAAAGTGAATTCACTTTGGTAAAGCCCAGGCTTTGTTTTAACAATTGTTCCACTACACTGTTTCAGTCCCTTTCACTCATGGTCCTCTTGCCAAGCAACTGTATAATGTTAAGGATTCGGTTAAAACGTTCTGAATGGAAGCCATAAGGTGTCACACTCACACGCGGCTTGGTGAGCTGCTGAGCAGCAGCACCATCACTGTCTGCAGCCTGGTAACAGGATTTGAAAGTTCTGCTGGCTGAGTGACCATTTATGCAATTGCAACATGTGCAATTTCCTTCAACACGCTCAACAAAAATACTTCCTTCTACCCTGCTACGCTACAGTACGAAAAGCTTCCTACTCAGTACCAGAGAATAGATGATTTTCAAGCATGATTGATCATTTCATTAAACAGAAAACTTGTGCCGCACTTTCACTGCACCAACTCACATATCACCTTGTTGCCAAATTTGAATGTTTAAGTTTCCTCATAACTACCTAAAGTTGCATGCAGGATTTTGTTTCACTGAAAGCGGTATCTAAACCTGCTGGAGACACTTCTGCCCTTCCAGCCCCACGCTGCTCTGCATTGCTCCCTCTCCCGGCTGCTCAGCATCTCCCATGCTGTAGTTCCTCCCTGACATCCTGCAGAATAGCCTTCAAGTAAGAAAGGGAAGCAAGTGCCAGCAGCTACAGCTGCGTAGCAATTCTGGATGGGAAAAGTCAATGTGGCAACACAGCAGTAGGTACAGTGGGCTGGAGGGATCGTGGAAACATCCACGTGCAGAGGAACTATGTGATCTGCCAGCGCTGGGCAAAGAATAATGTCTGGTGTGACAGGAAGAACTGGAGAGGAACTGGGCTGCTGCCGAGGCACTGGCCAGGAGCCACCGGGCAGCACTGGACGTCGAGAGGACAGGGGTGCCCAAGTGGGGGCACATGCAGAAAGCTGCAGACTTGTGGTCCCTTTGGAAGATCTCCCCAGCTTTGAAAGCAACAATTCCTTATACGTGATCTAGATTAATCCGGTTCAGTTGACAAAACCTGTCATGGGAACTTTTTTTTTCTTCTTTCTTTTAAAATAACAGATCCCTAAATTGTAACCTACAGTATAAATAACACAGCTGAGAAAAACTAAGTAGCTGCCAACTTAGCTTTCAGTCAATATTTGTTCAAATATTACATTTCTTTACTTCAATAGGCCTTTGTGGAGTAAATTAACACTGTTTCTTTGACAGGCTAATGAGAATAGCAGGTAAACAACGAAGAGTAAGCTCATTCTCAGAAGATATCCTTGCTTGCCCTCCACACGCTGTGTTGGCATAGCTTTGTAGGATGATGAGTTCAAAAGAAGGAAGCAGACAATAAACCTACTTGTTCCCAGTAAATTAGGGAGACTTCAGCTATTCATTTAAGCGACCATCCCTTACTTCATTAGTTTTGTCACTTAAGGGGAAGGTGGAATTAAACTCTGAAGTATAGCACCTGATTAAATCTTGTTCTCCGTGTAAAATTCATGCTTAAGAAAAATATTAGCCATAAAGACATAAAGAGTCTTCTGTGAATCGCACGGTCTTCATTTTTCTCTACTGTACAAGTTTCAACAGGCAGAATCACAGTCGCTGCTTCCCAAGCCTACAAGTTTTGCACTCATTTAAGCTACAAGGAAGAACACTCCTGAGAAATTTATTAACAGCTACGTTCTCAGGAAAGAGTGGCAAAGCCAGTGACACAGAGGTTCATAGGTTTTACTGAGAGATTCAGTATACTCCATGCAAGACAGTTTGCTGAAACACTGTGGCAAAATGGGTCGTTATTGCCAGATACAAAAGTTTCTAGGTAGGGACTTCAAGTTATCTTAAGGAATTTTCCATCCTTTCCCGCCATTAAAGCAAAACTGCCACTAACAGCCCAGGTTAGCCCCAGCTTGGACCTGGCTGTAAATCTTCACCAGCAGGTAACAGGGATAAATCCCAGCTGAGATGGAGAGGGAAACGAAGGTCAAAGCATTTCCTTAAATTCTGCATAAGCCCTCGACTGCCAACCCAATATCCTGCGCTCCAGTTCTCTGCATCACCCCAGTCGGACACTCGCCTCCCAGGGACGCTACGAAGGTGACCATCTGGGGTGGTCCGAGATGCCGTTTCATTTCCTCTGTGATAGGTAACTCAGCTTCTTCAAAAGCCCAGAGAAATGTAGATTTCACAACTTTATACGCAAGTTATTTCCACTCAAAAGCTTTGTCTAAAGTACCTTTAGGAGTAACTCTACCAAGCCTATATACCCAACACTGCTGTACAGATATCAACTGCATTTAAAATGTCACGTTACACACATCATCTCTGCCTGTGTTTAGCAAAACCTAGAAAGCACAGAAGAGACAGCAATGGGGATTTAAGGTGATGTTTCCTCCCCAACACAGACTGCAACAGAATGCCAGCGACAACAGCCCATCAACAGGTTAAGACAGATCTGAAAGGCGGAATATACAAAACAAGTACACAAAAAAAATCATAAAGATAACTAAGTGTCAGAAGGCTTATGGTAGCTTATGAAGAATTCTGTTGCCAGACAGAAGACAGTACACAAATTGCGCAAAGTAATCCCTGCAGAGTTTCTGCCAGGCTATTCTTCATAGTAAGGCAGCAATGAAAAAAAAGAGGCAGAAAGCAACACATCCAGTGTCCTACAAAGACAGGAAAACCTATAAATATTAGAATTCACAGATAGCTCCATGTCAAAAAAACAAAACAAAAACACTTGTTTCAGAATTTTATCCTCACTAAAATGATACCTACTACTTCCCCCCCTCCCCTTACCAACATATATTGCCAATACTTTAGTTTTCAATTGAAAGAAGAAATTCTCCTGTGATTTAAGGAATTGGTGGTCAGAGAACTATTAAAAAATCCCCAGTAATTATTTTACACAGCTGAAGAAGTAAGTTCTCATTCCTTTATTTTCAGAACGGCAATGAAACCAAGTGTTTAAGATCAGAATAATGATACTAAAACTCAATAGTTCGAGCTTCAACTATACATCATACAGTTAATCGCAATGATGCTACGACACATTACGAAAGTTAAAACTATTTGCTTCCAGAAGACCACCCAGCTCTGTCTCCAGGTAACATAGCACTCAAGAGATACCCGGACCATTTGCAACGTCAAATCATTACTTTTCTTCATTCACCCGAACAACATCAGTTACAAGGACTTAAATATGATATTTACAGGTTCAAGCTCAAAAACAACAAAACACATTCATGCACTAGAAGCTAATTTTGTGTGTACATGAATATTGTCCAGTTAAGAGATGCAAAGACAGAGATGGAAAAGACTCACTCACAACCTTCCCTTGTCCCCACAGTAAACATTTGGCACAGGTTTCAAGTATTACCAGTCCAAAAACAATGCATTAACTGAAGTGTAATTTCCCAAACAGAACACTGACCAGCTTTTCACAGAATCACAGAATCTTCCGAGTTGGAAGGGACCTCTAGAAATCATCTAGTCCAACTGCCCTGCCAGAGCAGGATTGCCTAGAGCACCTTACTCAGGGCTGCATCCAGGCGGGTCTTGAAAATCTCCAGAGAAGGGGACTCCACAACCTCCCTGGGCAGCCTGTTACAGTGCTCTGTCACCCTCACCTTTGTTAATTACTCCAAAGTCACAGAAAGGATTTCCAACTGTGAACACTTTCTCCTGTTCGTGCCGTATCTCGGTTTTCAAACACTGGACTTGACATTTTGAGCTCAGTAGTGTTGCATGGGTTAGCAACTTTTGTTAAAAACGCAGGTTTTCAAGATAACTTTAAGTATTACAGAAGGACTGAATCACAGAAGATGACTACCTTATCAGCTTTTTTCAATTATTATTTATTAATTACAATTGGTAATAGTGTGTGCTCTAGATCCAGGGGAGTTTGCTCACACTTCAGAAGTTCTGACTACCATCAGACCGCTTCTTACCTTCAAGCCTTCATTCACCTAGCTTCTTAGAGCTTTAACCTATGCCTACATTTACTGTAAATGCAGCAGTAGGAAGAATGTAGCTCTTGTATAAACCAAAAAACCTGAAACTGCTAAATACCTATTCCGTTTAACCATACAACGAGCATATTCCTCTGTTTCAAAGGCAAACGTGGAAGTGGAACTGTAATGATGCCCATCATTTGAATACTCTAATATAAGACAGACTGTTTAACTATGGATAGACAAGAATACACTTGAGGCAGGACTGAAAAAAAAACAAACCCATAACCAATATTTTCTTCAGTTCCTTAGAGCTACTCCTCAGAAAGTGACTCAAGTCCTCAGAGTGACTCAACACAGAGATGAAGAGGCAGGACACAGATGTTCTCCAGATCAGTTATGGTACAGGTTTCCACAGCAGGGTGAAAAGGGCAGGTACAAACAGTTACACACAGACTGAAGTAGGAGTAATCTTTTCCTACTCCTGGTGAGAGGGTACTCTTGACACAATACAAAGGAGGAAGGCAATTAAGTTTAGAACACGTAACTTAGAAAAAGCTGGTCAGAAATGCACAATCCTTGCAAGAGCTCCAGTAATTCTGGCAATCGTTATGTCAGGAGCAAGTTACTGGTAGGTATGCTTTGACTCGAAAACTTTTAGCCATATAGTGAAACAGGCACAACTTGGAAGATTTCTTCATTCTGAAGTACAGATGCCACTTATCTTTAGCCCCTAGATTTCTGTCAATATATATGTTTGCTCCTTGGATACACAACACCTGACCAAGGGACTGAGTTCCATTGTAGAAACGAGGAATTAACCCATGGAATGAACATCGCACCACACCTGATTTTTCTGCTCTCTACAGAGGCATAACAAAAGAAGGTCCCTGCATGACCAGAGCGAGCAGACCAGCAGGACTGCTTTCAAAGAGCCTACTTTAATGGCTAAAGGCATAAGCCATCTACATGAACTCCTCAATAAGTTAAGGCTTGTAACGAGAGGACAGAAGTTGCACATCCCAACTCCAAGAACAGTTTAAGGTTTCAATTGGACAAAGATCTATTGTAAGCAAAGACTAAACATAAAGACTTTCCCACTCCATACAAATTCCTTCTCACCAGGTTCTTCTGTGCTTAAGTCTTTCCTGGATCCACCCCATAAGCCCCTATTCATAGTGTCCCAGCTTCAGCTGAGCAAGGCACCAGCCTGGCTCACAAGTAGATGTTGAATTCAAGACTCCTCAAACAGAGATTAGCCTTAAGTTTCCCTTATGCTGCAATCAGTAGGTTATTATGCCAAAGAGTCTGACATTTAAAAACTCTGAAGGGGGAGAAGACAGAAGCCCTGGATCTGCACAGTTGGTCAATATATCCTTTTTTTTTCCCCGTTTCCTAATCAGCTGGATTTAGACAAGCTTGTTATCTAGGCCACAGAGAGGCAGGCATTACTTCTAGCTCTTAGCCATGTTTGCAGTACCTAACTTTCTCTATCTGATGTGTAAATAGCTTAAGCTCTTAGCTTAAAGAGTCTGAATGATCTTTTTAGGATCCAATATTTACTTAAAAAAAAGATACTGCAGAGCTTATGTCTGAGACCTTGAGTAGGAAGTCTCACCCCCAGAAGGTTGTCTGCAGACTATCTCAGCTTTTACATCCGCTTCTCACTACAGAGACATTAAAGGCAACTGGACTCCTATTTTTACACAGGAAATCTGATGAACTTTAAGCCATTCTTACACTCCCACATCCTCCCATTTAGGTCTGCATTGAGAAAGCACATGATCTTTGTTCAAAGTGTACTTGCAGATGCCCTCATCTCCAGAGGCATTTTTCCCTACATTTAATGTGCATATTACAACCTCAGTCAAAACAGGAGCACAACAATTTTTTCTATATTACCTTATATTTGGAGTAACGAAGCATTTAAGAACAAGTCTTATATTTTTGTGCTGAAGTGAAATAACAAACACCAACATTCAAATAGTCACATACATGTTCTAGAGACTGCAACAAGGGAGTCAGTTCATCCTCTACAAATCAAACTTTACCCTGGAACAGCAGTCAAGTAGGAAAACCCCTACTTTTATCTACAGACTTGTCACACTCCAAAGGTTTGCTGCTACTGTAAGAGTACAAAGACTTACTTGGAAGACTAACAGATTCTGCAGTACCATTTTCCATGAAGAAATGCAGTCACAAAAATGAAGTTAAATACATACATGATGCACTGTATTACATAAAGTCCACATAATAATATAAAATTCACATTGTAGAATCATGCCCAGCATAATTCCAGTAGACGAAGTTGCTGTACGTAAGTAAGACTCCGACAAGAGACATGCGTACACAACAGCTTCCCTTCATCCACTCACCATCACGTTTGCAAGGGAATGCAAGCACAGGCAAACGGAGTATCTTCAGTGCAAGCACTGCACCTACTTGCAGGCATTAAGACAAAGTCATAGGACCAATCATGGAACGGTTTGGGTTGGAAAGGACCTTAAAGATCATCTTGTTCCAACCCCCCTGCCATGGGCAGGGACACCTCCCACTAGACCAGGTTGCATCACAACTTGTCTGGGCAACCTGTTCCAGTGTCTCACCACTCTCATCATAAAAAATTTCTTCCTAATATCCAATCTACATCTCTCCTCTTTCAGTTTAAAACCGTTACCCCTCATCCTATCACTATACTCCCTGACAGAGTCCCTCCCCATCTTTCCTGTAGGCCCCCTTTAGGTACTGGAAGGCTGCTATAAAGTCTCCCTGGAGCCATCTCTTCTCCAGGCTGAAACAACCCCAACTCACTCAGCCTGTCTTCACAGGAGAGGTGCTCCAGCCCTATGGAGGAGTAATATTCAAGAGTAATAGAATAACAGTCATAAATGGTCCTAGTAAGTGTAACTAGACTTGAAATTAAGGTGCCTGGATCCTGCAATCTCCAAATTTAGATCAGGGACTCCATCAGCAAAGTGCTTTCAAACCATGTGACAAGAGAGTTGCTCTACAGGTGGAGCGTGCTTTAGGCTGCTCCTTCATGAGAAACCCACAGGGCCCTTACCACAGCATGCAACCAGAGCATAGGTAGTGCCACGTATGAGGTCCAACAAAACGAAACGCAGAGACTCCCAAGCATTTCAGAAAGCATTACATGAATTGTGTAACCGAACACCCCCCCCCCCAAAAGAAAAAAAAAAATCAAGCTACATCTCAGCAAGAGGTATAAAGTGCAGTGTGCGCACATGCACCATAGATACCTGCCTTCTAGGAAGAAGCTGGATCTATCACGTGGTGCCACAGTACTCATCTCTTCAAGGACTATGATTCAGTGCCTACAGAGCTGTACAACGACTATGATTCAGTGCCTACAGGGCGTGTTGGATTTAGTACAGATGCACAGGTTAATTGTACACCGCATACATGTCTGGCTGCTGACAGGAAAAGGCTATACACACACACGCACACAATTGAGAGCACTCAGAGATGTTAAATCATCTGCTACAACAGGATTGATTAAAGCCTTCTTGGCCTCAGATTCGCCCAGTGCAACTCCAGAAGTCTTTTGTGTCATCTCCATTGTCAGGAGTCTCAGAGTAAGTGAAAGTAGTTAACTTCCACGAGAGACAGGGTTTAGTTCAAGACTTGTCATGCCTAGCACGGTCTAGAACAAACATTACCTACTATGGAGTTATCTGCATTGCCATTCATGAACTTATGGAATTTATCAGGGACATCTCATGTAGCAAAGACACTGACAAAGAACTGGATGATTTACGGGTGTTCTTACAGCAGAACCTCCTATAGCAGGAACTTTCCACCACAGCAGACATTTGCCAGCAAACTCTGAATATCGGAATATGACAAAAACAAGACAGAGGAAGTGAGACTACTTACATAACAATATATCTCATTAATAAAGACACGCTTGTCACTGTGGCTAAACCAGAAAATCACTTTTGCCTTATGGTACTGTCACGAACAGCACAGAAAGCATACTAAAACGGGCAAGCCAATTTCATAAAGAGCAATGCAAAACCCCTCTGGCTGACCAAGAGGCTTTTTTTTTTTTCCTTCAATAAAAATTAATCTGGCTTTCAAAGATTTAATAGCAAGACAAACATTAACTTACCCAACGTCTTATCACCCAAATTAGAAATGGATGTTGGCCTTCTGAGTCTCTACCTCCCATATTTTTGTGGAAATTCAGTTATTTGCTTAAAAATACAGATATCAGCAAAAACAGTATTTAGAAAAACCTCAACAATGACTGAGATCTACCAGATCTGAAAGAAAGGAAGGTTTTCACTTGGATACACTTTCAGTCACTGTATCATTGCAGAAAAACTAAAGGAGGGAATTTCACAGGGAATTACTAACCTTGCTGCTATCTTATAATCATGTTTTATTAGGAGTTACGCAACCACAGAAACTCAGTCTAATGTTGCAGTAACTGGAGAAACGCACATTTGATCCTTGTTTTTAACTACAGACTTCCTATTTGCTTTCAGGTAATTAACACAGCTGTACCTCAATTTCTTATCTGCAATGAGACAAGACATACAACACTAAGCATGGCAGGACTTTAGCTAGGCGTGTAGTCTCTGAATTCTGCTCCAGCAAGAGTCAGTAAGGGTGGCACTGGATCAGTCTTGAAGGAGATAAGCCTAGACGAGGCCTTTTAGCGACCCTCCAGGCAATGGGTGAGGGTACGCTGGGTGAAGCACACACACGGCATGTCTCTGAAATGTCTGCACTACTTCACATTACAAACAGAAGTGGCTGAAGCACTGCAGACTCCAAAAATTGGATACGCCATTCCTATCTGGCAAAGATATTCATGTTAAACTCTCATGCCTCAACCTGAAAAATAATGGATGCTATTGTTTTACTGCTGAAAACCTAAGCTTCTTAATGTCTTATTATCTGTAAGGCCCAACTACTCATTTGAGATAGTCTGGTCTAATCCTGGACATAACAAACAGTAACTTCACTTCAATATCTGCATTGTAATTCTACCCATAAAATCCTTTATTAGGACTATTTTGATTCAAAAAAACATCATGCAGATGTCCCAAATTGCTGATCAAGTCATCCTTTCACAGAGGTTACAAGTAAACATAATAAAAGGAAAAGATACACACATTAAACACAACATGCTTGAGGAAACGAGAACAAGTTTCATTCGGGTCAACCAACTGCAACACTGGTTATTGATGGAGTATTATACAGGAGCATCACAAGACATAATGTAGTTACGTACTCATTAAAAAACAACATGAACTTACATTAGGACAACCTTCTAAGATGAAAAATGAATGTAAGAGTACAATTTTCATTCTCTAAGTGTACTTAAATCTGTAGAAAAAACTGCTCTCATGGGACACCTTAGATTTAAAGATAAATTTGTGGTGTTGATGACGATGTAGAGCTAGACTCAAGCCATTAACAGGATCCACAAATTCCATCCTGTCTTATATACTAAGAGTCTGAAGAATAAACCACCCCTGGAAGGGTACAACCAGCTTCTTGGTTTGTTGGTCAGCCAGAGTACTCTCCAAGATCACGAACACCACACTTGTGACACAACTGAGAACGCATACAGTAACAGAGAAGTTACCAAGCAATTTATAAAAACACGGAAAAATACTTTTCTCAAGAAGCTAGGCAGGGAAACAAGCCTAGCTTAGAAAGGTGTTCTCTCTCTAACTCTGGGTTCCATGTCACATTCTTAATAGATAGCAGAGACCATTACCAGCTGCACTTTCTTTGCCAACTTTGAAACCTGCAAATAAAATGTACCATTCTGCAATGAAGGGGCTTCAAAACTCGTAACTTGAGGGATACAGAACCTTCCCTAGATGACATCACATCCTCTACTGATATTGGAAAACTGCACCGAACACAAAGGACACTGACAAGAACAAATTCATGCTAGTTTTGAGAAACGCTGAATTTGTAAGGCAGTTTTCCGAGCCTCATTCCCTGCTTTTCCACATATACAAAACCAACACACAGTAGAAAATTAAGCTATAAGGAAACAATGTCTTTGTTACCATAAAACCCGTACGCATACTGTCAAATTTTGATTATCATAAGGAATTATGAAACAGTATTTTACAGACATTTAGTTTCTGCCATTGCACTCTCTGCCCATAATAGGCAAGAGCTGCTTCAGCCCTCACTTATGTCAAGATCACTGTTCCAAAAAGGTACACTGGGGTAGGGCCAAGCCACTGAAACAGATTTATTTCAGGAAACAGTTATAACCTTTCTACTAGCAATAAAAGCTACTACCTAAAGGCAGTGACTCTCAACTTCCTCCCAACTGCAGCTATTTCTACTTTGTCATAAGCCCACACTTCTCAGGCCAAAGGCAGAATACTTACACTTCGCTTTCTTTCAGACCTCTGTGTCACTGGTAAGAGCAGGAAGATGGAAAAAGGGATCATTTCCCAGCACCCAAACCCCCAACTAAAGTAGAATTAAATCATGTTTACACAGAATGACATAGACGTTCAAAAGGCACACAGGTGAAAAGGAGAAGTGTACTGAAGTCCCGGCAGGGACCAAAAAAAAAAAAAAAAAAAAAAAAAAGAGAGAGACAGACCAGTCCGCTGATGGGTATACCTGAGCTATTCTACTCTTCTGAATGCTTCTGTTGATGAAAAGGTTTTCAATACAGTCACTGTACTCTTGAGTACCCAGGGCTCCCACAAAGCCACTGCCTCACACACACAAAAGTGCTCTGAAATTCCTGGTTTCAAATAAATTAATATTTCATGCTATCAATTTTATGTGCAAAGTTCAGTTGTGTGCTACAACTGTGTAAGTAAATAAAATGCTTAAATATGGGACACACATTTCCCATCTTAGGCCATTTCAGGTATTTCCAATGGAGAAATAAAATGTGAAGCAAAGAACCCTACACAACTCCATCTCTCTTTACACAAAATTAATCTAAATATGTTTCTGTTCAGCCTGCTCTGGGTGAACCTGCTTTGGCAGAGGGGGTTGGACTGGATGATCTCTGAAGGTCCCTTCCAACCCCTACGATTCTGTGATCATAATAGTTTAGTGTTTTAATCAAAAAAATTATCACTGCATTTTATCAGAAATCAGTTCCACAAGTTTTTTTTAATAAAATGTTTTGAAAGCTTAAGAATTAACTGTGGTTTTAATGTTATATTGTGTCACCATTCACAATTTTGAACCTGTCAACAGCAAATCTCATCTGCCATCAAGTCGCACACTTACCCTCCACAGGCTTCTCTGATGTGCAAGCGTTGTTATCAGAAATATTCAATCAGTAAAGAAGTCAGAAGTGTTGCAACACAGTCCAAAGTCACTACTATAAACACCAATCCCAGCAAGCAAATTTGTAGCTTTTAGTCTTTTCCTTAGCCTGAAGCCCTGTGCTGAAGAATAAAAACTTACTTCTAGCCTGTTTATCCTTTAAAAATGCATAACTGGATATTTTAAGGAAAAATGAGCACTTTTGAAGTGACTGACCTTTAAGACTTTGTTTCTGCTTTCCAAAATTCTAAACAAGTCTACTTTTCCCTATTTACAAAATAGATACTCAGAGACTAAAACAGACACTATTATAAGTTAGAGAAACCAAAACCTGTCCCCATGCATAGATTATTTTTTTTTCCATTTCTGAAGGCAGAGCGCAAACAGTTGCAGAGGCTCGGTTTAGTTAGGAAACAAAAAACAGTCCTACAATTATTTGAGGAAAAGACACCAAGCCAAAATAACACAATTCTGGGATAAATCTCCGCATATGGAAGCGAGTCCTTCTTCAAAGCCTCATGGGCAAATTATTCAAGTATGAGGTCAACTATGACCTTACCTGAGGTGCTAGGGAGAATGAAGTAGCTGCAGCTACCACCCCTGTTTTTATAAATCTCCAAACTCAGAACTATTGAAAATGTTAATTTATATAGCTGTATTGTATTAAGGTTAAGTGCAGGCAGGCTTTCAGCCTAAAAGGGGAAGTTCAGCAAGACCTAATATCTGCGCCATCCGTCTAGAATAACGTACTTCTGGTTTTAAAGCATTCTTTAATTTACACAGTCTCTGTATAGCTGTCCTCAAAGAAATGCAGAAAAATATTCTTTACTGGCAGAGAAGTCTTGGCAGTTTGTTCTTTTCCATGGCAGAAAGGAGATAAAAATCAAGACATGCCATTCCTGGATGCGTTCAACATTGAGACAGGATACAAACTGTAACAGCAATTTTGTTGTACATATATGAACAAGCATCTGCAAAGAAAAAGGGTGAATGAAATACCTCCTTGTAGGTGGAGGGGAGTGTCCCATTATATCCTAAAGTGCATACAAAACTAATATTAAGTAAACTGGCACAAATGCACAGAATTCAAAGGCAGGCATCAAGGCAATCAATCCCATGTTACTTCTGAATTCATACTGACAGCAGAGATTGCTTGTGACAAAGATCACAGGATTGTATTTACCTCCAAACTTTTTATTTAAAGCATTTGCCCTCACAACTTTGATGGGAGGGCATCCTTTAAAAGGTATTTGCAAGACAGTAAGTGGTTCCTAGCTTAAAGATCCGTTCTGAGACCTGAAAATGCCTATTTCCCCTCCCCTTCCCAGAAAATAAATATCAGTTGGCGTGAATTACCAGCTTTTTTTCTCCCCCCTTAGACACCACGTAAAAGCAGGAAAGATGCTGGAATTTCATAAGACAGGTACAGATATAAGACTTTCAGGTCCCCCGTGAGTAACTTGTCAGTGACGGCAGTTTATCGAAGTTGGATTAGTAAGAATTATTGCTGCTTCTTCACAAGCCTGATACCCTCAGAAGAAAAGCCTTGATATACACACTTAAAAAACTGAAATTGAAAGTGAACATAATGAACTATAAACGTTGACAAGAACTGCTACAAATTTATTTAAGCTTAGAAGCAGCTACTAGACAGAGGTAGTGGTAGGAGGTAATATTAACCACTTTATCACCTGTCCCCATTATCTCCCAGGGGGAGACAGGAAGACACATCTTTTATTGCTGTAAAACACAAAAACGGTAGCTGCAAGAAAGGAAATAAAAAAAATCAACATTATAAAAATTGGGAGGGGGGGAAGGCTGTTGTGCCACGAATACAGAGCCACACTATAAATGAGAATTGTAACTGGGTCTTATAAAGCAGCTGTAGTTATGGGTTGGGTAGCAGCCTGCCCTCTTACTGGAGTAAAACTTCCATCAACTTCTGTGTTACAACAGAGGAATTCTGCTTGTCAAGGACTCACAGGATTTAATATTCATATACACTTACAGCTTTCCTCCATCTAACCATTAAAAATAATCTCAACTTTCTTGTTGGCATGTTAGAGTCACAACTATGACTTTCAACAACCTTCTCTTATTCTGAAGGTTTTACCATTTTTACAAATAATCGTGCTCCAGAGTAACTCCAATCCCAAGAATGCACAGCCCTCAACTCAAAGCATGACAGTCAGTCAACACATTACTGTTATATACTCAAACAGATTTCAGTTTTACTTTGCATTCTTATTCAACATTCCCAACTCCTAAGAATAAACAAAGATTTATCTCCCATTCGCCTTATCCTTTAAAGACTGTAACAGCACCAAGATCGTTAAGTACCCAGAAGTTTCCCAGAAAACTCAGTTCTGTCACCAGGAACATGATGCTCATGCGACGAGACCATCTTATCTTCTGAGTTTACAGACCAGAGATTTATCAGTGAGTTTTGTTTTTTGTTTTGGGTTTTTTTTTTTTAAACCTTCCACCCTATCTTTCATACAGCTTAGCCTAGTCCTCCTACTTAACATAGCTTCCAGCTATATCATGGGAAGAAAAATACTGTCCACTCTCATGAGATAATTGTAAATGTAGCCATCTAAAGTCAGATCTAATCAAATGGTGCTTAATGAATAATGAGATACAAAAGAAAAAAAAAAAACTTTCTCAGTGTACAACAGAGATAACGGCAAAAAGAATTTGCTGGAATATGTAAAATTTTTTTCATTTCCCCAGATACCATTTATAGTGCTACACCAGTTATTTTAACAGTAGCTAGCACAATAATCCGCTGTACAGTTGGAACAGCAACCATTTCCTGCTCATCTTTACACATACGCACAAAGAGTTGCTGCTCAGCAATAGAAATTCTTTTAAATTATAGAAAAAGTCATTAACAAATACTTTTTCCAAATTACTGTTTCAATTACATACACAATTTGTCAGTTTTAAACTAAGATAGAGTTTAGAGTTTTGGTTTGGGTTTCTTTGTGAATACAAAGCCACTATGAAGATAGGCCTCCCAATTATCTTTAAACAAAACAGTCTGTCGGAACTATTTGGGGATGCTAGTACTTATCGCAAGTTTGCTTTGAGACAACAGGTTAGTAAAACAAGGTCTTAAATAACGACTATAAGCCACCAGACCAGAAAAACATCTGAAAACAGGTTTTTCCCAACCCATCACTTACTGATGAGTATCACAGAATGGTAAAGGTTGCAAGGGACCTTTAAAGGTCATCTAGTCCAATCCCCCTGCAAGGGACATCGTACACTAGATCAGGCTGCTCAGAGCCCCATCCAACCTGACCTTGAATGTTTCCAGGGATGGGGCATCTACCACCGCTCTGGGCAGTGTTCCAGTGTTTCACCACCATCATCATAAGAGATTTCTTCCTTATATTTATAGTCTCAATCAACCTTTTTTATTTTTTTTTTCCTAGTTTAAAACCATTACCCCTTGTCCTATCGCAACAGGCCCTGCTAGAAGGTCTGTCCTCATCTTTCATATAAGCTCCCTTTAAGTATTGAAAGGCCACAACAAGGTCTCCCTGGAGCCTTCTCTTCTCCAGGCTGAACAACCCCAACTCTCTCAGCCTGTCCTCATAGCAGAGGTGCTCCAGCCCTCTCATCACCTTTGTGGCCATTCTCTGGACTCACACCAACAGGTCCAGGTCTCTCCTGCGCTCAGGGTTCCAGACCTGGATGCAGTGCTCCAGGAGGGGTCTCACCAGAGTGGAGTAGAAGGGCAGAATCACCACCCTTGACCTGCTGGCCACGCTTCTTTTGATGCAGCCCAGGATACGGTTGGCTTTCTGGGCTGCAAGTGCACACTGCTGGCTCGTGTCCCGTATTTCATCCACGGATACACCCAAGTCCTTCTCGGCAGGGCTGCTCTCAATCCCTTCAGCCCCCAGCCTGTATTGATACCGGGGCTTGCCCAGACCCAGGCGCAGGACCCTGCGCTTGGCCTTGCTGAACCTCATGAGGCTCACAGGGACCCACTTCTCAAGCATGTCAACTGCAGCACTCAGCTTGGTGTCGTCCGCAGACTTGCTGAAGGTGCACCCAACGCCGCCGTCTGTGTCACTGATGAAGATATTAAACAGCACTGGTCCCAGTACAGGCCCCTGAGGGACACCACTCATCATGGATCTCCACCCGGACATTGAGCCATTGACCACTACTCTCTGGATGCAACCCTGCAGCCGAGTCCTTATCCACCAAATACTCCACCCATCGCATCCAACTCTCCATTTTAGAGAGAACGATGTTGTGGGGGACCGTGGAGCCCTTCTCCATTTACAAACAGCAAGTCTCACAGGCCATCTTTCCTCATTGGCTCACTGAGTACTTGTGACAAGAAATCGTCTTCCACGAACTTCAAGTGTTTCCCTGGCCTGCTTGTCACAGCAGTGTGGTATTCCCAGGGGATGTCTGGGAAGTTGAAATCTCCCCTGAGGACAAGGGCTACCGATCCAGAGGTTGCTCTAAACTGCCTACACAGGAACTCCTCAGTGCCAGCATCCTGGCTGGGCAATCAGTAATAGACACCCATTACACCATCTCCTTTGTTTTCCATCCCCCTCATCCTCACCTACAGGCTCCCAACCACATCACCCCTAACTGTAAGGGCCGTGCAATCAAACCTCTCCCTTCCAGCTAGTGCAACACCCCCACCTCTCCTGCCTCCCCCAGGCTCCTCAAGAGCCTGCAGCCCTCCATCCCAGCACTCGGGCTGCGGGACTCATGCCACCAAGTCTCACTGACACCAAGGAGACCACAGCCCTGGGAACTGACCAAGGGCGTTTGCAACCACAGCACCCGAGAGCTGCCTGGAGGGGCAGGGGACACCCCAGCCCCCCTTAACCCTTCCCCTTCCCATGAGGCACTGGGGAGCCTGGTCGGGGCAGGGTGGAACGCTGGGAGCACCTCCTAGGAGATCCCCAAACAAAAGGCCACAGCCAGCAACCTCCGTCCTCAGCAGGCAACAGACCTAACGGGCCACGGAGCAGCCAGCACTGCGGCTCCCACTGCACAGCGCCCGAGTCCCACCGATGCCCCACCTGCTGCAGCCTTTTCTCCAGCCCAAAACCTTCTACCCCCAAGGTAAGGACCGACCCCGACCCCTGCAGCCTGGGGATGCGCTCGGGCCAAGAGCAGAGGTGACCACTGGCCATCGCTCCCGTCTCTCTTTCAGGCTCAGAGAACCTGTGCCGACTGTCCGGGCAGCAGCAGCCCTTCCCTGCGGCCCGGGCACCCCCGGCGTCCCCAACAGGTACGGCACCTTCAGCATCCCCAGCACCGCCTGCCCCCCGGCGTTTTTGGCTCGAGGGTTCAGCAATCCTGTGCCAGCATCTGTGTCCTGCCCCTGGGTGACGCGTGCCCAGTAAACACAATTTACAGAGAATTTCCCAAATACTTGGGGCCATCTGTCCCATTTCACCTCCTAGAAGGGAGTCTCCTACCCCGTCTGCAACCCTGTCCCCCTGGCACAGCAGCTCACCCCACAGGGAGTGCCTGGCACAGAGCTGGGGGACATCAGTGATCAGGGCCACCTTGGCGGGTGCCTCTGGAGGGTCCCCCCAGCACAGCGTGACTCCCACTCACCCATGCAGGTCTGCAGGTGGCTCCATGTGGCTGCTGCTTCCATCCCCATGTCTCCCATATCCCGTGGACAACCACCAGCTTGTCTCCACCGGCCACCACCACGCTTGGCCACGGCGCTCCATCTCTGCTGGGTGCTGCCCCATCCACCCTGCAGGGGAGAGCGGTGGCCCCAGCCCCGCTGGTGCTGCCACCATGCTTCCCAGGTACGAGGATATGGCGAGGCAGTTTGCTCAGCTGAGCCTCTCCGACACCACCGCTGCCGAGGGCACCAACGCTCCCCCAGGCGCCCATGTCCTCAGCCGCTCTGCTGACGCCCACACCACAGCCATGCGGCACCCAGCAGCTGACCTTCCACTGTCCGAGGAGATGCCAGTGGATCGCTCCTTGGTCACCCAGCTTGGGCCCAGCTGCGTCCCCATGCCCGGGTACCCTGGTGGCACCGGCAGAGCCATCTCCTGCAACATCGGCTCGCTCTCCCTGCCGGCAGAGCTGCTGAGCCCTGATCACAGCATCCCCGAGACCTCCAACGCACTCCTGAGCCTCCAGCAGTTCAACACCATCGGGATGGGGCCCCAGGAGCCATGGTGGGATGTGGGGACCGGCTTAGCATCGCCCCAGCCTGGCAGACTCGGAAAGCAGGGGGAAAAGTGAAAGAGCACCTTTCCAAACCCACCCAGCAAGCGAAGGGCTCCCGCAGTCGGCACTAGGGTGGGAAAATGGGATTAAACCCACAGCAGGGGTGAGCTAGAGATGGGAGGGGTACAGTAGGAAGTGGGGGTGTAGTTGGGGGGAGGTATTATAATATATTTTAGTATTTAGATAAGGATTCAAAATATATTAAATTATATAATTAATATAACTATTAACAATATTATAAATCATATTTATTTATGTATTAGGTATTATAAGGTATTATAATAGCTTTCATGACATCTTTTACTCTTGTTTTTTCATGTGGGTGGGTGTCAGTTTTGGGGGTTTGTTTAGGTTGTTGTTGTTTGGTTTTTACTTGTTATAAATTTTAGTTCATTAGACTGCCCATACACCTGTCTGGGGAAAATACCTCACCCTTACTGTATGATGATTAAGAAGGTATCTTTGTATGAATATAGAAAACACTAACTGTATAATAAATAGAATAAAAGACAAAAATTTTTGGCTGCTGCGTCCTCTATTCCTTAGCTAGCCCACTACTTTGAGACAAAAAGGACTACCATAAACCAAGTAGTTTAATATTGATGCTCACCACTTCAATTTCTGAATTTGTACTGAGCACAAATCCATTTTGCATCAACAAATGATAGAAACCATCATATTCAGACCTATAAATGACAAAACAATACAAGCAGCTATGAAAACGGAGAACTGGCAGTATTATTGTCCTCCTGTCTACACTTCACTTGTTTTTACACCAGCGTCAGCAAACCTGACTCCACCATCTCAAACTCCCATCCCATATGAACACGGATACACAGCATTTTGTTCCCACATCCTAAGAAAGGGGGGGGGGGAAGGGAAGAATAGGACTTCGCACTCCCTTGGATTTAAATTATTTAAATTAGGAGGTAGGTTGCTTTTTTGTTTTACTTACACACAAGATGTCATTAACCACAATGCCTTTTTCATAAAGGCAAGAACACTCACTCATAGTTATATTTTCCCTATTTTCCATGCAGAGTACAGTGGTTCTACATTTACTTAACAACAATATGAGCCCTCCACAAAGGTTTTCTGCAAGTCCAGAACAGAAGAACAGCCTACATTTCATGTTTCCTTCCTTCTGCAAGGTTGAGTCACATCCTTAGGTCTCCTTTTAGAAAGCTAACAAACCATGTTAAAAGAAAAAAAAAAAATCTTTAACAGAGAAGCCTCGCATTCAAGAGAACATACAGCACTGACACAGGCCACAGTTCAATTCTTTGGCTCATCTTCTGCCCTGACAGAGAAGAGAACAGCACACCTCTTTTCCTCTTAGAAGCAAAATCTGGTGCTCTTTGCAGCCAGACAACTTTGTCAAAGGATTTCAGAGATAAATGAAAAGCTTTAACATTTATGAGGAGTGAATAAGTGCAAGCAAATCCTTGAAATTACTGTATTAAAAAACCCCAAGCCCTCACACACGGGAGAAAGCAGGAAGTTCAACTAACCTTAAAGACAATGCTTTCCTAAAGAGCAAGTTCAGTATAAAATTAAGATCTGTATTTGTTTCCTTTGGTCTCTCTAGCACTTTAAATAAAATTAAGCTTTTATCCTATTATATTTTGAGCCATGACTGTCAGCAGAAGAAAACAGTTCTTGCCTTATTTCCTCTGTTGTACCAACTGGGTTAACATGGGTAAGTTCCCTGGTTAAAACTATTATAACCCCACAAGTTGTTTGAAATCAGGACCTGTTTCCCAAGTCTGTTTCGCACAGCCCAGCCAGTACCCAGGCTGGGACCGGCAAAACTTAAGTAAGTTCGAGCTTTAGACAGGCACCTCTACTTAAGCAACATACTACTATAGTTCATTTTGTCACATTGAAATGGATGGACCTCTTCAAATCATCTACGTTATACATTTATATGATCAGAACAATTAAGCAATTGGAATTAGAGCACCTCAGTCGAAGATAATGAAACAACATCCCAGATCTGCCAGTACAGTTGTTTTGTCAGTGCAGCTTTTAACTGCATACTCCGTCCATCAGATTCCGAAACAAACATCAACTCATGTAGCATGCAGTATTTAATATTAAGTCAGAAGCTGGGCAATGAGACAAATGCAAATGTAGTAATTCTCTTACGATAAGCAGACAGAACTGATCCCCTGCTATCAGGCAAACAGACTAGACAACACACGTTCATCCTTTCCGCTCTGGATAGGCTAAAGGCCCTGACAGACTGTTTTAATCTCAATACGTACTGTAGTTTTATATAAACACAGGTTTAGATAAAACTAATCCACGTAAGTCAACTGTAAAAGGTGCAGATCTCATTAAGCATGGGACAGTTCTGAGGCTGTAGCTTTCAGGAATATTTTCCAAAATTGTTTCTTTGAAGTCTAGCTAACTATCAAAACAACAATGCAGCATATTTAAAAACCATGACCATACTATTTCTATGTAAAGATTAAATCAGTGCCATTTTGCAAGGTACACAGAGTAAACTATTTGGCACAGGTGATAGAGCAAAGGAGGACCTAATAGCTAAGTTTGTGTGCTGAGGACACAGCTACCATGTCAGAGAAACTTCCCCAAAAGGTTTTCTTTTCATAATTAACCTATAAGATTTGGAGGGGAGGGGGAGAAGGAGGGGAACCCACCTGGTCTGAGAAAAGAAGATCACCTTTTTCAAACTTGTTCAAGACAAACTACAGAAGCCAAGTCATATTTTCAGAATTACTCCCATATAATTAAGAAATGTATGCCATTAACAGTCTCAGGCAATAACAGACAATGACAAATGAGAGCTGCATCTTTCAGCAGCTATTATCTTCAGCCTATGATAAACACTACTCATCCTAGTTAACAAAAAAAAAACAGGAGCTGTTGAATTTACGACTTCTGCTCAAATGATAGTAGAAAAGCTTGAAGTATTGACCTTGAAGATCAGTTTCACTGAAAAAGTGAGATTTTTATGCTTTTTTCTGGAAGCACTGTTTTGAAAAGGATAAAAGTAGTGCTCATGGCTCTTCACAAAGAGTAAAGGTTTGCTTCTGCACTGTAAACTTTACTCACACCCAAAAGCAGGACCTGTCAGAAAACCAAACTACTACAGGCACACAGCCTGGTCCAATTACAAGTACTGAGAAACCCTGAGAACCACAACATAAAGGGGGGAAAAAAAAAAAAAAGGCAAAAAAAAAACACCATGTCCTGTTCAACAAGCCATCTCCAATTCCAAAGCGGAGTTCAAATGAAACCTGGACTTTTGGCCCAACTGGCCCCACATTCAGAGCTGAAGAACAACCCCTAAGGAACATGCTTTCAGGATCCCTCAGCCTGCTCCATCAAGAGGAGGGGCGGGGGGAGGAATAAAGAAAAAAGGAAAATCCAGAGAGAAAATTCAAACAATTTCCTTTTCAGGCAGTTCTAGCCTCAACTTTGTAGAGATGATTACAAGTATTAATGATGCTAAATGAAAGAAGCACTAGGGTAACAACCAGAGCTGTTGTACTACCGAATTAGACGCTATCAGTAGCGGTTACTCTAAACATTTTCGTTTTGCCAGTATTCAGGGGAGAATAAAGCAGAGAAAAGTATGGCTGGTCAAAACAAAAGAAAACACAAAGAATGTTACCTATGCCAGGTATTTCCTGTAGTTCGAGCAAGAAGAGCTTTCTACATAAATGCCAAATAAAAGAGGATTAGAAAGGACAGAACAGTAAGAGCAAAACTATCTGATCAGACATAAAACAAGAGCATGAACCCTACCTTCCAGTGACTTCTACTACAGCATTCACAGGCAGGACACAGCCTTCGTGTTTCCGTTACAAGCTCATCCTGTAATAGCAGTCTCAGCAATTTACGAAGCAGAGCACAGCTGACAGTAGTAAGGAAGAGATGATGTTACACACAATAACTGGTTGATGAGAGAAAAAGATACTTTTATGAGGTGCCCTCCTTCAGTGAAGGGCAGCAGATGAAGTGTAGAAATCGGTACTCTCGGGCCTCCTAAGGCAAGTGGAAAAAAAGAATACCTTAACTAAACCAGCTTTGAATCAAACAAAAAAACTATGCAAGAACACAAGTACTTTAAAGAATCAGGGTATTTCTAAAATACGAAGACAACTATTCAGGCATATCTAACAAGGCTTTCGCTCACTGTCTTCATTTTTTTTTTTCCCCCCTTCTCTGAACTTCCAAAGATGAGCTGTAGCACAAGCTCAAATTAAGACTGAACACTGTCCTTGGAAAAAAATGCACTTAAGTACAAACATAAAATAGCTTATTTTTCTTATGATTGTGTTATTAAGAAATATCTTCACCTGTTAAATCAAATCTGTGCTTATTTACAACACATGATAAAAGTGAAACATGCAATCCTTCTGCCAAGAACAGCATTTTACCAGGACTACAGTAAATACATTTAGTTGTCTTTTTCTAACACTCCGATTCAGAACCAGGAAACAGACCAATTTTAAGCGCAACAATTGTGCTTTTCATTTTAAAGAAAGCATTTGGCTTGCAATTTTTTTTTAACATGCAAAAATACTAAGAACGAAGACAACATGTTCTCTGAGGAAGTTAAAGCTATATAATTGTGGAGCTAAACACAAGTTACTTGAAGTTAGTAAGTGAGATTTTTAATTCTTTTTCTGAAGCTATTGCATATACATCAACAGCAGAAAATTAAGCAGCATTGACTCATTCTGGCAGTGCTGTAAAGCCAACACATTGTGGAAAGTGAACTATATTGTACTCGGCATTTTTTATTTCCTGACAACTGTCAGCAGCACATAGCGTGCCCTGATGAGCAAGTGCATGTGTGCTTGTCCCCTGGCAGAGAGAATCTGCCCTCAACAGATGGAACAAGAGCATAAGCAAAGCCTGTATCACTGGTATACCAAAATAGAGGCTTGAAAATCATTTCGGTATTTTGGCCAGCAATTAAAATACTAGTTTCCTAAGAATACATGTGGATTCTACAACAGCTCAAGTTTGCTTGGGATACAAACTGCCCTATGTGAGTACTGTACTGAGATATGATATAGCCAACTATACTCAACAGTGCGTGGACACACATGCAAGTATGTGGGCGGACATGTGTTTTTATGGATATATACACAAACGCATATAAAATCTATACACACAGAGAGCAATTATAAGATACAAACTATATCACCGTATTGCATTCCCATCCTCTGGAGACAGATGGTTGTTGGTTTGCTGGTGTTTGGTTGTTGTTTTTTTGTTTGGTTTTTTTTTTCCTTTTTAAACTAAGTTTTATCATGACTGTACTTCCTTTTTTTTTTTTAGTGCTGCTACTCCTGACTCACCCACACGTAACTATGCTTCAGCATGTTGCACTTCATGTTCTTTTATGAAGTGTCACTACAATTCTTACTTGAACTGAAGATACTTTAATTGCATAAATCCACCCACCAAAGTAAAGGTGGGCAGAGCTGGCAGATCACATAACTAAACACATAAAAAGCCTACATAAGGCCAGAAAACAGCACCTGAGGCTCTCGCTGTTTAAAATCTTTGTTTATGTGTCCTTTTCCATGTGCGAGTTCCTCAAGCTTGAACAGCAGTGTTTGTCACATACCCAGTACCACATCAGAAGCCAGCTGTACTTCTAAGGAACCCAGATTACAGACTGGCTTTTCAGATTGAAAGCACTCCTGTGATCATTCCCCCTCCCTAGCACGGGAGAAAAATTTCTACCTTAAGACCCGAGAAGAGATTTGCTACCAATGAATGCAAAGCTTCCAAGAGAAAGCAAGTTTCCACCAAATTTAATCTAGAGCAAAAGTGTTCCTAGTGCTGCTAGCTGTACAGTTGATCAGCCAAATATTAACTGAACATAAGCCAGCACAGTAGGCCTGGCAAGAAAAGGCAAAAAACCACAGCTCCATCAGCAGAGGCTGCTGTTCTTTTCTTTACCCAGGAGTAAACACTCTTTTCTTTTTTTAAATACTATACAGTTTTCTAACCAGCACAAGCCTCATTCATGGTATCTCTTGAACAGAAGGTCCCAAGAAAAACTTTGAGTGATGAGCTAGTAAGAGGATTAAAAAAAGAAACCCTCAAAAAAAAAAATCCAATGGAGTAGCAAAGGCTTTTTACCCCTCCTTCCAATGACAGAAGAAACAGCAGCTTTATACTTCTTAGAGTGGTTGAAATGGTTTCTCTTTAGAAGAGAAACTTGAGAAGCCACAAGGCTCCACAAAACAGAAAGAGCTTATGGTTCCTCCCTTCCAGTGGCTACAGCAGGACAGAACTATCAGTCAAATGAAATGGCTAATCAGAGCAATGTGGACACTTGAGAGAGTCCCAACTGAAAAATAAAAATCAGCTCATTCCTCCTTCCTTCACCATAACGGAGAGAAAGGAATTCATTGCCCACAATTCCGCTAATAAAGCTGCACCACCCCTTCGACTTATGAATAAGATTTAAACACTAAAAATAGGTGTCTTTTTACAACATGTGGCAGTTTGGCCCTTTTAGTTTGGCCTTAAAGCTGTGTGAATGCAGCACAGCTAAGGAATGCAGGAAACACCATCTACATCAATACCAAAAGTTTGCGGGCGTTACTAATAGCAGAGTATGAGTTCTTGAGAGTCGCACAGTGCCAGAATTAATCCTTCCTCATTTCTCTGAACAAGTAACATATTTATACAAGAAGAAACCAGAAATAACTTTGCCTTTTTAACAAAAATGAAATGCCGTGATAAACAGAACGACCTTGAGTATTGCCATGTTCTCCAATTCAGTTATGGTAGCTACACGTCCAAAGAGACTGCAAACCCACATAAGAAACAACTGTGAAGTTAAAATATAGTATTAAAATGGAGCAATAGTAAGAAAAAAGCAGCAAGTTCAATGGGGATGTGGCTGCAATATGTAAACTAGTCTAAAAAGACTCAGGTTCCAGTCATTTCTAACTATGCAAAACTAGCTGAACTTCTCTTCTTCATGCCTTTGCTCCTCATGTGTAAAATAGGAAGCAAACCATTTCCTCATCTCACCAGACCATTCTGATAACAAATAGCTGCACAGAAAGCAGTACCAGACTATCCAAGAGGAAATTAATTGCATCTCTGGAGCAATCTAGCAAGAGCATGGTAAGGTATTAGGCAACAAAGACAAATTACCAAGTACCTATTCATTAAACTAGCACCAGCCACTTCTTCCTGAGGATAAAGCAAGGGTCCTAATGGAAGAAATGGCATATACAATTAAATATTCAAGGCTGTTTTCTTTCTGCAGTTTCTTTACTTCTAAGCACTGCTTCGCAGCCTAACAGAAAAAAACAAGTATAAACTCTTAACTAGGAAATAAGCCCAGACACTCCATCCTCATAGCTACATGGCATATCACCAGAATCAGAACCATCTGCTCATGACACCCATTTCTACCACTTAGAGATACACATTAAGCTACAGCAGTGAAGACATGATGGCTACTAATGGCAACGGACAAAACTCAGAATGTTTTATTTCACTCTAGTCCCTTCCTTACGGTTTTTCTGACTCTACTTTTACCATCCCAACTTCCTTGTGCAACCGCCCTGTCTGCCTTCTTTACAAAATCCCAGCTTCTGCTCTTACTTCTGTCCAGCCTACTCCCCTGTCAGCTCTCTCCCCCATATTTTCTTTGTCCAGCAAGTCCCCATTTCCCTTGATGTCGCCGAGATGCTGGGTGAGAGGCAGCACCATTCCGACATGCTCCCTCAGTACCTGACCGATACTCTCCACACAGCCAACAGGCTCCCAATCGCTCTGATAGTTTTTTAACAACTTGTCCCCAACTCAGTCCCAGATTCTAATTAATATTGTTCCCTGCTTTCAGCTCAAAGTAAGCTGCTCCTCCTCCTAGTTAATTACCATCGCTCCTCACCTCAGCTGTCATTTCCATCCAAACCTGTTTTTTCTCCCATGCCACCTGGCTGGATACATGTTTATTAGAGCATGAGTTTTCATAGGACTGAAATGGGGTCAAACTGAGGCCCATTCTGGACTAGGGACAGAGAGAGAAGCAAAGCAAGAGGCATTAGCCCTGCAAAAACACTCCGCTGTAAAGCTGAGACACACCAGAGCTATTTGAAGAGCTGTCAAAAAATTTTAAGACTACAGTTACAACATCTGTTCCCAAGTCTCACTTTTGGCAGCTACTGAAGTAGTTTGACTGAAATTCTTTTGAAAATCTGACACAATATTAACATCAATATTATATAACATTATTTGCTCAAAGTATTAGGTCTTAATCAATAGTCTCTTACTTACACTGCTATTTACCAGACTTTACTGCCAGTCCCACCTACAGGAAGTTCCCCACAGGGAACATGATTCTACCCAGGGTTTATTAAGAAGTCACAGTTACAGAACAACTGAGAGTTTCTCCGTAACAAGTTTGAATGTGGCTAAAACCAGAAACTTCAGAAAAGATAAGAAAACAACTTGTCTTTTCTTAGACTAGTTAAAAGCTCTTGTAAGATCATCCCCTGAACTTCAAGCTAGGAGACATCAACTAGGTCCTGTTATTCTGTTACTACTGCTAAGAAATTAATTCATCTCTGAACTCCGAGATGCAAAGGCAGGAACAGATAAAGCATCTGAAGTACTGTTTTAGCATTTGGGAGAATACGACGAGCCAGTTATACATGGGAACATGCAGCAAGTGACCTTCTACAAGAAGTACCAGGGCAAAAAGAGCTTCAAAACTGTCATTACAATTCAATTGCCTGTTCAGCTGACAAACCCACATCTCCCCACATAAGACTTCTAAACACAAGCAGGAAATCTCAACTCTAAATCAATTAACTGCTATCCAGAAGCAAGCCTTACATAACACTCTGCCTTGTCTGTATGATCTTCATTGATATAAAAGGTCAGCAATTTTATCTTTGAGATGAAACTTCATGCATTCTGGTGGTTACATATTTCACTTCCACATTAAGAAGGAACAGTTCCGTTCCTTCTTACATAGGAAGGATATAACCATATGCCTCAGCACATAAAAGGTGCAAATATAACAAAAAGAAATGAACTGCCTTTTCATGCCCAGAATGCACTTCACCTGAGAAGTTTCACTTTCAGGGGCACTAAACAGGAAGGCTTTGTTTTTAAAAAACGAGAGCTATGAATCAATTTCTTATTCTTACAGCTTTTTTCTTCCAGACTAGCAGTGCTAGAATTCAGAAAACTACATTTATTTTTTTTTCAGTAGAAAGGTCAAACTGATTTGTGCTTCAAAAGACAGAACAAACACCTTTGCTGTACAACACAAAAACACAAGAATTCCCTTCCCGTGTGAGGATGCTACCCTCAAGACTGCTACAATAAAAGAGAGAAGCAGCCATCATCCAGTGCCACACCTGACTGGAAGCATACACAATTAGATCTAACTTTTGAAGTTATACAACTGCTAGAGCCACTAGTCATAGAAACAGGGCTTTCCAGTCAGCTAATTTACAACTAGGGCTCCTAGGAACTCATCTATTACCTTGCATAGCACACCAGAAAAAGTTACTCACGCTAACACTCCATTTAATTTAATCATCTAGTACTGAAGGAGAACCAGAATTGCCTCATGGCTGAATTTAAGTCTTTTGAACTGTGCCAGTTAAATAGAATTTGCTCACAGAACAGCCTCCTGCCACCGGGAACGGTTACGCCCCGCAGCCTGAAGTAAAAAGTGCTTTTAAAAATGTATCTGGGACAGTGCTCTGCTGCGCTTTCTTACTTATAAAGTGATTACTGACACAAAACTTTTTTTTTGCCTGGTGGTCACCGATTCAGGTAAAGCGCTTGCTGATGGGAATCAGCCTTCCAGACAGAGGTATTAACTGCCTACAGGATCAAGCTTTAGGTTTTGGTGTGGGTGGCAGACGGAAGGGCTGTTTTGCAAGGCATGCTATTTCTGTAGCTACAGCCACACCAAACCGAACGCTCTCAATCTCACAAGCTAAGCTGTCCCAGACCCAATTATACTATTTGCACAGGGACCACCTGGGAATCCCAAGTGCTGTAGATATAAACCAGTGAATCAGCCAAACACTTAGTAAACAAGACCACAAACCATAGAGCTTTTCCACTGAACAGGAGTAAAAGAATAAAAATAAACCTTCCCATACAAACATTATTAGAGGAAACTAGTTTTATACACTTGAAGATTGTACATAAGTATAGAGATACTTCATGTCCAATTTTTCGTACAGGCCCATAACAATTCTGTGTAGTAAAAAGAATACCGGGTTTGGTTTAGTATTTCCCCAAATGAAATACTAGAACTTTAGGCTTTTGCAAATAAGGCAAACAACCATCCTTCCTGATACACACAAACTAGCCAATACTTGTCTATGTACTAGAAATGTAAAAATTGTTTCTGTGGGTGCTGAAAACTAATGTAAAAGAACACTCAGAAAGAAGTCTGGTACCAAAAGTCCTTTTACAAATCAATTTCATGGACAGTATTTAACATTTCCAGAATTAACCAGAAATAAATCACTACACGTTTCACCTGAAGACGGTAGTATAACCGGATGACAAAGGCTGTAACAACAGATGCAAGAGTTCATAAGCCACATACAAGCTAAGACATTGTCAGCCTTTAACTCACATCTACGACTGTCTTACAACTACCTTGAAATTCAAATTATCATGAGTGAAAGGCAAAAGAATGCACCATTTTACTTCACCTTTCAATATGCTGTCTGTAACCAGTTTCACTATTCCCACAGTGAACGTATTTTCTGTGCATCAGGCTTTCACATGACAGAGAAGATAAAATGCCGTTACTAAAAAGGAAAATGCAATTAAAACCACAGGAGACGGGGAACACAGGAGAGAGTACTGTAACTAAAAATACTTTCAGCTTTACCTAGTCAGTTCTAAAACTGATCGTTGTTTGGTTTTGGGTTTTGTTAAGCTCTGCTGTTTATATAATGGCAGTGCATATACCTCCAGTAAGCACTGGAATTGCAAATGTAGAACAGCGCCTATATGAGCCTATTACTCTCAGCAAATTTTAGACAGTTTGAAACGCTCTGCCAGCTGCGGCAGCCAACTTGTGGTACTCGAGAGAACATTCCTGAATCACAGAAGGGGAGAAAATTGAGGTGAATTTAGAAGAGATCCTGAAATTAAAGGCAATCAGATAAGCCCCTGTCTTCATACACATGAAAAGTAGAGTTCTCCACATTGGGTAGAGATGTTAAATTTTCCACAATCACAGGGAAGAAAATACTAATACACTTAAGTAAAGAGTTTATGTCCATAGATTAATATTAAAGGAAGACTTACAAGGTATGCAAGAGGACCATCCATTTATTTAAAACTGTTCTTGATACATGCAAATGAATGGGAGTAGAAAAGATGTCAAAAGGTGTATACAACTGGCCATCATTTACAGCTGGAGAATTATTTGAAATAAATCTTTCCCTGTCTAATTGATGCATGTATCTCAGGTGCCACAGCTAGTAAGCAGTGCCGATGCTTCATGTTCCCCAGCACTTAACTCTTCCCAATCCAAGCACAGCTTCCTTCATATCCCCAGTCCCCTTGCTCTCATCACCTCTGAAGCCAGGCTGATAGACTTGGAGGGACTCAGTTGGACCAAAATGACTACCAGGATGACTCTCTGCATCCTGGTACTAAGTACAGGAGTTAGCACTGACATTCAAACCTTGTGTGGATTCAGCACGTGTATTCACTTGGGAGCCTGTAGCACATTTGCTTGACAGCCGATAGTCCATGAGATGCAATTTGACAACACTCAAAATATTTTGGCTTTGAAGATGTATTTTCAAACATTTTTTACTATGAGTAAGTCTCACAAAATTGATTTATAATATACTTTAGGGTAGTTAATATTACCTTGAGAGACAGGAGTCATTCTTCTCAACTTAAGCCAATCTACATCAATGAATAAAACTCTCAGTGTAATTATAAAAAAGCAAGCTTTTCAGAAGAACAGGCAAAGGTGGTAACCTTGACTTACAGTAGCACCATTTCTTAAAAAAAAAAAACCAAAAACAAACAAACAAACCCAAACCAGAAAACAACCAAAACACAGAAACAACACACACAAGCAAACATGACTGCTTAAAAACCAAATCTGACTTCTTGCACGTAACGTTTAATTTTGCCTGTCTCTACTACAGGGTATGCATTAGTTCCATCTATGCCCCAGCTGGCAGGCAATAACAAAAGAAAAAGAAGTACTGCAGGCTGTTTGTGTATCTCTATTCTAGATACACAGCAAGAGGAAAAAAACTGCATTTACATTTACCATGCTTAAGCAGCTACACAAATCCAAAGTGGCCCCTACATATGCTTTTCCAAATGACAGAGCCAATTTCTGTTCCTGTATTACTCACTAAGTCAGCAGTTAGCAATACAAATATTCCCTACCCTTCTGTCTCTTTCCAGGTGTATAGTAACCACCATTAAAAGTCTGGTGACAGACACCTTGAATTAAGCTCCCCACATAACTGTCCTTAAACCATTTTAGCTCTCGCATTCAATTAATTCCAAAATTAATCATTCTGCTAAGATACAATAAAAAATAATTTCCTTCTGCTCTTTATCCAGACACTAAGACTCCCGCAAAACTCAGATAAGGGGTCAGGACAGTTATGTATGCAAGAACAGAACCAGCTAACATCATGTTTCCACAGTCAACGAGGTTCTTGCAGGAAAGGTTTTATATGAAGAGGCAGAGAATTTCAAAGACAATCTCTTCAATAATCCTCACCTCAGGTGGCCCCAGCTAAATTCCAAACAATGAAGAAAATCTAGAGCACCTGACGACAAATGGAAGTTGTGTAACAAACAGATCAAATTCATTCCTTACTTTCATTCAACCATGGTATTTCTTAACAGTGATATTTTAAAACAGATTCTGGGATCACTTCTCCCTATGGCCCCTACTCTCTGACAGGTAACGTATGCAATACGAAAGCTGACAGTTTGACTTGGATAAAAAGCTATCTACTCTTCTACTTCTGTTTCAACAGTGGAGTACTCTGTATGCCAGACAAAAATCATTCCTATTTCAAAGAGCAGTATCTTATTCACACAGTTTAGGTTTTCACTGTTAAACTTGCCACACAGAACTGAAGGTATGTTTCGCGAAGTCTAACAACATACCTTGCTAAGCAAAGACATCTGTCAGGTGGAACCTTCTATGTTTGGACTCAGATTCCAACCTTGACAGTAGCAGCCTCAGGTTAATTACTAAGTGTCTCCTGTCCAATACCCCTATCTGCCAGAACCTACTATACAAAATTAATTGACAAGCATATTTAAAGTCCAACAGTCAGAGCACGAAGAAAGAAAACTGTCTGTGTAAGTAGGAAAAAAAAGTTTGAACAAAACAGACTTTGCAGTTTATAAGAATAGAATAGTAACAGGGGAAAACACGGATTATTCAATCAATCTAGACAATGTTTTACTGGTGTGAGGATTAATATACATGCTAATCAACACTTGCACTTCCACACTACGTTATCAGAAATGCAGAATGACAGATTCTAAATGTTCGTATGACTCCACTACCACAGCAGAAAGACAGCTGTCATACTGCCACTGACATTTGGATCCAGGATGCTAATGCAATGGAACAGGAAAAGAAAAAAGCAAAACCCTTAAAGAAGCTTCATAACACACACTCTCTTGTTTTCTCTGATATCTGAAATGTTTCTGTGAAGAAACTTCTTGTATTTTATTACCACGTAAGATATGATACCAGATTAAAAAGCAAGAAAATAGAACTGAGTTGCACACGTCCTTATTCTTGAATTGCACAGGAGAGAATTAAAATCCAATTAAAATTTGATTTTTATCAGCTACCTAATGAATAGGTTAGAAACAACACCCTCCCGTTACAGCTGCTGAACCCCACCTGGAATCACAGTCCCAGCATCACAGCTACAGCTCACAAAACTGCGGGATACACCCTAACTACGCCAAATTTGCAACGATCTGTGTATTCTGCTTAACTCGCTGCAGTCTGAAGGACCACAGATGTCCCTTCGGGAGGTTCCCTCCCCCCGGTTAACCATTAACACTGTCACTCCGACTCTCCCCCGTCCCCAACCACCACCTGCATGCCGCCGGGGCCGGGGGCTCGGGGCTGCCCCACGGGAGGCCGGCTGCAGCCCGGCGGAGGGGGGACGCGTTCCTCGGGCCACCACCACAAGCCGGTGGAGCCGCGGTGGCCGGGGCAGTCGCCTGCACTTGCACCGGGGGAGCAAACCGGATCCTCCGCCTCCGGCCGGCCGCCGTGAGGGGAAGCGGGGGAAACCCGGAGGAGGGTGTTTAGCAGAGGGCAGGTCCCAGGCAATCGGCGTGGTTCGCCCAGGCGAGGGAGGCAGCGGCCGCCGCTTCTCCCCCGGCCCCAAGGCGGCGGGCAGCCCGCTCCTCACCCCGCCGGGCGCCGCGGGGGGACGGGGAGGGCGGAGAAGTTGCGGAGGGCTGAGGGGAGGCTCGGCCCGGGGAGAGCAACAGATGGGAGCCGGGGCGGCGGAGCCCCGTCCCCTCAGGGGCAGGCCGGGCCCCGGGGGGAACGGGGCGGGGGAAGGGGGGTCGCGCCGCCGGCACTGAGTGGACCCCGCCCGGCCCCCCCGCAGCTGACACTCACCGAGCAGCCCCGCGGAGGGCGATGCGGACGGGAGCGGGAGCCGGAGCCGCCGGCCGGCTCCCCCCGCTGGGCCGGAGGCAGGGACAGCAGCAGCGCGGCCGGACCCCAGCAGGGGAGGGCGCGGATGGCGACAGCGCCGGAGCCGCCCGCGCCGGGGGAGGGGGGAGGCGGGGGAACCGGCCGTGCGGGCGGGCGTGTGGTGACCCGGATGTACCGGCGGGGGGGCGGCCGGCAGGTGACTGCGCAAGCGCGCCGGGCTGCCAGCGCACTGCGCATGCACCTGCTTCGACTCCCAGTGTCTCAGGCAGGGGCGGGGGAGCGAAACAGAGGCGGGCGGGCGGGCGAGTGAGATGGCGAGGGGGTGAGGCTGCTTAAAGGGGCGGCCGGGGAGGGGGCGGCCATTTTTCTGCCGCCTCCCCAGCCTTCCTTACCAATTCAATAAACCCACTAACATACCATTATGGGTCGCTGTTTAAGCCAGTTGTGTGATTTTTATATATGTATATATATATTTTTTTTTTTTAAGGCCTGGTTCAGGGTTTTTAAATGTTTGCTCTTGGCAAAGCCGCCATGGGAAAGAAAATGAGGCTCCTTCTTTGCGGAAAGCAGGGCTGGCTGAAAGTCGCCCATAAATCTCTTTCCAGGTGGATCATGTTGTAAGATCCAAGCAAAATTTAAAAAAAAAAAAAAAAAAGGGAAGTTGCATCCCTTGGTGAGCCCTGTGCTGCCAGAGCCCCCGGTGGGAAGCACGTCCTGCTGCTCTGGCAGCCGGGGCAGCTCACCATCCCCCCGAATGTGTATGAGATATGCAAAATGTGTTAAGAAACACCAAATGATATTTTAAGGGCATCTCATAGACTTTACTATTTACTTTCCTCTCCGCATGCACGCCCTATTGATGACAGTTTCACCTCTTCCTCACCTGTATCGTAACTCCCAGATTTTGGCATCATGACGCTGCCCCTTCGCACACCCTGAACTCCTGGAATGGAGACATTTGCCAAAGCAGAGGGATAGCACAAATAACTCTGTTTGGGGCTGGCTTCTTTTGTAAAATTATACATATACAGAGAAAGAAAACGTTAAAAGTTCTGCTTGTTTTGTTCTTAAAGTAACCTGGAATCTAGGCAGCGATTTTCAATGTTTCGCCATGAGGTCTCGCCTGGCCCTCCTGTGGAACGGTTCTCCTGCAGCCGAGGGGTGGCTGGCACCCCGTGGCGGGGGGTTGCCTGAGGAGGGCTCACAGACCATGCGGGACAGTAGCCGGGCAGGACCATACAGATACAGCCAAACCAGAACTCTTCACAGCCTCAAGCTGTAGAGCGTTACCATTGGCAAAAGTGATTATTCAATCTGAAAGAGGTAAAGCAACCAACTGAAAGTATGACCACTTCTCCTGCTTTCTCTTCAGAGGCCAAACACCAGCTTGATCCCTGACAAATATTAGTGAATACCAAGTTCCCCCAAAGCCACTTTGAGACAAAGAATGAAAATGGAAAGGACCTCAGAGTTTTATTTATATGTCAACATATTTCTCTTCTTTTTATTTTCATACCTGTATATACGTTGACTTAAAGTGATGAACTTAGTTCCTCTTGTAACGTGGTAGGATTCAAGATATATGGATTCACTGCACTAATAACTTTAAAGTATTCTAGATAAAAAGAATATCCGGGTATATAAAAGAAGCCATTTGCGAATCTAGTTCAGCTGCAAAACCTGCTTGGTGAACTCAAGGGAAGCCACCACATTTTAGTTTTGGTCCTTGGGTGACATCCAGGCAAGAGCAGGGCTGGAACACCATGTACCAAACAGTCTGCTGCCCTCAGCTCGGGAGGGAAGGGGGATGCTCAGGAAAGCCTGGGAGGCTCCCAGAGGTTTGTGTAGATTGGAGCAAATAGGGGAGATGTCCAAGAAGATACAAAACGAGGTCTTCACAAAAGCAGCTTGGGCAGAATGGCAGAAGAAGTCCCAGTTCTGCTTGTGCTTGATTTGTGTAAGTGGGTTGGCTAAACTTCAGTGCCTGACATGACTTCTCACTTCTGCTGCGGAAAGGATTTTTTGCAACTAGGAGATACAAATCTTGAACTGTAGATTGATGAACCTGAGATGATGGCAGGTCACTACCACATCTCCTTCTCCGAAGTTGCAGGCTTTTGAAAGTCCGTGTGCCAGGCAGGAAGTGATCCAGGTCCCACTGAACTGAATTCCAGGGAAGCAGAATCGCGCTCTGAGTTTACTGAATTACTCGTGTGGGCTTAAGACAAACCTGGGGGCTCTCACCTCCGTACTACAGAACTTGGTCCTGTTACACAGAGCTAAGGAAACCACACAACCAGCCTCGGGGATCAACGATCTTTGATGTTCATAACATTATAAACTGCTTGGGGTGAGACAAGGAAAATTTCCTACTGAAACCATAAGCAGGTTTATAATAATATTTACTCTTTAGGGCTTTCCAAAATTGTAAGGTACCAGGGATCTGGATCTCTCGTCTCTCAGAAGCAGAAGTAAGAACGCCCAGACCTAGAGCATCACCGGTGCTTTCACAGCAGCTGCGTACTAAGACATCCACATCCCACATAATAATCGAAGCATAAAAAATGATGGAACACTCTGGAAAATGCTGCATGACTAAAAAACCCACCAATTTTCTATTAGTTCTGCCTTCACGTTTAATTTCTTAATTGCTTCTTCTGAATAGAAAATTATTTTACCAGATTATTACTGCGATAAAGACAGAAAACAAAATTAGAGATTATATTTGCCAGCTAGTGTCATAAAATAAAGGAGTGGTAACAGAACAGAACTGCTCTTAGGCTGCTAAATGCCTGTGGATTGTTTTGTTAGTAGGAATATTGGTACCAGGTAGGTATAGCTGACACCAAGGAAAGAAAACAGGTCACAGCATTTTCATAGAGCAAAGATTATTAAGCTCCAAATGTACTATTGGATGTATACCTACTGTATACATGTGCGTATATACCAGTGACAAAAGATGACTTTATTTTATATCTAGATGGCCAGACAGGTAAATAAAACCACAGAAGCAAACCCGCCCTTAGGTGCCATGCACAGTTAGAGTACTTGGGCTACTTCTAAGCTTAATGGTAGCCTAGGGGAGAAAGTCAAAAGGAGGAAAGGGAGTCATCCTCATCCTCTCCCATTTGTACTTCGTGGGGACAATGGGGCGCACTCTCCACTGACAACAGCCTTGTTTGTCTTGGGGGGGAGGACACCACCAACTTTTCCATTACATGGATGAAAATAGAAAGTAAGCATCCTACACCCAAAGATTTATTTAAATATATTTTTTTTAATTTCTAAAGAGAGGAGATTTCTTACAGCAAAATTTCAAGAACGGGAAAGAGAGGCAGCTTTGCAGAGATCCCTTGTTCCACTGTTGTGGTTCACGGCACCTTTCAGTTCGGATAAAGCTAAGAGCAGGCTTTGCCCTGCCCCTTCCAGATTTCTCCACCTTCTCGAGAGCACGGCTAGGAGATGAGGGATTGCAGAGGCAGTCACATTCACACTACAGTGCCCTTTAGGGCTTTCATTTTCAATAGTACAAATCCTCTGATATAAATACAGCTCTTCAGAAATATAAACAGTTGCAACAAAATACGAATGATCTACATAAATTTCCAAAAGCGCAGACAAAACAAAAAGCCAAGGTCAAATCCCTGGATGCTTACAAGGATGCCTGAAGTGCTTCCAGATACCATAATGCCAAACAATTACAATGTTTTATACTTGCATGGAGACAGGCACTCGCAATCTCAAAATTCCTTTTCCCCTCCCCCCTAAAAAAGGTCATTTTGATATTTAGGTGGCCAGAGGGGAAACTGAGGTGTTCCATAAGTTCATTCTTTTACTCTGAGAGACCTGGTGAAAGTCTGCCGTCTCCTCGTGCCGTGCCCCAGTCACTTCACGTGACTAATTACATTAGTCATCTCCTCTTCTGCCACTACAAAGTCTGAGATTATTTTCGAGTTCGCTCATCTGTTGATGCAATTGCTCCCTGCAAACGACCGGCATGGCCGCTTCACACGGGGAGCCGCTGCTAATAGATGCAGCACGCTTTCCATTACGGAACGCTTCTTCCAAGTCAAATGACGCAGGAGGGTTCAGTGTTGGAGGGTGATCAAAGATAATGGTGGTTTGACAATATAAAGCTCTTTTGTTTTCACATTTTGCTGCCTTTCCTCAACAGTACAGCTCGCCCGTATGAGATGGGGAAGCAAAAAGAGGAATAAAGAGAAAATGGCAGGTGTTAAGCCTGCATTAGAAAGAAGACTGTAGACCAGTAAGCATAAGGGAAGGTGGAAAGAGGAACTACAGCTATTTTAATCATATTTTATCGCTACTGGAAAACAGAAAGATAAATTAGAGTAGTAGACCTGTTACAGAATAGAGCAGCACATGGTATTAGACACCGAGATCTTTAAGCCGCGTATTAAAGTTTGTGAAATACAGAATTTCTTCAGCAACCACAGTGTGGACGCCACAGCACTGAGAAGTACTTTGAGCAACTGCAGCGGTAAAACCTATGCTGCTAGCAAAGAGGTGAGCTGCCTGCTAAGCGAGCGAAATAATCCAGCATTCCCAAATTCAGGAGGTCATGGCCACAGGCTGTGCTTCCGAATTCATGGCACTCGGGTGAGGAAAAGCCCAAGATACAGCCATTCCTCGGCAGAGGTTGCCTCAGTGTCGCGGAAAAGCTGCCATCGTTTCAGCAGGTGCTGGGTCATCACCTCTGCTCCTATGAAAGGCACCTTTCTTCCCCAAAGCTCCTCAGTGTCACTGGATTTACTTACTCCGGGTAGCAGCTGGTGCATTTCAGTAAGGGCTTCACTAAGTCAGGGGAGGCTGCAGAATCGGGGGGCAATGCAGAGTGGCAGGAGTTTCGCTTCACCCCCCATTAGCCCTCAGCCAAGACAGTTTATAAAACTAAACCACCAGGACCACAGTACGAGAATAAACCATATATCTGAACTGGAACTTTCTCATTCTCACAAGCTCTTCCCTCCCCCCCAAAAATGATTCAGATCAATCAGCAGCGTGATAGTTTTCCAGTTAATGGACAGAATCAATGTTTCAGAGAAGAGGGCAGGCAATATTTAAGAGGGCTAGACTGTTTCATTACTCTCTGGAAGAGAACCCAATTTTTTTTTGTTTGTTTTGGGTTTGGTTTTTTTTTTTGAGCAAATGCAATTGTGCTGCCTTGATGCAAACAAATATTCATCGATTTCATTGAGAATTCTGCCTACCTCAGGAGCATGAGACTGGTATTTTACTTTGATCACATCATTTGTAGAGATGCAATCATTGGAGGATTTTTGTTTATTGCTTATTTTTTTCCTTTTTTTCCCCAAAGTGCCTAATTCATTTATTAGAAACCCTCATAATAGCATTCGGCTCATAAGTGATTTTTGGGCTGTGTCTAGGTGTTGCCAAGGGACATTGTCAAGAGACCATTTCACTTTGTCTCAGCTGTTTCCTTTGCCACGGCGGTACTTAGTTTCCTCTTCAGATCACAGGGGATATTGCAATCTTTCAGTGGGGGAGTAGGTAAGTTAATTAAAGCACCTCAGGGAAGGGCTCTGGAGAGTGTCAGTCTCAGGGGACAATTTCAAAATTCAGTGAACAAACACGGACTTCACAGAACAGCAGTGTTAGGCATCGCTGGGTGAGACATGAGCAAGGACAAGCCGAGCCCTGGGGCTGCATCCCATAGGATGTGTTCCTCAGTCTCTGGTGGGACGACGGTGAGGCAAGGGTACTCAACACCCCACAGGGCTGCAGCGTCACTGGTGCCACTGTTCTGTCCTTGCACCACTAGTTCGGTTTGAAAGGACCTGGCCGTTTGTTCCCATCCAAAAACCAGAATTCAGTTTAGCTGATCAAAACTTGCGCTCGTTTTGCAACATTCACTTGAACAACTATAAACCAACCAAATTCATCTTTCTTTGTGATCTAAGTGATGTTGAAGCTACTGAATAATGAGAAAAATAAGACTATGATTTAGCTGTTGGCTCACCAACTATATCTACCTCTTTAAAATAACACTGTTATGATACAGTCATCTGCTGTATCCCATTATACTGTTACCTTCATGCAATTCCATCAATATGCTCCAAAGAGCAGCAGATATTACAATAATTTTAGTGCACCCCATTGCTGAATGTAAAGAACTTTCAAGAAACCCTTCCCCATCAGAACACACATTTTCTTGTAGACCATCCAGCGACCACATATGAAGGGTGTATGTAGCACTTTTTTTCTGTGGGCTAAGAAATTCCCAGTCACCCATCACCCGCATGGTAGGTATGTTTGGTTTCCAAAGTGAAGTCTTTGGGAGTGATCATTTTAAGAAGCCTGGGTAGCTAGAAGGACAGAAACAGAGCCCTTACTGCATAAGCAAACGTCTCTCTAACTGCAAAGAAGAGTTTGCTAGCAGAGGAAATGGAAAGGCAGGACTTTTCCCCATGCTGTAATCTGCGAGGGACAGACTGGGTGCAGATGAAGGCTGCCATAAAACAGCGCATTTAGGCGTGCACTTAGACACTTCCTTTGCTGAGCAACTGAAACACTGCACGCCAGACGCCTTTCTCATCCTTTTTCCTGCACGTGAATATGGCACCTAGGACTAAATCTAGCACCAGATGCAGCTGTTTAATATTCAGTTAGCAAGAAAAAGGAGCGAAGCTGACATTACACACTGCAATTACTTAAACTTATTCTGAGCTTACTCGACTGATTAAAAGATAGTATTTTTTATGTCCAGCTGATAAACCCCATGCATGAGCTGGGAAACATTCTGTGCTTATTTACACCAACCTGGATACAGTCCCAGTTGAGACATCTGGGTTCCTGGAGTCAGAGCTTAGGTGTGTATTATATTAATGGTAGGACTAGAACAAGCAGCTTCCCACCGTGACCATGCTGCCTCTACAGGAATGCATCACAAGCCAGTGTTGTTTTTTTTTAATATATGGTCATATACTCCTTAATAATAATCCATATTCTAAATGATTCCTATCTCAGACAGTGAACAAGCTAAAAAGCAGAAAGAAGCAAAATAATCTTCTCTTGTGAGGTCCTAAGCTGTACCTCAGAGAAGCTCAGACCATGTTTTTGACCTTGGACTTCTTGTGTGATGTTAAGAAGACTAGGTAGCCTGTCAGTGGTACCTCCCATTCTGATAATTTCTAAGTGCCTAAAGAGATAATGTCAAACTTCAGTAACTTCATACATAAAAAACTAAGTTGGCAAGATTTGTATGGTGCTTCACAGAAACACTGGGGCAATTCCTGCTCTGAGCAGCTCCCAGCTTCAGTCAAAGACGAGAGGAAAACACAAATACTGGTATCAGTTGTACACATTGGTTTTCTACCACTGTAGTGAGGTGTCTCCACGTGGCAAAATGCAATGTCCTGCAGCAGTCACCACGCTAGTCTTAAACCATCTAATCTAAGTACAAAAGCCGAAGCAGTTCAGCATCTCCACTGCCTGCTCCCCTGTAGGCTGATCATTCAGAGCAGGCTCTAGCTTGCCTGTGAGCCCTTGGCCTGTGCCAGGTAGCAGTTCTCCCTGGCCCAGGACATAGAGCCCGCTTTCCCCTGGAAATCTGGTTTACAATGCTGGACACTAACCAGCATGCATAACCTGCACACCATCTCTTGCCCAGCTGGCAAGATGCAAGAGAGAGACTTGTGGGGGTGGGGGGGAGCTGCAGCAGAGGCACTGGGAGCATGGCAGGGGAGAGGAGAGCTGGGAACAGGGAGAACCTGGAGGTTTTGCACTGAGAAAGCTCCAGTGGGAAATGCAGAACGCACAGAACCCAAATCAGGAGAAAATTAGGCTTCATTAGTTACACTGTTCACAGAATTCTATATTTTTAAATTATATCTTCTCTTCCAAGAACAGGCAAATGGTACCTGCTTCTTCAGGCTCCCCTTATGTTCCCATTATTAGTTAAATCTTAATTTTTTTATCTGTTGAATTTTACTTTAAAAGGATGGTAGCGGCAGATGTAGTGAATGTAACATTTCTGTGGTTTGCTCAAAGACAACCAGCTTAAGCAGGGATGTGAAAAGGCCTGGGGAACCACACGGGAGCAGAGAGAAACATAAGCGCAGCGAGACAGTCCTAAGTACGCACGCTTCTAAATGGTTTTAATGGGGTCACCTCTGTCCTAAGGCATAACACACGACCGTTCGGATGACAGACTCTGGCCTTGAGCTCGTGAAAGGTTTTGCAGCTGAGCGTGACAAGCTTGGGGTTAGCGCAGAGGGGACTGCACTCGGAGGACCTGAATGTGGCCAGATGGCAAAGAGGGGGCATGTGTCCCCACTGGAAGACTGAAAGGCTCCCATGAAATAAGGCGGAGTAGGAGACTGCAGTGCAGGAAAAGACCTTGTGTCAGACTGAGGCTTGGACAAAGGTTTCCAAAGAAATGGATGGTTTGGGGAAGGCTGCAAAGGGACGACATTGCAATATAATGACCGTTGGTGAGAAGGAATGGCTGCAGGTTTATTCTGCAATAATTTGTTCGGTGACGAACATTTTAAAACCTTCCTCATCCTCCAGAAGTACAGCTATTCCACCCAATGATTCTGTCTTCTCTTTTCAATGTTACATTCTTCTGTTAGTGCAGAGAAATAGAAAATATACTTTTAAATTAGGAAACTGTAATTGGGTAGATAATAAAAAACATGGGGCAGTTGAAACACATAGCAGTTTGGAACTCTCCTCGTTTAGAACCTTTCTTACAAAGGCATCTGTCGAAGCCTGTTCTCTCTGCGCTACCGTCCTCCCTGCCACGAGAAATCGCAGGCAGCCCTGAGAGAATGTTGTTAGAATTAATCAGTGATCAACTTCATGTAAAGGCTTTATTTAATCCTGAAAGGTTCTAAGGGAAAAGCGCACACGCACATACATGCACTCAGAGCTCTGTGATAAATGAATTAAAAACATGGTCGTGTGAGTTTCCATCTCAGGAAAGAAAATAATATAGGCGTTTACTAGTTAATAAGGGGTTTGGGTATGGTTTTTTTTTTTGACTGTTTGCTTTTTGTAGTCTCTAAAAATGCTTAATACATTGCTTGTGAGCTGCATGCTTCACTTTAATGCAGAGTTAACCATTGCAATTCATTAATTGACTTTTATGCAGCCATTAAATGTTGCAATCAATTCAGTCTCCATATTCTACACTTTTATCTCTGCTATAAAAAAACTCTATTAGCTTTACTTGGCTCAAAAACAATACAGTGAACCACCCTTAATTATTAATAATCTGTTTCCCCTTCAATAAAGCTTTTTGGACCTTTACTACAATCCGATGATGTATTTATTTGGTGTGGAGGGTTCAGAGCAATACAGTGCACTCTCTCTGGGAAAGAACCCAAAAATAACTATCTACTTGATATCAACCCAAGAGATTTCCTAAGGGAATAAGAGTATCATTTCAGGGCAGGTCATCAGTGGTTTAGGGAAATTAGACAAATCTGTGTCTGGGGAACAGATGCCTCAGGGTTTGTAAATGTGCGAGAGAACCTTTCCCCTCTCGGTCACCAGTTCAGGTCCATCCAGCACAGCAGTGACTGGAAGCTATTAAACATCTAATGAACTTCTGGGGCCTCCTGAAACAAGGAGCAGGATTCCTAACAGGCACGCACTTACATCTTGGAGCCACTCCTACTCAAACTGCAGTCTCCGCAGTAATACATACACACAGAAACTGGGAATAAGCACGGTAGAGTGAATGCTTTATCTGCTAAAACCAGTAACTAGGCTGCTTCTGGGCTGTCAATCCAACTTTGGATTTACTACCGGCACTTTCTTGTTCTTTAAAAGAAACAAAACAATGTGTTACAAAGCTCTTTGTTATAACCTTTTCTCACAAACTCCATCAGAAGGGCCCAGAAGACTTACAAACCCACACTTGCGGCGTCTCAGACCTTGGGGAAGATAAAGGAGTAAAGAAGGATTTGATTTCGTGCTTGGAGGCCAGTTCTGGGACTCCCAAACTGCTACATGCTGCACATCTAGCTTTGATGCAGGTCTGCTAGGAGAAAGAGGAGACAAATGCTGAGCATTACAACCACAAACCACAGCTGTTGATGGGAATTGGCAAGAGACCAGGGAATGCTGGGAAGCAGAGATGGCCTGCAGCAGAAGGTAGGGCTGAGCAGGACTCTCTGACACTTGAAGCTTTTTTATTCAGCTCCTGGTGTTTTTCTATCCTGGCATCTGTTTTCCGTGATAGCGCAAGGGAGGGACAGTGTGGTGCAATTTTATGGTATGTTCTCCTAGGTTATGTTGGCACTTCCTTGGGTAAACACGCCTTAGTGCAGGCTCAGGTTTACCATGCCCCTGGGTTCAAATTATTTGCAGCTATACTGTCCGCTTTAGCATGCTGATAGCTCTTTCCAGTTGCCCCCGTATTTCATTTGAGGAGGAGGGGGTCCAGGCTTGCCAACTGTCCTCCTTCTTTCTTCTAACTCAGGACAGAGACATAGTGAGGAGCAGAGACAAGCTGTGGCAAAGCCCCGTCAGTCGGCATAGCTGCAACCAGAAGAGCATGTGATGGGGCTCATAGCTCTGTGGTCCAGCGCAGGAACCGGTGAAGCTGGAGCCGGGCTTTGTGGCTGCTGCTCAGCTACAAGACCTTGGATGTACCCTGGTGCTCCCATTTGTTCATGCCCTTTTGAGTGGAAGCTCTTCAGCTCTTTATCCACTCCTATGGTAGATAAAGGTGCCCAAATTCAGGCACGGGCTTCTGAATAGTGCAGTAATATAAATCATGAAGAGCATGCAAGTTTGGATGGCTGAAAAAGGAGGGGTGAAAAAAAAAAAAAAAGGGGAAAGGTTTTCTGTAATGGGATCCGCTGCTCACCCGCTTTTGTTACCAGCATGTGCAAATCTAGCTATTCCAGTCCATTATATTCAACAATCTTACACTCAGTGGCAGGTGAAATGTCATACCTCGGGGTAAATTTTCACTGCAGTAGGCAGAGAATTTGTCCTTTAAACACCCTTAGTATTAATGGGAAATTGATCCAGCAATTTAAACTCCAAGAGATAGAAACATCTCATGTGGGACCATTTTCAAATGTGTTGACATTTTGATTCACAAAATGAGACACTTTTAGAAACAAATGCAAATTCTTTTCATTCAGGATTTGAGGTCAGCTGGATACTGGAAGAGAAATGTGCAATGAGTGTTTAGTATGTTCATCAAATATCTTTTAATCTCTGTACACTCAACGGATTAAAGTGACATCAGAGAAACGAAGGGCAGTTTCTAAAGTTCTTTGTATTAACCGGTACATTCTCTCATACTGCTAGAACCTAAATTCACCTATTGCACTTGCAATAATAGTGTCTAGGGCAAATGGAGGCTTTGGGATAAGGGACCGCGTTTCAGTGACCTCTGAAAAGATGTCTTTCACGCTATCAGATATGCTTTCATCTCCAAAGAGCCCTGATCCTGCTGAGCTCCACCTGGGGGGGAGCTGTCAGTGTTTTACTGATGTCAGTGAAATTCACTGTAGGACCGGAGCCCAACAAAACAACGCAGGAAACAAAACAAAAAACACCAAGAGGGGGTAGCTCGCCTGGTTCCCAGGCAGAGGCTCTGGCCGCTCTTCCAGCTCAGAAATTATTCAGCACACTGTGAGAAAGACGATCTAAACAAACGTTTAGGACACATCCACAACTGCTTTACAGATAATGAGTTCCTGGTAGGTCAAACCTTAATGAAACCAAATGAATCCTGAGTGTCAGTTTGGGCTCCATCCTGCAGAAGAGGGTAGGGCAGGCTTGGAGCAGCTTCAGAGAAGGACCGACTTGGCAAGTTGCTGGGTCTCAGCTGGGTGTTAACTACCACCACCTGCACTTGGACCAAGGCTTGGGATGCAGTGGCATGGATGCAGGCAGGGTACTAGGGGCAGAAACATGGCTCACTTTCCTCCTCTCCCCTTGTACTTCAGCAGGAGGCACAGCTCCCAACAGAGGGGAGCAAAAGGGGCATCGGCTCCCTGTGCTGCCCCCCGGCAGGCAGGGACAGTGGGGTCTGGCTCTGGTTTCCCCCAGCACCAAAGACACCTTCTGACTGCCCCCTAAAGTCTCCCAGTGGCAGGGCTGAGGAGAGGCTGGGCATGCTGGACACATGAGTAGTAATTTGGATAGGGTGTGTGTTATTTCACAGGGGGATTTCACAGGAAGCCCATGGCTCCTCCTGAGTGGACATGAGCATCCCCTGTTGCAGAAACTCCCATCTGGTGAACATCCCATGACAAGGGGAGCGCGAGGACTCAGATCATCTCATGTAGGAGGAACCAGGGAGGAGAACAAACACAGGGGAAGTTCCTCGCGGAGGTCCCCCCACAGAGCAGCCTCTGCCCTTCCCCTTCCCCAGCAGGGCTGGCGGAGAGGGGGGTGCATTTCTGGGAGCCACTGCCCAGGGGAAGTTACACAAATTTGGGCACTGACTGAGAACGCTACTTCCCTTACAGACACACGTACAACGGTGCCCAACAGAGTTAAGAGGAAGAGGAAAAGGCCAAACCCCGTGTAACGTGCAACATGCAAATGACCCTATTTGGCTCTATGAAAACAACTTCCCAGGAACAGCTCCAAACGCACACAGCGCTGGGCAACGTGCTGATAAACCATGATCTTTTTGGTGGCCTTGTATCGGATGGTCCTCTCCAAGGATTCTGAATAAGCGCTGCAGCCTGCTAGTGGGATCATCAGGCACACAAGGTTATCAGGATCTGTCCTTTTCTACATGCTCACTCAAGCACAGTATTTTCCTTCTGGGCCCCCACTCCCCTCTCTTGCTTCCTCAAACTGACTGATGTGCTGCGGGAGTCTGGGAGGAGAAAGAATTTTCTGGTCCTGTACCAGCTACGTGATCTCATGGGAGCCCCATGCAAAAGCATGCAAGGGTTCACAGTCCCCACCCGTGTGGAATTGCCCCACAGAACAAGAGTCCTGAAGTACATCCACCAACTGCTTCTCAGATAGAGTAGTTTCTTTTTAAGAAAAAGATGACAGACCAAACAGAACCTCAACAAGTTAAAAAGACCACAAGTCCTGCGAGGAGCGGCTGAGGGAACTGGGGTTGTTCAGCCTGGACAAAAGGAGGGGAGACCTTATCGCTTCCTACAACTACCTGAAAGGCGGGTGTAGCCAGGTGGGGCTTGGTCTCATCTCCCAAGTTACAAGCGACAGCACAAGAGGAAATGGCTTCAGGTTGCACCAAGGGAGGTTTAGGTTGGATATTAGGAAAAATTTCTCCACTGAAATGGTTGTCAAGCATTGGAACAGGCTGCCCACGGAAGTGGTTGAGTCACCATCCCTGGAGGTATTTAAAAGACACGTGGACTTGGCAGTGTTAAGCTAATGGTTGGATTTAATGATCTGAAAGGTCCTTTCCAACCTAAGTGATTCTATAATTCAATCCTGGGTGCAAGAAGTCCTGGTACAAGTTTCACAACTCAGAGCCATTCCTAAAACAAACAATCTCTTTTTAAAGCAGTAATCCTGGGAAAGAAACTTGGTCCCAACCCTGAAGTACAGATGTGAGTGGCTTCTTCATTCACAGGGAATCCTAACAATGCTCTCATTTGACAGATTGCTGTAGACCATTGCCAGTGGGTATCTACGATACCCAGAGTGCACTACCATGAGAACGCTGCCGCATAGAACAAATGTTTCTTAAGTGCACTGAATTCTTAAATGCACAGAATATCGTATTTGGTCGTAAGGCCAAATGAGCCGAGAAGGAGTTAGGATCCACGGGCAGGAGCATCTGCTCTCCTCAGTTTTGGGACTGGAAGAACAGTCTTGGGAATGGGGCTCATATTTTTTCCCTTTAAGTTTTGTTGACTAGTTCAGACCCGCCACCATGAAAACCCAAATTGTCCCTGGAGTTTGCAGACTGCAGAGGTACTCCCCATCACACTACTCCCTGCCCCGGTGTCTCTGGCAAGACACTGAGTTAGGGGGGAACATAAATCATCTATCACATAACTCTACCCCGATGGCAGCAGCTGCCCACCATCAGGAACACGCCACTGGGTGATGTCTACAGAGACAGGCTCCAGTTGTCTCTCCATGGGGCAGCTCAGGGGAGGCATGGCCCAGTGAAACAAGCCAACTCCAGGTCCTCTGAGGGCTGCTGTGGTCCTTCAGAGAACAACCACATGGCTGTTCCCATTTTGGGGTGGTCTCTCAGCACTGCCCCTTGCCTGCAGCAGCCCAGGCACTTCACAAACCTCCACAATCCCTGCCAAAGGCTGCTGGGCAGCAATGTGCCTGATGCAGTGCAGCCCTCCCTGCCTTTGCACCCTGCATGCTCCGATGGGGGCTCTGTGAGAGGGGCACGGATCCAGCTCTGCCACCTAAGATGAAGCTCTGCAGCCACCGCTGGCTGCTGACAGCCCAGCCAGAGCCCTCTCTCTTGCACTGTTACGGGAGGGAGGTCATCAGTTTAACCGCACTGGAGTAACGCCAGCTCTTTTAGTAAACTTTTCAAAGCTGCACTAAGGTATTGTTTAATTTTGATTTCCAAATGACCTCCAATTCCTCTGGATATGCTAGGGGTGGAAGAACATCCACTCCCAGGAGTCCATCTGCGGTGGTGGGCACAGAGCCTAGCACAGCGGTTCCCAGAGGAGGGGGGGAGAGGCGAAGACTCTTGCTCTTGTCCCCTCCCTCAAACACATCACACACACACACCCCCCCTGCAAAGATCAGCAGCCGTTAAGTCACCTCCACCAGCAGCGCCAAACAACACAACCACCCCTCCTGCAACTCCCTTCCCCAGCAACTCAAGATCCTTTTTTCATATCATTTCCCCCTCCATCAGCAAGTTTCCACCCTTTCCCACCAGTCTATTGCCCACTTTAACTTGTGCAAATAAACCTGTTTGCATGGGTCATGCTGCAAATGAAAATGATGCCAGGATGTAAAAATGAAAAATGGACCTGCAAAGAACCAAACCAACCTATGATGTGAATTATTTCAGCGACTGGTTTATAGTGCAGCCCCATTAACAGCAACACAATTACAGTGGAGGAAAGTAAACCACAGCTGGGGAGAGGAAACAAGAACAAGTGTCTTGGGCGCACCTATCTCAGCAAGGAAATGGTGGGTGGACCTGGACCCCAGCATGGGACTTGGGCCACATCCAGGGATCTGACAATGAGTGACCTTAGCACGATGCATCCAAAGCTGCATTCACAGAGCCGAGCAAAGAAATTAAAGGAGTGTAGTAAAAACACTCTGGCTATTGAAACAACATCACGTTGTGCCAGGGGAGGTTTAGACTGGATATTAGGAAGAATTTTTACACTGAAAGGGTTATTAAGCATTGGAACAGGCTGCCCAGGGAAGTGGTTGAATCACCATCCCTGGAGGTGTTTAAAAGACAGGTAGACGTAGTGCTTAGAGATATGGTTTAGTGATGTTTTTTGTCAGAGTTAGGTTGATGGTTGAACTAGATGATCTGAAAGGTCCCTTCCAACCTAGGGGATTCTATGATTCTGTGATTTCACAGCGCTGAAAGTAGCGTTGATATTGGCACAAGGTTAACAGCATCTGTACAGCTCTCTGCTGACTAGTGACTGAGCCCCACAGGGAAGAGAAGCTGCGAGGACAGAAGTGGGACAAGGGAAAGGATGTGCAAGCTGCAAACCTGTGCTTGCCTTGCTCACCATCAGATGAATATTAATTCTGTGCTTGTTTGCACAGCCACAGATAGACATGCTATTTTCATGGTAGTTTTTTTTCCTTTTTTTGACAGGTTGTAAGCTGCCAGATGTACCCTGTGTGGCTGAGAAACTGGTGTTGTCCAAGGGGAGGTGGGAAACCTTTGTTAGAAATAAGAAGCAGATAGAAAAAAATTGGACATTAAAACATGCTATTAAGCTCCAAGAACAAGTCTTGGAGGCAGACCAGTCTGCCTTAGGAAGGGAGTGGGGCCTCTGACCTGGCTGCATTGTGGTCTGGAGCGTGCACCTTCCTCAAACCCTGCACATATGCCAGCCCTGTGTGCCCTGCCATCTCCCAGCCGTGGACACACAGAGATCTCGCTGTGCCCATCCCTGAGCACACATATAACCATCCACCCTCTTCTACCTTCTCTCCCACATCTACCCTGCTTACAAGCCTTTGTTCCTCTTTCCCCAAAATACACCTGCACCCCCTCTCCCTCCCACTGCACCTTTTCCCTCCCACATGCAAGCAGCTTCTCCCTGCCTCTGCTTCTCATCTGGCACGGAGACCTGTCACCCATCTCCCGCAGAGGTGACAGCAGACAAAGTGCTGAGCCTGCCCGCAACAGGCAGCAACCCTGCACACGAAACGTATGTGAAAAAGTGGTGAAGTGAGGAAACATTTGTAAGAGGAAGTGAGTGGGTGGAGGGAAAAGCCTGGAGTGAACAAAAAACAACAAATAATACATTGAAACTTGAGCATTGAGTGCCCAGAGTGAGTAAAACGACACCACGTTTACAAAGTACTATGCAAATGCGTGTATTCTATGCTAACACACGACTGTTGTACGCTAGGGAACAAGAGGTGCACAAGTACTGAAAATAAAGAGGAGATTCAAAATAAAAAGTGTAAGAGCTACTGCCCTAACGGCAGCACAGGTAGGTCCTGTGCGGGTGAACAGGGAAAGCATCAGACCATAGATTATGGCCTCATTTTGGACATGCATCTTACTGCATCCCAAAAACCCAGCTAGTCAAAGTCCAAATGGACTGATGGTGTCTCACTAAGCACGGACACAGAAATTAGCAGTTGTTAATAGACTGCATGCCCCTACACATTTTAATTTAGTACTTTCAAGTAAAGCACTTTAAAGATAATATTTTTTACAAAAAGGAACTGTTATTTCTAGAACAATCAAACCGGAAGCCCAGCTCTGCTGTTTCTGATAGAGCTCTAGTTCCTCAGTTAAGATTTCTCCCTGTCAGATGTAGCAGCGCAGGGACCTAGGAATACAATTTCCAGTTTTCCAGCCTGTTACTTGTCCATTCCCAACCTGCAAAACCTTCCTTCCTCCTTTAGCCTTGCAAAGCAAGATTGGCAGCGCTATGTTTGCACTAACACACCACAGAAGATCTTGGGTTTTTTTTCCTTAAAGGAAAACAAAGTTGGCTCAAAGAGGCTGTACCAGAAGCCAGTCAACTTTGTCGTCTGAGAATTAGCCCATGAAACCTCAGCTCACACTGGTGCCAAGTTATTTAGACAAGTCACTCCTCTAACCACTCGCCTAGTGAGTTGGTTGCGTCCAAGTCGCTGCCACAGACAAGGTGAATGAGCAATTAACAGGTAAACGGCTATTGCAACATGCAGAGAAAAATGTCCAGCTTTGGTAGCATCTCGTTTTCATTCCCACACGTTTCAAACCAGTCTGTTCCGCAGGGATCGCCTGCAGAAGAGGTTCGCTTCCACACATAGTAAGGCTGCCCGTGCCACTCTCATTTTAAAAGAATAACAAAAGTGATCTGAGAGTTGTCTGTGTATTATTCTCCAAATTTGGCAGTGGAGGAGCCCAAACATACACACTCGGCATGACACCGCTTCCTCTGAGGCTACGATGAGCGAGCGCTCTTGGAAAGCAGGCAGTGCGTCCCTGCCACGAGTTACAGTGATTGCTACTGACAGGTTCTTCATGGTATCACAACAAATTAGGTCACAGATTAGATTTTCATAGCACAGATTACAACTAGTGTCTATATTTTTTTCTTAAATAGAGAGGGTTGTGGCCAGGAGGTTTGAGCTCAAGACTGGGAGCAAGGCAGATGCAGTGGGGGGGGAGGAGGTCCTAATTCTGGCTGAGAGAAAGACTGTCGTAACGAGACCCAGATAAAATTCCTACTTTTCTGCTGTAGTCAGAAGATTTGGTATTATTCCCTTTCTATCCAGCAAGCCTTTGAGAAATAAAGTATTTGTCCACTAGATACCTGGGAGTAGATCTTACAGCATTTCTGCAAAGCAGATATCAAACCCAGCGTTTTTTACAAGTTGCATTTTTGATGACAGAAAAGCAGCTTGCACCATGTAGAAACCTGCTGGGAATGGAAATCAAAGCTACCTATTAGACTTGTCCCACCTAATAGCACAAGGTCACACATACACTCAGTCTCAGCATCTCTGGCGTAGAAAGACCTTAAGGGAATAAATACATGTGTGCAGTATTCAAAAACCAACAAAAAAACCCCAAAAAACTGGGAGGAAGTTTTAAAATATACCCAGCAAGGACAGTAATAGAACTCAGGCACCAAAAGAAAATCCAAGCTATATCAAGCACCACACAGAGCAGTGCAGAACAAAGGTTTCCAACAGCTGACTAACTGCAGACACCACGCAAAGTGCTTTCTACCCACTGCGAGATACAGCCTGACTGCAGATTTGAAACCCCTGCTCCAGCAACCGTATTCCCGCAGACTGTCAGCACCGCGCTCTGCTCCCAGCTGCCTCCTCCCCCAGAGCTCTGCTGCTGCAGGGGAAAGACAGCGCCAGGGAGCCCGATCCAGCGCCTGGTGGAACCGTGCAGGTCTGCATGAGGGCAGTGATTCAGCAGATAAGCGAGCTCACAGACATGGCAAGCACTGAAGGAAAACCTAAACCAGATGATTAGGAAGATAGGTCTTGGGCTGAGCCAACCCCAGAGACAAGCCTTTCTAAGTCAGGGTTGAGAGAGCGCTGCAGGAATGACCTTCAGCTTACAGAAACAGTCCTGATACCCGTGATGGGATGACACTCCTGCACCTACTTTGCGTGGGCGGACAAGAGACCCGTGCTGGCTCTCAGCTGAGCTTCTGGAGCATGTATTTAGTCAAGCAGAGCAGGCTAGTTTATACCTGCAGGCAAACCAACCTATAGTCTCCAATCAAGCACTGGAGACTGTTTGCAGGCAGAAGACACAGCCTCTCTTCCTGTTCCCAGTGAAGCAAGAGGAGCACATGATGCTGTGCCTGTTCCCCATTTGCAGGTTGAGACAGGCCGGTGCTCGGTGCCCTCCCCTCTGCCTCAGACCAGCCCGGCCAGCCCCATACAGGTGCCAGCACGGCTGCCCTGAATCACCGCAGCTGGGACTCCAGGTCTAAAACCTTCCTGCCCTTCACTTCAGCAGAAGTTTTTCACAGGAAATCAGCTTTTACTTTCAAAATACTCTTGGCCTTGCTCTTCTCCAAAAAGCACAGGAAGTATCTCAGTCTTTATTCTTCTGAGCTGCTATTTATTCTCTGATACCTTTGAGTAAAAAGAAATAGCAGTTAAGGGTGGCTGTGCCCTTCCACGCTCTACAGGCGGCATTAAGCTTTTAACTCTCCTCAGCGCATCATTTTCTTCCACTGCTCTTACTGGGCACACTCACATTTAGAGGCCTAATTATTTTTTCCTCAAGCCTGAGCTGTGCTGTGCAGATCATTGAAAATCCATCGCACGTGCTCCTGCCGAGCAGTCTGAACTATCGATCCCAGTTAGAGAAACGGATGCTCTAGACTTTATTGGAAACGTTTTTAAAAGTCTTTTTGGTGACTGTTCCTGCCAAATCCTGAGTGCTTCCTAGTCTCCATGCAGAGCACTGCCTCAGCCCTGCTCAGAAACTCCATCATGCCCCGGGTGCTTCTCCTGCTGAGCGATGGAGGAAACCACGCCACCGACCTCTGGTGCACCCTGGGAGAGCAAGTGGTAACAACTGTCGGAAAACGCACTAACGAGGCCTCTGCATCTGATCAGTCTTCAAAGCAAGCAAGTGCAGAGCAGCAGGTAGGAACTGCCGCCTGCAACAGCAGCTTGCGAGCATCCTGCTGCCCAGGGGCTGCTGGTCCCTGCCCAGCAGGGAAGGCAGCAGAAGCCACACAGCAAAGTGCTGCCTCTTGTAAGGCGAGATGACCCTGAGCAGCTCTTCGGTGCAGGGTCGAGCACCAAAATGAGCCAGGGTGCCTGTCTGCAGCCGGGAGGGTCCCTCAGAGCTCGTGTAGGCACCTCGAACACCTACCCCCTCCCCACAGCAGCATCCTCAACATGAAATAGGCGGCAGCCTGCCCCCAGGGTTGGTTTCAGTCAAGCACTGAAACAAAGATGACATCGTGCTTCCAACAAAACTCCACATCTCTTCAAACACTTCTTGGTTTGGGGTGCAGATGTGGGATTTGCTTTGTTTGAGTGAAAAAAAAGGGCCTTTCCTGTTTTACTCACCCACCTAACAAACACCAAGTAAAAGCTATACTCCTCATGGCTTTCTGGATTGTGTATATTAAAGAATGATTATTAGAGATAAGAGTTCATTTTTAAATGGCAAAAGGGTAACGCCACTCAACCATACAGACAGTTAATCTTCATGGTTTAAGGGTTGCTCTGTGCTTATTTCCTCTCTATTTCACCACTAATCCTTTTGAAATGCTACAACTTGCTTAAGAGAGGGGTAGTTTTCACAAACAGTCATGATCACAACCACACCACCGTCCCTGCCCAGACGAGGAAGTGACAGATCCCCCAAAGCAGAAGTGCTCGCCTCCTTGCCGGCCAGTCCAGAGCATTTCTGGCTGCTGGGCTGAACTTTTAGATGTTTAGTCAGTAGCAGGTGCGAGATTTGCATGAACAATGACGACTGAAGAGTCTCCAGCCTGGCACCTGTCTGAGCACCAGGCGATAGTCAAATGCAACGCACCCAGCTCAGTGCAAGAAGCAGACAGCTAACATCGTCACCACTGCTCCCAGGGCGGCCATAGGCAGCACCCATCGTGCACAGGACGCAGTACCAAACCCTGGCTTCCTCCTGAAGCCGACCGCCCCAGCTTACTGCTGCTGGGTTTCCACCTGGCAGCTGCTGGGGATGGTGCTGGTTGGCGCGAGGGCTGTTGCACAGCTCGCTGGATCTGTCACCTTCATCCCCTGAGCACAGAGGATCTCCTGTCCCCAGCCTGTCACCTCCATGTCCCTCCCCAGACGTGAGCAAGGTCCCCTTGCCACCTGCTGACCCGGGCGGCCTCGCAGCCCCCGTGCATTGAGGTAAACTGAGGCAGCGGCTCCGGCCTCCAGGACGGCACAGGGCTCCGCCCGGGCCCCCCCCGGCTGCCCACGCCGGTTCTGCCCGCGGCCTGACAGACGGCCCGGCGCTGCAGGCGGGGGCCGGGAAGGGGCCGGGGCGTGCACTCTCCGCCGGCCCCGCAGGGCCGCGCCTTCCCGCCCTGGGCGGGCAGCGGGCTGGGGGCGAGCCTCACCCACCCTGGCCCCCGGGTGCTCTGCGGCTCCCCTCGGACCATCCCCCGCTCGCCTCAGGCTCCTCCCGGCTCTTCTCAGGCGATTCCCCGCTCCCCTCACGCTCCTCCCGGCTCCCCTCAGGTGATCTCCCGTTCCCCTCCGACGATCTCCCGCTCCCCTCAGGCGATCACCGCCTCCCTCAGGCATCCACTCCCGGCTCCCCTCAGGCGCCCAACCCTCGTTTCCCCTCAGACTCCTCCCGGCTCCCCTCAGGCGATCTCCCGTTCCCCTCAGGCTCCTCCCGGCTCCTCTCAGGCGATCTCCCGTTCCCCTCAGGCTCCTCCCGGCTCCCCTCAGGTGATCTCCCGTTCCCCTCCGGCGATCCCCGTCTCCCTCAGGCGCCAACCCCCGGTTCCCCTCAGGCGATCCCCGTCTCGCTCAGCCGCTCCGCCCCGGCTCCCCTCAGCCGCCGAGGCAGGAGGGCGCCCGCCGCCGCCGCCGCCCCGCTCCCGCCGCGCTGCGCCGCTCCCCGCTCCGCTCCGCCGGCGGCGGGGGCCGCGGGCAGCCTACCTGGGGCGGCGGGCCAGCCCGCGGGGCTCAGCTTCGGCCTTCCGGGTTGCCGGGCGGCGGCGGCAGCGGCGTCAGGGCCGCAGGTCGGCTGCCGGCGGCGGGCGGCGGGCGCGGTGCCGCATCGCTATAAAAGGAAGCGTCGCGGGGGGAGGGAGAGGCGGCCCCGGCACCTTCGCCGAGCCCGGCCCCGCTCCCCAGTTCCCCCCCGGGGGGAGCAGCGTCTGCGACTTCGCCCCGGGCAGCCCCCGCGGGGCAGGTGGCACTCGGGTGGGGTATCCCGGGCCAGGGGTAGGACGGTGAGCGGGTCGGAGCCCTCCAGCCTCAGCCCCCACCCGGGGCCGGGGTCACATCCCGGGGGGCGAGGAGGGACCCTTCGTGAGGAACCGGCCATGTCCCTGTCCCTGTCTCTACACCTCAGAGAGGGAAAACCGGAGCGTGAGTGAGGCAGAGCAGGAATAGGAAGGTACCAGGGACATGCAGGAGCAACTGGAAAACTTTGTCTGCGCACCAAACCCAACCGTCTACAACAGGGAGCCCTGCCCAGGCCCGAACGGCTGGGGCTGCAGGGGGACACCTGGGGAGGGCACCGTAGGTGACCGTCCTGGGAACAGGGCTGTTGGCAACTTGTAATGCAGTGGTTGGTCCCTGCTATGGCCCAAAGTGGGTTATCTGGCCTGGCAGCCCAACTACTGCAGTGAGACCTTGCCTTTAAGACTGATCCTCCCAAACAAAAGGAAAAAAAACTCATCAAAAGCAAATTTTTCTTTCAAACCCAAACAGCTCCTTCCACCTCTTGAGATGTGCTTGGACACCGGAGCTGTTGTGACATCCCTGAGGTGCCTTGCTCAGTGTGTTCTCCATCTCGTGTTGACGAGTGATGGCATCTTGGTCGCAGGAGGAGCGAGAGTCCCCCCAGGACATGGGATGCCCATCCCCATCTGCCCACCAGGAAGCTCTCCCTCCAGCAACAGATGCTGTTGTTCTCCTGTACTGTCAATCCCTTTCAGGAAGGGATGGGGATTACATGGGGGTAATGCATCTTAAGGTAATATCTCTAAATGGCATTTTGCTGCTTGGCTTTACTGTCTGTCACTGGTGAGGGGCTGCAGTGCTTCAGCTTGCTCTGCAGCCCCACAGGCCCCACACCATGGCCTAGGTCTCACTGCGACAGCTTTGTCCCAAAGCAGATGGAGACATGAGCAGCAGGGCACTGAGAAGTCAAGTAGGGACCCTTATGTAGAGGCATTCTGTACCTTCTTTAATATTATTCCACCTAGCTAAAGCTACAGATCGTGGGCAGATCAGGCGCCTGCAATACAGAGAGGGAGGCAATGACCCCAGGCAATGATCTGGGTCTAAATAAACACTACCAGGGACTGCATTTTGCATGAAAAACATTTAGGCAAAACACTGCCATGGGCAAGTCAGAGAAACAAAATTCTGCTCTCAAGGGTTTTTTGACCCCCAAATACAGTATTTTCATCTCAACTCTTTCTGTATCCCAGCAGGGAAGGGGGAACTGAAGGAGCTTTTCTGCTGGACGCGGCAGCATGTCACTCAACAGACCTGGTGGGAACACAAGTGCTGAGTTAAAGGATGGTCCTGAGCAAAATCCCTAAGGTGACCGTTCCGGACCTGCTCCAAGGAGGTAGTGTGGGTGCCAGAACCACATCTAAGGTAGACCTGGGCCCTGTGTGGTGCTGCTGCCAGGGACTGGTCTGGCAGGGCAGCAGCAGCTCCTTGCTTACAGCCAAATGCTCTTTCTTACTCACTGGATCTTGGGCATGGACCCTGCCTGCACATCAGGTGCCTTCTGCTACTTCACAGGGCCCAGCTACTACAGCAGCTACTAGCAGAGTAGTTCAGTATCTTCATCATAGAATCATTTTGGTTGACAGAGACCTTTAAGATCATCAAGTCCAACCATTAACCTAGTCCCTCAGCATTACCTCTACATGTCTTTTAAGTACCTCCAGGGATAGCAACTCAACCGCTTCCCTGGGCAGCCTGTTCCAATGTTTGATAACCCTGTTGGTGAAGAGATTTTTCCTAATATCCATGATATAGACATATCAGTGACATAGATAGTGGGATCGAGTGCACCCTCAGCAAGTTTGAGGATGACACCAAGCTGAGTGGTGCAGTTGACATGCCTGAGGGATGGGATGGCATCCAGAGGGATGTGGACGGGCTCAAGAAGTGGGCCCATGTGAGCCTCATGAGGTTCAACACGGCCAAGTGCAGGGTCCTGCGCCTGGGTCTGGGCAAGCCCCAGTATCAATACAGGCTGGGAGATGAAGGGACTGGGAGCAGCCCTGCCGAGAAGGACTTGGGGGTACTGGTGGCTGAAATATCGGACATGAGCCGGCAACGTGCACTTGCAGCCCAGAAAGCCAACCATATCCTGGGGTGCATCACAAGAAGCATGGCCTGCAGGTCAAGGGTGGTGATTCTGCCCCTCAAAAAAATGCTGCGTTTCCTTTTCAGTATGAGATGGGAGTTTGAGATGGTGGAGTCAGGTTTGCTGACGCTGGTGTAAAAACAAGTGAAGTGTAGACAGGAGGACAATAATACTGCCAGTTCTCCATTTTCATAGCTGCTTGTATTGTTTTGTCATTTATAGGTCTGAATATGATGGTTTCTGTCATTTGTTGATGCAAAATGAATTTGTGCTCAGTACAAATTCAGAAATTGAAGCGGTGAGCATCAATATTAAACTACTTGGTTTATGGTAGTCTTTTTTGTCTAAAAGTAGTGGGCTAGCTAAGGAATAGAGGACGCGGCAGCCAAACATTTTTGTCTTTTTTTCTATTTGTTATACAGTTAGTGTTTTCTATATTCATACAAAGATATCTTCTTAATCATCATACAGTAAGGGTGAGGTATTTTCCCCAGACTGGGGTATGGACAGTGTAATAAAGTACAATTTTATAACAAGTAAAAAACAAACAACAACAGCAACAACCTAAACAAACCCCAAAACCCAACTCCCACCCCCCAAAGCACAACTAACTGGTGGTCCCTCTGAGCAGGGGAGAGCTGAGCTGGCACAACCATCCAAACAGTTCTCCTGGCATTCATGGCAGCTGAGGAGCGTGGAAATTCCCAGCACTTTGGAGGTAGGAAAGGAAGGTTGAGAACCTGGGATGGATGGCTGATCCAGGACTTCTGCACTGCGTGCTTACTCGTGATCTATTGTGCTGCTTGACACATCTACAGTTTGAGTCACAGGGTGAGTGAAGAAGGGGAGACCTCCAGGAGAGCAGAGATGGGAGGAGAACAGGTGGCAGAAGATGGACTTTGTTAAAGGCACAGCCCTGTTGGCTTGATATCAGATTAATGATCTGTTCAGATGCCGCTCTCAAAGAGTATGGTCATCCAGGGCTCTAAACTTTAGCAAGGGATGAAAGGAAATCCATGAAGCTTCTGAAGAGCAGCCTTGCTCTCATAAAAGGCTGAAGGGTTAAAACCAAACAGACAAAAGCCCATCGTGCCATCGTTGCCTTTTTCTGCTTGTTTGCAGAGACTGAATCTGCATGGATTTCAGAAAGTGGTTGACCTAGTTTCTTGGTGAGTAAATTAATATACATGCCTGCTTTCTGTAAAGTCTGATCATAGACCAAACTAAGGTTTAAGGGGACTGAAAATCTTAGAATATAAAGATACTAACTGAAACGTGGTAGGCCTTGATTTTAAGCAAATTGAGAGGTGGTGTGATAAAGGTATGTGAAATAAATGATATAGCACAGGCTGACAGGGAATGAGTAACTTTCCTTCATGGCACCTGAAGTTGGCACCCAGTTATCTGTCGCTAAGTGTAAAAGAAATCATGCACGTTTTCCCCTCGCACAGGACCTAATGGGACTGTGGCACTTGCTGTCAGTGTTGGCTGAAGAGGCTGAAGGTGTGCATTGCTATCAGATGTGCAGACATAACTTCTCATTCAGCCCCTGCACCGCCTTCGCAGTGGTCCTGAGGATATTTCCCTGAATAGTTCCTGTGGGACCAGGCGGGCATTTGGTGTGAACCATTCTGGCTGTTCATTCCTTGCCAAAAAACACCCATCTGCCTTTGTTCAGTGCCAAGACCATTTAACTTTTAAGGAGAAAGTTAAGTGCTTTTGTTTGTTCTCGGGATTTTTAGCAAGTATAAAGGTAAAGAAAAAAGGCTTCTGTTACAAAGAATATACTCAGATTTAAGTAACCCTTGAGTTCATAACGCCTGTAAAAATAGGAACACGTGTGTACCTGTTTTTGAATATATTGATTTCAGCACTGATACAAGGTTAGTGGTAGTGCTGGTCGGGATATTAATTATGAGGGGGTTTTTTTGACAGCAAAAAACCAGAGGGTGAGGGACGCCAGTCTCCTTATCTTGGTAAAGGCCACCAGATATGAAATCCTGCACCTCGAGAGCTGTTTCTGAAGTAGTCCTAAATCGGGATCAAATGTCCTTCCTGTGGTGGTCTTTGTCATTAAAGATGCTGAATGATCATTCATCACCATTCTGCGTAGAAGGGGACGTTGTAAAGCTGCTGCTGTGGGGCTCTTCATCAACCCCCCCATCACTTGCATCAGTCTACTACTGAGCATCTCTTGCTCTGCAAATGCAAATTTTGTGACTGAGTTAAGCTTCAGTTAGAGTCTTTTTCCTCCTGTGTACAGTAGGAGAAACAGGTTAACCTGCTGGAGGGAAAAGAAACAAGTTCTCCCTTCTTTCGTTTGCGTGAAGCTAACAGTGCTGGAAGCAGGGGAGAGAAGGGCAGGAAGAATATACGTGCCCGTTAGCAGCTACTGGAGTTTTCAAACAGAGCACCGCGCTTCAAGTTATTCAGTATTGGACGGTCTCGTTTAGGATGGAATTGTACAATTCTGCAGGAAGATAATGCCGTACTTATTGTGTGGTTACTCGTGTGCCCTTCTTCCCTTTTTGAGAATACTGTAAAACCTGGGTTGTTGATACTGGTCCTCACAAAACTGAACTGGATGGTTTTTGCTGCTTGAAAGTGGGATTTCTCTGCTGGCAGGTGTAGTTCAGGTGGGTTTGTAGTTATAGCCATTCCTGTTTGTATCAAAATATTGTGTAAAATGACTTTTTGTAGCTATTTTGGTGTCTTTACTTTTCCTGAAGCTAATAGCCTATGTATAGATAAGCACACTACATGAAAAAACAAGAGTAAAAGATGTTGTGAAAGCTATTATAATACCGTATATTATAATACCTAATAGTCCTATAAATACTTATTATTTACTATGTAATTTTTATAATTATATATTTTTCTCTATAATTTAAATAACTGTATATATCAATACTAAAATATATTATAATACCTCCCCCCAACTACACCCCCACTTCCTACTGTACCCCTCCCATCTCTAGCTCACCCCTGCTGTGGGTTTAATCCCATTTTCCCACCCTAGTGCCGACTGCGAGAGCCCTTCGCTTGCTGGGTGGGTTTGGAAAGGTGCTCTTTCACTTTTCCCCCCGCTTTCCGAGTCTGCCAGGCTGGGGCGATGCTAAGCCGGTCCCCACATCCCACCACGGCTCCTGGGGCCCCATCCCGATGGTGTTGAACTGCTGGAGGCTCAGGAGTGCGTTGGAGGTCTCGGGGATGCTGTGATCAGGGCTCAGCAGCTCTGCCGGCAGGGAGAGCGAGCCGATGTTGCAGGAGATGGCTCCGCCGGTGCCACCAGGGTACCCGGGCATGGGGACGCAGCTGGGCCCAAGCTGGGTGACCAAGGAGCGATCCACTGGCATCTCCTCGGACAGTGGAAGGTCAGCTGCTGGGTGCCGCATGGCTGTGGTGTGGGCGTCAGCAGAGCGGCTGAGGACATGGGTGCCTGGGGGAGCGTTGGTGCCCTCGGCAGCGGTGGTGTCGGAGAGGCTCAGCTGAGCAAACTGCCTCGCCATATCCTCGTACCTGGGAAGCATGGTGGCAGCACCGGCGGGGCTGGGGCCACCGTTCTCCCCTGCAGGGTGGATGGGGCAGCACCCAGCAGAGATGGAGCGCCGTGGCCAAGCGTGGTGGTGGCCGGTGGAGACAAGCTGGTGGTTGTCCACGGGATATGGGAGACATGGGGATGGAAGCAGCAGCCACATGGAGCCACCTGCAGACCTGCATGGGTGAGTGGGAGTCGCGCTGTGCTGGGGGGACCCTCCAGAGGCACCCGCCAAGGTGGCCCTGATCACTGATGTCCCCCAGCTCTGTGCCAGGCACTCCCTGTGGGGTGAGCTGCTGTGCCAGGGGGACAGGGTTGCAGACGGGGTAGGAGACTCCCTTCTAGGAGGTGAAATGGGACAGATGGCCCCAAGTATTTGGGAAATTCTCTGTAAATTGTGTTTACTGGGCACGCGTCACCCAGGGGCAGGACACAGATGCTGGCACAGGATTGCTGAACCCTCGAGCCAAAAACGCCGGGGGGCAGGAGGTGCTGGGGATGCTGAAGGTGCCGTACCTGTTGGGGACGCCGGGGGTGCCCGGGCCGCAGGGAAGGGCTGCTGCTGCCCGGACAGTCGGCACAGGTTCTCTGAGCCTGAAAGAGAGACGGGAGCGATGGCCAGTGGTCACCTCTGCTCTTGGCCCAAGCGCATCCCCAGGCTGCAGGGGTCGGGGTCGGTCCTTACCTTGGGGGTAGAAGGTTTTGGGCTGGAGAAAAGGCTGCAGCAGGTGGGGCATCGGTGGGACTCGGGCGCTGTGCAGTGGGAGCCGCAGTGCTGGCTGCTCCGTGGCCCGTTAGGTCTGTTGCCTGCTGAGGACGGAGGTTGCTGGCTGTGGCCTTTTGTTTGGGGATCTCCTAGGAGGTGCTCCCAGTGTTCCACCCTGCCCCGACCAGGCTCCCCAGTGCCTCATGGGAAGGGGAAGGGTTAAGGGGGGCTGGGGTGTCCCCTGCCCCTCCAGGCAGCTCTCGGGTGCTGTGGTTGCAAACGCCCTTGGTCAGTTCCCAGGGCTGTGGTCTCCTTGGTGTCAGTGAGACTTGGTGGCATGAGTCCCGCAGCCCGAGTGCTGGGATGGAGGGCTGCAGGCTCTTGAGGAGCCTGGGGGAGGCAGGAGAGGTGGGGGTGTTGCACTAGCTGGAAGGGAGAGGTTTGATTGCACGGCCCTTACAGTTAGGGGTGATGTGGTTGGGAGCCTGTAGGTGAGGATGAGGGGGATGGAAAACAAAGGAGATGGTGTAATGGGTGTCTATTACTGATTGCCCAGCCAGGATGCTGGCACTGAGGAGTTCCTGTGTAGGCAGTTTAGAGCAACCTCTGGATCGGTAGCCCTTGTCCTCAGGGGAGATTTCAACTTCCCAGACATCCCCTGGGAATACCACACTGCTGTGACACGCAGGCCAGGGAAACACTTGAAGTTCGTGGAAGATGATTTCTTGTCACAAGTACTCAGTGAGCCAATGAGGAAAGATGCCCTGTGAGACTTGCCGTTTGTAAATGGAGAAGGGCTCCATGGTCCCCCACAACATCGTTCTCTCTAAAATGGAGAGTTGGATGCGATGGGTGGAGTATTTGGTGGATAAGGACTCGGCTGCAGGGTTGCATCCAGAGAGTAGTGGTCAATGGCTCAATGTCCGGGTGGAGATCCATGATGAGTGGTGTCCCTCAGGGGCCTGTGTTGGGACCAGTGCTGTTTAATATCTTCATCAGTGACACAGACGGCGGGGTTGGGTGCACCTTCAGCAAGTCTGCGGACGACACCAAGCTGAGTGCTGCGGTTGACATGCTTGAGAAGTGGGTCCCTGTGAGCCTCATGAGGTTCAGCAAGGCCAAGTGCAGGGTCCTGCGCCTGGGTCTGGGCAAGCCCCGGTATCAATACAGGCTGGGGGCTGAAGGGATTGAGAGCAGCCCTGCTGAGAAGGACTTGGGTGTATCCGTGGATGAAATACGGGACACGAGCCAGCAGTGTGCACTTGTAGCCCAGAAAGCCAACCGTATCCTGGGCTGCATCAAAAGAAGCGTGGCCAGCAGGTCAAGGGTGGTGATTCTGCCCCTCTACTCCACTCTGGTGAGACCCCTCCTGGAGCACTGCATCCAGGTCTGGAACCCTGAGCGCAGGAGAGACCTGGACCTGTTGGTGTGAGTCCAGAGAATGGCCACAAAGGTGACGAGAGGGCTGGAGCACCTCTGCTATGAGGACAGGCTGAGAGAGTTGGGGTTGTTCAGCCTGGAGAAGAGAAGGCTCCAGGGAGACCTTGTTGTGGCCTTCCAGTACTTAAAGGGAGCTTATATGAAAGATGGGGACAGGCCGTCTAGCAGGGCCTGTTGCGATAGGACAAGGGGTAATGGTTTTAAACTAAAAGAAGATAGATTCAGACTAGATATAAGGAAGAAATTTTTTACAATGAGGGTGGTGAAACACTGGAACAGGTTGCCCAGAGCGGTGGTAGATGCCCCATCCCTAGACACATTCAAGGCCAGGTTGGATGGGATCTGAGGAACCTGATCTAGTTGAAGCTGTCCCTGCTCATTGTAGGGAGGTTGGACTAGATGACCTTTAACGTTCCCTTCCAGCCCAACCCATTCTATGATTCTATAGTGCTGACCAGATGCTCTGATTGCCCTGCTGCCCTCCCTGCCCCATTATCGTTTGCTACAGTCTTGATGCTTCTCTTGGATAAGGGACCTTCACTTCTGTGTCACTTGAATCTCCACATTACCTTGATCTCCAAGGTGAGTGTACTGCCCGCCTATAGGCATGGCTCACAGGAGAGCTGCTGACTTCTTATGACTGATCTTCACATCAACGATGAAGTCACTCATACTCTTTCAAAGGCGTCCATGTTGTGGTTTGTGTGTCGCCATCTCCTGCTCTTCTCACACCTCCACGTTGCAGCACATGCGGAGTTGAGATTTGTTCTTATACTCTGCAGAAGACTCAGAAGATCTCATCTTCCAGCGTCATCCAGTGTAAGTTCACATCACACGAAGCTCAATGCTCCTTGCTCTCCAGGGAGCCAAATGTCCCTTTTAAGCTCTGTGCCCCCTGTAGAGGCAGGTTTAGCATTTGTCCTCCTGTTTCTTTCTACAGAGGTTGTCCCAGTTCCTGTAGGGAGGATAGAGACTGAGGACGATCCTGAATCACAGATCTGTCCTTCATCCCGCTTCTGTCCACAGAGGCCAGAACTACTGCAATGGTCCTGGAGTTGCTCCACAAGGCTTTTTTCCAGCTGCTGGATGAGTTCCCACACCATAAAACGTCTCATCTGAAATAAAAGCATGTGGCTGGCTGCAACTCACTTACTGCTCAGCTACCCGGGGCTCTCGCTTTCCCGCCTGGAGTTACCAGAAGGAGAGCTACAAGGATGCTACAAGAGAATCTACAAGGAATACAGGGAAGGTTGGCGCTCATGAGTATGTAGGTCTACGGCCATGGATGGGATGGCTCGCAGTATGGACGGGTGATTGATTACAGGCAGCATAATCTTTACTAATTTGAAAAAAATGTCTGCTTTTGTCTTTGAGGTGTCTTTGAAGCAATGTGTGGCTACTGGTGTGACTGGGTCACGAAGGAAGTCTGCAGGCTCTAACAGAAAACCACCACAAACCCCCCGCTTAACCAGCAAACAGCTGCTGACCTCTTCTGTGCACGTTCAGCTCAAGAGGTGGCTTTGTCTGTCTTTAGTCTGAAGTTCAGAAGCACGTTTCAATCCTTTTTCATAAGTTTGATTTTTTTACTTAAACCCTAAGAACTGCAGCTCAGAGCCATGATGACACTGACAACCGCAGCAGGGACGTGGGAGCAGGGAGAGATGAAAACGTTACTTGACTACTTTTGAGAGCAGCTTCAGACTTAAGCTGTTGCATCCTACTCCTTACTCTTGTGAGTTTACAGGCAGCTGTAGTAAGTTCGTCCTGTAGCACTCCCTGGGGAAGAGGCTGGGGAAATTAATTAGTTACCAAAAACTCAAACCTAATGCTATTGCTTTGAACTGAAAAAGGTAAAGACAATGAAGCAACCTCTAACGCAGCCGTCCTGGGGCAGTCCGGTTTGAGTGTTCAAGGGTGACTCACCTGCACGATATGACTGTGAGAGAGAATCAGATTTCTAAATTTCTGGTGGTAACTGAGGCAGAAGAAGCGTCTTCAAGCCTTGGGCAAAAAAACCCATGGGGGAACGGACCAAGTCCCGCACTGCCTTTCAGCGACCAGGAACAAGCCCACGGGGAGGGGATGGTGGTGATCAGACACTACCAGCACTAAGACCAAACTGGCGGGAACCGCAGAGCAGCATTAGAACTCAAGCATTTAAAGTTCCAGGTAAGCTTAAAGCTCGCTCAAAACATTCTTCAGGTGGTACAGCAAACGACCGATCAGCGTCTCCTCTGCTCTGACATGGTTAGCAGATGTGACAGCTGTCACAAATGGTTTGCCCCCCGCCCCCGCTATTATAAGAAGAGACCGGAGCAGACATCCGCCGCGCTGCAGACAGGAGGATCTGTTCTGTAATTTACAGAGGAACAAGGCAAAGCCTGTGCCGTGACACACTATCGTTTTTAGTGTTGCTCGAACAGCAGCTGAGGAGAACTAGTCAAGACTCGCCAGTTTTGTGCCCGCCGCAGCGCGGGGGGTGTGAGCTTAAGTACAAGTTGACAAACAGCACTTAGCTTATCTCAAGGAGAAACTCGAGCACTCTCTCAGCAGATGACTGAGCTGTAAATCATTTCACGTATAGCCCTGCAAGTATCAGTACGACAACTTGAAATAGTTAAGTTTGCATTAGATAATAAAGTTTTTGGCTTGCAGCTATATAGAGGAAACATCTTAAAGTCCTGTGTGCATTCTGTATCCATCTGAACAGCCTCCAGCTGTGTTTTAGAAGGGCTAAAGTGTCTCATAAAAGCACTCCCAGCAGCCTTAAACTCAAGACTAAGTTGATACGTTGTCTGTAAGAATTTACAGTCTGAAGCTGAACTTTATTTACTTAGGGACGTTTGCTCCTCTGTCATATTCTGGTTCCTTGGCATAGGAGGGCTACTGGTCCAGGGTGTGATTGGCATCAAACTATGAATTTATAACAGCGTAGAGTGTGGGGAAAGTAAAATTATTTTCCGTTGATGCTCAGGTAAACTGTCGTGCAGAACTACAGAGTCTGGGGAGGAGGGAAGCATCTGAAAACAATTAAATCATATTTATAGGGTTGGAGTGTTTGGGTTTTTGTTGGGCGGGGGGAGCTCTTTCTGAGTTTCACTGATTGGTATTTAAGATTTGCACCACTTTTACTGGTTTTGATTAGCAATCGGTCTCTGTTCAACTCCGAGCTTTAAGTTTGCCAGGAAGAGGGTAAGCAGACTCCGACTTTGAACAAGGGGGTTCCCTGGGCATGTGTTTGTCTTCGTCTCTTCAGCTGAGATATCCACCTCCGTTCTCACTTGCAAAAGGAAATCAATACACGTCACTGAAGAACGAGTGATACAAGTAGGACAGAAAGCTGAGGACATTGGAGTCAACACATCTCTGACGGCTGTTACCCGAAATATTGTGACACGGGAGAGACTGAGCAAGAGCAGAATACTCACCCAGACTGCTTCCCCTGCCCCACGTCCGTATTTCACACGCCCCTTTTGCCCCATAGGTTTGGCCTATGTAAGTTTAAAAGCTCAAAACTGAGCAGAATATTCTATGACGAACCCGGGCTATGCCTGCGCTACAACTCAGCATCCAAGAAGCTTATCTTACCACAGCCGTCTCCTGAGCCCTGCGCTGGTGCTGTTACTATTTTTGATACAAACCAGACCTGATAACTCCACACTCTGTTTTTTTTCCCTCTGGCTGAAGGATGTTCTCATTGCTTTCTAGCAATTTCAAGCGACTTGTTCTTTCTGGAGCAGTTTCGAGAGGTGAAAGTCTTAAAATGAAAAACTTCCAAGAACAGAGTCAGGGAGGGGAAAATTAAACTCTGCAAGCTGGGTGGGAGCTGAAATGCTAAGCCATAAAGTCACTGGACCCGGGAGGGGTTAGTACTGCCCGAGTCGCTTTGGGAGCTGCTGTCGGGGTCGGGAATCCTGCTGCTGCCCACGGACAGAGGAGAGGCGCAGAGGGACAGAGGGACACGCCGAGCGGTTCTTTTCAACCCAAAGGGCAGCTGCAGAAGACAAGACGCACGGGGCTGGCTTTCCAGAGAGCCTACTGAAGCCAGGGAGAAAGCAACGGAAACTCATGGACAAAATAAGGGTTTTGATGCTAGCTTTAGTAAGTAAAGTTTTCCAGATAAAGGCAATTGCATCCATATTTAACAGCTGTTAAAGAGATACACATTTAGTTGCATTATATAAGGGGTGCTCCATAATCAAGAGAAAACATTTCAAGTGTTTTAAAGTCTACCTGTTTGGAATCCAGACTTTCTCCCTAGAAGATATTCCAGTTGACAAAAGGGCCTCGTTCAGATATCTGGGATCAACTGAATACATTTATTTAAAAGCAATTTTAAATATTAAAAAAGTAGAAATTAACACATACAGTACTCAAAAACTGTCACATTAAATACATGTGAATAGACATGTGTACTGATGTTTTACCTTAACATTCAATGAGAAGTCAAGATTTTAACTAGTGGCATGACCAGATCGGATTTCTGTACACGTTGATGTACTATGTAATAAAAAAATAAATAGCAACTGTTGTTCAACAGTAAATAAGACATCATCTGCAGAGCATACTTCCCCCTCTGGGGGCACCTTCCCCTGCCCCTCCCCCCAACCCCTTATCAGCTAATTTTCCATAAAGATTTAGACTTTCCAAATACTATGTCATGTACAAAATTGCAGACAGTGGCTCATTGAGTTCAAATATAATACTGTACTTAAACTCAATCAATATCATACATTTTCAGATTTCTTATGACCCACAATAAGCCAGAATAAACAGAACTATTGTTCCCGATGGAACTCATTTAATTTTATAAAATGCATATGTATACTATTTTAAAGAGCGTAGAAAAGAATAGACATTTGACTCTACATAATTTTACATGCCTAGGTTTTCTTTATGTGATTTGCTTTCATCAGTTTATTTCAAGATCACTTAAAAATACAATTGACCACAAAAGTGAATAGGTTTTGTTCTTTAATGCAACTTAAAACATTGTAGTAATGGATAAAATGGAATGCTAAATAAATGCTAATCCTGACTTCCTTTCCATAAAAAAACAGAATAAAGTCTGAAATACTGGAGCTGGTAATACTGAAGATTAGATGCCAGCAGGCTTGCTCACTCATTGCGTAATTGTATTTTTTTCCCCAATAAACTTTTGTTATAAATGATAAAACCCATTAACAGTTAATAAATGTTTTGCGTTTTTTCCATGGGGGGTTTAGACTGATACTTGTTTCTATCGTAACCACAAACAGAATTAAATATTCACTGACTACAGTCTCGTAAAACTGAATTAAAAATGAAAGCCCTCAGAAAGACGGAGATGTGTTTTGATGAAATGTAAATCTTTCCAGGCAGCCGAGACAATCTGCTTTGAAATCGCAGTACTAGGTACTGAAGCCAAAATAACATTTAAAGCGAGTAATACAAAACTACGTATGAAAGTCATGGAACCTGCTACAGACAAACCATGGGGAGAACACAACTGCGTTATGCTTCAAAGTTAAAAAACGACGTTGGAAGTGACATAGGAAATGAAAGGTTTCGGTAACGCATTGAAGTGTCTTCTGGCAATTCAACTTTATACCAACTTTCAAGAAACCTCAGGTAAAATGCAGCCATCCACAGATTTTCTTCGAAATTAGCTTTGTAACAGCCTGTCTGTTGCTCGGTGCTTTGAACGAAGACTACGACAGTCACAGTTTGGTGAACTCCGCTAAAACCAGCCTGATACTTGTGATCTGAGTTCTGCCATTAACAGCCTGATCAAAGGCATGAGAGGTCATCTCAACTTCCACTTTTTAGAGCAATTAAAAATAATTTAAATTTATCCTTATATCACCACTTAAGAAATTTTATTTTAGGTAACTAACTTTTAGCAAGGTTGAAGACAGAGGGGGAAAAAAAAAAAACCAACCCACAAAATCTTTTTTCCAAGAGCCAATTTAGCTATAAACAAATACTGTCGCAAGCTCACGTTAATCTGAATAGCAACTAAGTTAAAATGTTCTTTTCCTCAAATGTAGCTATATGACTACAGTACTACTTTTGTACAAAGGCAGGTTTCAAGTAAGCGTCTAAATGCATGCATAATGTCAACAGTTAACGTTTTCTAGAAGTCCTTGGTTACTAAGAATTCAGTGAAAGAAACCAGCAAATTTCACATATATCTACTAAAGAACAATAGGACTAATTTTCATTAAAAGAAGTTTTCGAATGAAATAAATTTGTAACTTTTTATAGTGAGGTAATATCACAGGGGAACTGCAATCACAGTTTGGCATAGGTCCACATAGTATAAACATGAAATGCTGTATGCACACCATAAAACATTACTGTTATCTGTAAAGTCAGTGAATATTTGTCTTCATAATTACACTTAACTGAGCACTATATTAAATAAATACTGAAGTGGGTTTTATAGCTGTAAACTGCATACACTTAGAAACTGCAGGCTGATTTTTAAATCGTCCAAAACCATTCACTCATTCTAACTTTCTGCTAACTGTATATTGAGAATACCGAGTTATTAGGAACAGTCATTTCTGTACAGTTACATGGTTGACGGAGACCACCTACGTTTGGAAAGCTGGCAGTTCCTACGGATTTTGAACAGCAAAGACAGAGATGTAAGTGCTAGATGCCGAGGATGGCTTCAACGAACCCAATAAGGCGTGCCAGGTTCCAAGGCTACCATAATACTGGCGAAGGCAGAATAACACAGTATATTTACAATACATATAATTCAACCTCATGAGGTGAAACTTAAATGAATTCTTAATTTGTAACAGCAGCTATATATACAGTTGTGCACAGGATTACAGGGAGGCAGCAGCGTTCGCTTTTGCTAAAAAGCCCGTCTTGCATGAAGAATGTGCAATGCTCAAGTTTAGGATTTTGTTTGTTTGTTTGTTTTACTAGTCTGACAGAATGTGCACAAAGGACACTGGAAAGACCCCTTTCCTCTCTGGCTGTCCTTCGATGTGGCCAATCTGCAACACAGGAGAAAAGCGTACATGTATATATACGTGTGTGTACCCGCAGAGTTCACAGACCACATTTACTTCATCCAAAAGCAGCAGAACTGCATGGATCCTACAGAGCATTTGCAAGTTCTTGGACGGTCTAAAGTAGACCTTAGGTAACGTTTGAATTTGCATAACGGAACGAAATAAAAGCATACGAACATATTATAAATAAGACAAGTTAAGCCAAATAAGTCTAAAGAGAACAAAACAAGTACAGCTGAATATGGAAACCTAGAAGGGCTACGCAGACCTCTGTGAATTCACAGACCAGTGAATTTCAAGAATCTCACCGAAACAGAAGCCTTATTTTCTTTTGTCTGATATATCTTGCTACTGCAAGTTAGTCTGTGTCCTTCAAACCCCTTCCCCTTAGTTAACTGAATAAATCCTAAACATCTCGCTTGAGGGAAATGCCTGCTACAGTTGTGAAGTTACTTACGATAATCTGGGTGCCTCACTTGAAGCGATAAAGGCCCAGCTATTTCCTCATTGAGTTAGTGTGATTCCTAATCATCTGTGTGCGTACTCATCTTTATAACAAATCACAGCATCTTCTGAGTAAGTATCCTTCATGTACAACTTCTTACTTGTTTTGCATAATAATAATTTCTAAAGAAATAGCCAAGCAACTTAAAAAAAAAAAGGTACCTTCTATATGAACTTTACATGTTTGAAATGCTTAATTATAACCAACTATCAAACTGATAGCACTGGAGGAGCAGCCCTGACTGACCATGTAGCCCTTTTCCCATCCTGCTGCAGTGCTGTGCTCGACTTTCAGAGTAACTGTACCTCCTTCCTCTTCCACAAGCTAACAAAATGGGAAGGGGAAACATGCAGGGCTGGCCATTTCCTCTTGTAGAGCCAAATTTTTGAAGCATATGAGTCAACAGCCCTCGTTTCCCTTCTCAGAAACGCTCAGACTGGAGCACTTCATGGAACTTGTCAGGCGTGTACCCAGAGATCTTCAAAAGCCACTTCACAAAACACATTCTTCAACTAATGCAGCCGTAATCGGGGGCTGGATGATACGGTAAATACAGCAGCTTTTTGCTGGGCTTTGCTTTTTTGATACCATCCTTTCAGTCGAAAACCTTCCTCATTTAAATGATGAGTGAGAGGAAACTGCGCGGCTAGAACCAAAACAGCAGCGTCTGCGCTGCACTTAGATTAGGAAATCACAGGCAGCGCTGCGCTAAGAATTTGTTTTAATCAAAATGAAGTCTGTAATAATAGTAATGATTCTTAGGTAGGGAAGTCAGACGTAGCAGGGCTTTGGAGGCCAGAAGCAGAGTGTCAAGGGAGGGTTGGAGCCGTCAAGTGGGGCTGGGAAAAACCTCGTGTTAGCACTCAAGAACCAAAGCCAAGACGTGGTCCAGAGTGGGGGGAGTATGATACAAACCAGTGGCACGGGAGGGAAGAAGGGAAAGATGTTAACTACCTCTCATTTAAGGAGGAAAACGATCAGCTCACAGCACCCATTGCAAAGTTTTTCAGACTTCCAGCAACCCCTGCAGGTGTAACTTAATATTTCCGGTGAACTGAAGGTAATTACCTATCTCATTTTTCATGAGGGGTATAAACATGCTAAATGGAGTAAAAATCGCCACTTCTTCATTTAATGAAAGGCTAGTGGGCATTACAAAGAGTGACACATATGCAAATATGTGTTGTTATGAGCCAGCAACGAAGCCAAACCTAGTCAGGATGGTTCTGGCAGACTCCCAGGAAGAGACAGACTCTACCAGAGAAAGGGGGTCTCCTCCAGTTTCAGGGCTGGATGTTAGCTCAGGCAAAAAACTCCCCAAACCCAACAAAATAAAAAAAAAAAAACAAAACACCACCTACAAACCAAAATAACAACAAACCCCAAAAATCTGGAAAAAGAGGATTTCCTTTAGAAGTCATACAGAAGTTAAGTGGAACTGTAAAAGGAAAAGATACGTACCCACCACTCTTGGTCCTCTTCACCAGTTACAATAATTACTTCTCCTTCAACAAACGTGAGCTCATCATCATTATCTGCCTGACAGTCATAAATGGTCTTCACTCGCCTTACTTTGTTTTTCCCCTAAAAACAGAATGACATTTTAGATGAAGGATATGAGGAACAGCAAAACCACATGAATGATATGAGTTTTGCCTTTTAGTTATGTTTTATTTTACAAGAAGGTGGAGACTATCCAATTGTTTCCCCTGCAATCGGGGACATAAAAAAAATTAAAAAAAAAAAATCAAAAAAACTCTGCTTCAACAAGGATATTTAAAAAATAATAATAATGATTAAAATTTCCTACATAGATGTAGGTCTTCTTTTTCTTAAGACTCAGAACTCCCAAGAGACTTTAACGTGTAGGGCACAGCTTAAGTAATCTATGATTCCTCCAGTAAAGAAAGTTTAAATAACGCCTTTACATTGTTCCCTTTCTCCTTTAATACATACTTCATTAAAAGAAAAATAAAAAAATCACCATGAACAGAAAATGAAATCCAGTCTCCTCAGAATGTTACAAGAGAGGTAAGGGCTGAGGAAAATGCTGCATTGGATCTAGTGTAAAAATACAGTATCCTTTGATTTCAGATGTGCTTACAGAACTGGAAATCATGTTTTGAGTGATTTTTTCCATCCAGAATGTTAGCAATTTCTTATTAAAAAAAAATAATCTTAATTTCAGATGGCAGTATTAGTTTGTGATGATAATTTACAATAGATATTCTCAGAGCTCCACCATTCTGAGTCCAAGTATTTTCTAGGTCACACTTTGCTGCATGCTGCTAATTCATATGAAAAAGCCTGAGCCACGGACTCCTCCCCAAACATATGTTTCTCACGGCAGAGAAAATGCTTTAAATTATTTCCAAATAGAGTAAGGAAGTGATATTCACAGCAAAACACTCCTGCTACTTCACAGTCCTGTATTTTCATACTCACACCTCTTCAAAAACCACAGCTCCTTCTTTGAACAGAAGCAGTCAGATAACAAAAATGCAAAAGACCAAGAAGGGCACAAGGAGATGAGAAGCAGAAGGGCTACGAAGGAAAAAGTCAGCAGGTTTAGAGGAATTTGAGCCAAAAGTAACTTCACAGAGGAAATTTCCTAGGGAGCCTTCTCTTCGCTATTACCTACCCACTTGAAATACCTCCATGTTCTGGCAAAAAAAAATTTATTCCCTGCAGATCAACAGCAGAGCAGACCCACGGCAAAGAGCACTCATACTGAACTCAAGGTACAGAAAAATAACAATTACAGAGGGATCTAAGGGACAAAGCAGTTAACACAACAACATAAGACTAAAAAAGCCCAAGACGAATGAACAGAAATACCTGAAGTTCGTATGAGATCAAAAGGTTTTTTACAGCGAGGCTTTGCTGCAGCAAGAAGTTACTTCAAAGAACGCTTTCTCTCTTTTTTAAACAAATTCAGATAATTTCAACAAAAATCACAACTATCACTAGGGATTGGAATTCAATATTCATGGGTATTTGGGGCCGGTCCCAGCTTTCAACTCCAGAGAACCTCTACAAACTACGGAGTGCTTCCAATCAATCCTCCAGTGATGAAGGGAAGCAACTACTTCTGCCAGACAGAAATCGTCTCATTCAGTAAAAAGAGACTAAATAAAGTTAAATTCCTCTAAACTTAGAGACCCATATGCAGCTCGGCTTGTAAGAACACGTGGAAAATGATGGCAATTGCTCCTGGTTCCTTCTGATTAGTACCAGAGATGACATTTTAATATTCTATTCCTTTCACTTAGCAGAGTGGTACAAAGCAGAATTCAAGCCCGAGGTGTATTTAATCTTGGGAAGATTTAAAAAAGGATGGATCTGAAGAGAGGGTATAATTTCCATAACACAGTTTGGGGCATTGGCGCGTAAAATAGAAGCAATTCTAGGACATGTAATTTGTAAATAAATGTAAATGAAACAAATACCACCACCCACCATCACCCCAACTCCTTATATCCAATATTAGTACTTATTAAAGAAGAGACTTTTATGCTAAAGACTGAATAATAATCAGCTGCTGTGGTCATTAATAATCCATCCATGGTTTTATTTACATTGAATATTTTTTTTGTTTAAAAAGAAGTATTTTGTCTCCTTTCTAGAAAACACACACAAAAGAACACTCAAGGGCTTGGTGTGATTTTTAGAAGTACTCAGAGCAAGTTTCATTTCTCTAAAAATACCCTTTCAAGTCCTTATATATTAACAGCATTGGTATTTTTTTACCTAATAATTTCAAACAATTGATTTTCTAAAACCTCCAATAAAAAAATTTGCGCTCATCTATTTAGTGGCTAAAGAGTCAAACCCAAGAGCGCGGTACCCGCAAGTACGAGTGGCTGCTGTCACGGGGCTCACTGTTGCGCCGCGATGTAGCACTTCAGCAGTTTGTGCGCAGAGGACAGAGCCAGAGGACGAAAGCGGAGGCAAGATACGTTTAAGAGAAATCCTTGCACATTACTACCTGAGCAAAAAAGACTGCAGTGAACAAGAAGAGATACAAGCGTGCACGTAACGATGTGTAGAAAACTGGAAAGTAATTAGCACAGATAAACCATAATTTTGATCACTGCAGAACAGTGGAACTATTTAATTTATTGCACGTGTGAAAATGGCTGAATTTGGAGAACACCGAATTTTTCCTCTGTATAAAGCAGGGTGAGAGTTTAACAAACAACCAAAACAAACAACTAATCCACTATTTGCTTTCTTCTTTAATAAACTGACAAAGAGCTGAGAAAGTCCAGCATCATTTGCTTATATTTAAAAGTATGTAAATAAACAAACCACAGTTGCAGATGCCTTTTGATCAGCTCCCTGTACTACTTCATTTAATCTCCGGAACACTCAGGAAGCCCAAGCAACAACCCTGTGGCTCTCAGTTCAGACAGGAGCTTACGGACAAGCCCAGGACAGAAGCCAAGCAGAGTGATGGCTCCAGAGAAAGATGTTCTTCCTCAGGCGAGCACAGGAAGGGAGAAACTCACCCTCTGCTTTCACTACAAGAACAGAAGTCTTATTTCCTTTCACATTAGTGCTTTGCATAGCCAATTTGACAAGCAAAACCATCTCCTTTTTGATGTATTCTTAATGATGAAAATCTTAAGAGAGCTCTGGAGCTTCGTAAAATGTTTTCAATATACATATGCATGAAGAATCCTCTGTTGGACGGAAATTGCACTGGTTAGCAAGATGAACAGCAAGATGATTGAGGGCTGAACAAGGAGACTCGGAATCTTGTTATAGTTCCAGCTCTGCTACTACACGCCATCCAGCAATGGCAATTTTGCCACTTCAGCAATATATCTGAACCTTACTTAAGCACACCGACATTAAATACTCATGACAGGAACGTTTACTAGTTTGTCACAGCTGACTTGTACTTTAAATTTTTATCTAGTGATAATAGCATTCTTAAAGATTACAAAAATCAAATATATAAATATTGTAGTAATCTAAGACCTACAAAGCAGTGAGCAAAGACAGCAAAGAAAACTACCAATCAGTTCAGAAGTATGACTGGCACAGATAAAAACGCCCAAGTTCCCTAATAAATCTAATACGCTGTCATGCTCCCAAGACTACTGCTTTATGTTACCAGTATTTGTTTCAGCATGCAAGAGGTCTTGTAAACCCCCAGCATTTGCTGAAGCTGCTCGGGAGCACCAAAGAGCTCCTCATTCCCCATCCCAGCCCATGAGGTTGTGTTGTTTGCATGCAGAGCTCAAGGGTGGGGTTTTTTTTGCACAGATACATCCTACAGTAGCTTCAAAGCCTTTGGCGGATACTTTCACCTTGCTGGAATAATACCTACCATATTTATTTTCCTGGGAAGTGGCACAGGGGTTTCTGGCAGGGTATGTGTTATGTCATTCGACTCTTCAGATGCTTGCCTTTGGACGGTGTCTCTGGATTGTACGTTTGGAGAAAGATCTAAGGAGTGAGATTTTTGATTTGCCTCTGAGGGCTGTGGCTTCGCTGAGGCTTCTCCACCTTGAGTTTTCGCCAACAGCTCTCCTAGCTGAGGTTTTGGAGGAAGGTCCTTCATTTGCGGCTTTGGAGGTAAGTCTCCAAGTTGTGGTTTTGGTGGCAAGTCTCCTAGCTGAGGCTTTGGGGGCAGTTCTACAGGCTTTGGGGGTAATTCTCCCACTTGAGGTTTCTGAGTTAATTCCAGAGGCAGAGGCTTTGGGGGCAAGTCTCCAGGTTGTGGTTTCTGTGGTATATCGATGGACAGCGAGGGCTTCTGAAAGATTTCCGTGTGCTGATGGGATTTATCTATTGAAAGATGATGACTGGTTTCTATTTTTCTTAGTGCCACTAAAACAGAAGAGCGTAACAATGTTTTTTCACAATCTCATTTTAATATTAAAGAACTTAGGCACACATCAAAACTGTAACTGTGTAAATGGCCACACGTTCACTGAGCCCCGATAACTGCCCTTACGTCCTCCGAGTCTATGATAAATGCAAGATAAAACAACTTTACGTAATAACCCTGTCACTGAGGTCTCATTTCATCACTCCTCCTGGAAGCCAGAAGTGCTTAATCCGACAGCTACTCAGTGTCAATTTATAGATTAATTACTTAAAATGAAATAAAGTGATTACTTTTTGTATATAAAAAAAAAATAATATTTAATAAGACATACTTTGCAAAACAACCTATCAACCCACTGATGTGACTGCAATGAAAATTCTCTTTAATGATGATAATCTTATACGATTAATGATTAATCGTATATACAATTGAACTCCATAGAAAAAAGCCTCGAGCCTCAGCATTAGCACCTGTAAAATCTTGAAGACAGCGAGTGAGCATGTATGTCTATACAGTGTATAGAATAAACTGTATTATAAACATTCAAATTAAAACTAATAAAAAATGAATTATTGTAAATATTTACAATTTAGGGAAGATGAGAAGTTTTAAAAAGTGTATTTTGCAGATTTTATGGAAGGAAATTGAAAATAGCTTTTCAAACAGTTTTTTCTCAGTGTCATATATCGATTCTACTGCCAAGTTCCCTAAGAAAACTTGACCGAAATCTACCTTAAAAACAAAACCATAAGAACACAACAAAAAACCCCAAACCCCTAAACGAAACAACCCTATATTAAAACAGATGAAGGTGGACAGAAGAGAAGAAAGTTACGACCCATGACGAAAGCAACACAGTTTGACTAGAAGGAATAATTTCCTATTGTATTCAGCATTGCTGTAGTATCATATTCTACCAGCCAAAAAGGTGGTCCGACATTTCACTGCAAAAGCAACACTTGCTTTGGTTATCACCTACTGCAATAACACTTCCATGCTATATTTATGGTCATTTATACCAAAAAAAGAAAACTTTGCATCATTTCCACGAAAGAAATTATGTAGCTACTATTAGATGCCTGATAAACATTTTGAAAAATGTCTGTCTTGATACCTGTATAAAGCTTTGTCTCCGAGACTTATCTAGTAGCAAACGTACGAGCAGTGATCATCCACATTAAGGCTTAAGTAAATGATACAAAAAACCTGACAGTAGCCCTTATCAAAGTGCTTTGATTGAGCCCATCTTAAGTTTTCACCTGTCTCATTTTAAATCAAGGAAGTGTTGACTTCCTTTGCAGTGGTTCCTCATCGCCTCATTGGTGTCTCTTTCAAAAGATGATACTGTGTCATAATAACTAATTCAATGAAGTTGAAATTTCACATTTGCATTTTCTGTTAAAATTATGTGCACTCTTAATTTCAGTCATCTAGCTTCAGAAGTCTGGACAGGCTTCATCCTCTGTAGAGATCATCCGCTCATACAGACAGAAGGTATTTTGGATCACAGAGCTACAAGGTAAGTCTACTTTTAACACTATAGTCAACTGCTGCAAGAACTCAAAAAACTAAATAAAACCTGCTGTATGAGTTTAAAGAGAGACTAGAAAAAACATTTCTAAAAAGAAAGGGCCATAAGGTGTTCACTGGGATGATGGTCTCAGCAAGTGTGCCACCGATATATAGGTGAGCATGTAACAGTACCCGATTGGTTTCAGTGACAACAACCCTGATCGCCAAAACATGGCAATGGACAAAACTTCCTTCAAGGGTATCAAGAAATTGGACTTACGGATATTAGGAAGAAAAAAGAATTAATCAGCGAGAGTGATGAAAGACAGAAATGGAAGCCCAGGGAGGTTACCCAGGGAGATACTCAAAACGTGGCCTCGCGCAACCTGCTCTCCTGTCAAAAAGCTGGCCCTACTCTGAGCGGGGACTGGACCAGCTGACCTCCTCAGCTCTCTTCCACCTTCAATTAATTTACTATTTTTTCTTTCCTCCATATGTTCCACAGTTCTGACTACTTTTTTAGTTTAATAAAAACCTTCCTGATCTTCCAAAATCCTTTCCGTTTTGCTAAGCTTCCATGGTTTGTGGCATTTTAGAAATAAAACTTCTGGTGAAAAGATCCATATATTTAAAGCAAGTATCTACTTTCACACACATTTAAAAGATGTCATTATGGCAATACCCGCAAAAAGAGCTCTTACCTTTTTGAGGTAGTTTGGGAAGAACTCTAGGGCCAAGTGCAGTCTTTGCGGTCCCAGTGCTAAATCAACAGATACAAATTATTAGTGCTTACAACTGTTATAAAACATACTTTTTCTCTTCCTTTTGCCCCCCTCAACACATCTATACTCTAAAAAAAATATTCCACGTTAATTTTGCTTCTTTTGTATAACCAGCTTGTCATGCTGTCTGAATGTCTGAAACTCAAAGCACTATTAAGACTGAACAGCTGCTGCAGAGGAAAAGCCACACAAACCCCACACAGCCTTAATGCTACGGGGCAGATTTATTCTATGAACTATGGTATGCGCAAAAACATACTCTGAAAATCGCTGAAGCTGAAAGATCAGCTCAGTGGGCAGATCCCAAACTTTAAGGAAAATTTGGTCTTTAAAATAACTATACTGAAGCATCCAAAACATAATCGGTTCTTTATGTCAGTGGTTTGAAGTTTTCCGGGACTGAGCCTGTGCCTTGTAGGCCACTGCATGAGTGCGATACGGTATTACCCACAAACTGCAGCTGCATTGGGAGACAAAGTCTCTGCTATTCTAAGGAAAATACTGATAATTGTGGGCAAATAACATACTTTCCTCTGTCAACCTGTGTTACAGCTGCGTTAGCTACTCGTAGTGGTAAACAACAATGCAAACAGGACAGTTGCGAGGGATTTAATTACTGCATAAAAATCTGAGACGGTTGCATATTGCCAAAGCTTTCCATCTATGCTTTCTGTTGTAGGCAATTTTTTTCAGAATTAACACCAGGCTGGCTCAAATTTGCAAATATGGCATGTGAGGGCAAAACACGTTACAAGTTTCAACAAAAAAACCCAACACTTCTTCCACCAAAAACACATCAGGGTCACTTTTATAGAAAAGGACTGCGGAAGAAAAAAAAGAAAGCCAACTGATTTAAGGCATAAAAATCAAACAATAAATAATCAAATAAAAATCAGTATCACCTCAACATAATCACTCAAAAAACAAGGAAAAGAAAAACAAGTGAGGAAGTTGCCAGAATATGTTCAACAGTGCAGAGAGTCTTCTGCATCAACAGCCTTGATTCTGGTATGATTTCTCTCTAAACCTAAACTTTTCACAATGAGTACGATGAAACACTTTTCATTTCCTAGCTTTTTTTTAAAAATAGTCAAAATATATCATGACGCAAAACTGAAAGAACAGCCAAGCTCAATCTTGATTCAATAAATAATTACCTCAGCCTTTATCTAATGCCATCAAGTGCGAGTACCACACGTTTACACTTGTCTTAGAAGTATCAAGTGTGGCACCAGCTCTTCGTGCTGCAGAACATCATTGCCTTTCCCCTGAACGCCCTGGGCCACCTGGATGGATTCAGCAGACACCTCGAGTACTGTGTTCAGTTCTGGGCCCCTCTGTACAAGAGGGACATTGAGGTGCTGGAGCGTGTCCAGAGGAGAGCTACCAGGCTGGTGAGGGGTCTGGAGACCAGGGCATATGAGGAGAGGCTGAGGGAGCTGGGCATGTTTCGCTTGGAGAAGAGGAGGCTGAGGGGAGACCTCATTGCCCTCTACAACTACCTGAAAGGAGGTTGGAGTTGGCCTTTTCTCCCAGGTGAATAATGACAGGACCAGAGGAAATGGTCTGAAGTTGCGGCAGGGGAGGTTTAGATTAGATATTAGGAGGAATTACTTTACTGAAAGAGTGGTCAGGCACTGGAACAGCCTGCCCAGGGAGGGGGTTGAGTCACCATCCCTAGAGGTATTTAAGAAACGTGTAGATGTGGCTCTTCAGGGCATGCTCTGAAAGGCAGAGATTGTAGGTTGTTTGGTTGGACTCGATGATCTTAAGGGTCCTTTCCAACCATGAAGATTCTGTGATTCTGTGACACAGCAAGTCATCTGTGCCACCAACACTGCAATCCACTGCCTGTGCTGACAGGGCAGGTCACAGCTGGAGGAGTGTCCAGAAACTCTACCTACACATCTTCTGCTGCCACTTGTTTGAGGTTACACGTCCATCTCCAGTCACGGCCTGACCACGCACACTTGAGGTGATGCAAGGTCTCCGTCGTGTTGCCCGAGGCACGCGTTTATTGGAATTACCATGCTCTGAACCTCAGGACGCTGGAATCACAGCGCAGATAAAGGAGTAACAAACACTAAGTGACAGGAATGTCTGGCTATCCTTCCTCCTCCAGCTATTGAAAAAGACACTTGTAACGTATTGACCTGATGAACTACGAGCTCAAAGGGGTTTGTGTTATTACAGACTGCGTGTCAGCACATGAGCTCGACAGACTGGAAAGCAGCTAAGCTGGAAGACAGATGAATTCTCTCTCTACAGAGCGATCTTTGATGCCAGCCTGTACCCAGAGAGACGCTTCTGCAGCTACAGGCACTAGCCCTCACACCGAAGCAGATAAAATGAAATGCCAGGAGGCGCAAAAATACAACTTTTGTCCCGCTGGACTGCAGTCTGAGGCAACATTCCCCAGCTCCGAGCGCGCTTCTGGAGGAGCAGTAGATAGATTCTGGTACAAGTCGTTCCGTCCATCCCGCTCAAAGGATGGATTGTGTACGGACGGCCACAAACACAGCGTAGGAGGCTCAATGAAGCCAAAGTATTTGTATGGCAGTAAGGCATGCAGAAAATTAATGAAGAAACATAGCTAGGGTTTTACTTCATATGAAAGGCATTTTTTTTTTCTAATTTACAAATTAATTACGTTTAGATAAAGTTTCATCTTTGCCTTCATATACACAGGTTTTACCTTGACTGCTGAGACATCCCCTCAAACTTGTTTGCAGCCTTAGTTGAAGGTGGGCCCAAATCATTACCTGAGGTGAAAAAAGCACAATTTAAAACAAAGATCATTAGCATAACTGAAATATAATCAGCAGAGGGTGCAACTTAAAGCCAAGTACACATTCTTCCAAGTATCCTCTATACAGCATGGCTAAAGATTTTAAAGATCATTCCTTAGTAATAATTTTGTAACTGAAAAAGCGTCAGGGACCTTAATAATACAAGTTGACCTTTCACATAACACATTTTAAAACAACTCACTGGTAGCTCACATCTGCTGGCAAAGAAAGATTGAAGGACACGGTGAGTTACTGCTGTAGGACATTTGTTTTGAATATTGTGTTTCAATTTTCTCCGAATAGAAGGAGATACTGCAGACCAGTATCAAATAAATTTATCGCAGATGTTTACATTTTGCACGGTGTGGCACATCTTTTTAAAGCCATCATGAATTTGATTTTATTCACAAAACATCAAATTTCTAAGGATTGGTATTTTATCCTACATTAAGAATAGCTTTTGCTGATTTAGTGACTAAGTCAGTACATTACCATAACCCGAACGTTAAGTGTTGGTAAAGAAAAGATCGTGGGTATACTCAATTGTGTCAAAAGGCAGCAAAATCCAAACCCGAGTGCTTCTGAGCTCCTTCAGCAGAAGCCGTCTCTTTCATCAACCATCATCATTCCCGAGGTACAATCGTACTATTTCGTTTTAGTGCCGTTATCATTCCCCTTCCCTCTTCTATTACAGTGTGTCTAAACAATCTTAGAACCAGCTTCAACAACCATCAGTAAATTTTATCACTGAAACAGATGTAAAGTAACATTTAATGATCCGAGAACACCAAATGCTTCCCATGCAAAAGAATGACATATCTGCCTAGATACCATTCTTAGTGCATTGAAGTCTAAATGAAACAGCAGAAAAGGCTCATGCTGAGCCTTGCTAAAAATATGTGTATATTTAAAAGTGAAAAAAAAAAAAATAAAGGCAAAACAAACAGCAAACACTTCACATGTAGATCCTATGGAGATAAAGCAAGGAAAAATATCTCATGGTTGCTATGGAAATCCAAAATAATCTAAACGACATTTTTAGAACATCTTTGAATAGTAACTTAATTTGCTTAGACATAAGCTAAGGATTGCTCTGCTTGATACTTCCATCAACGCACAGATTAGAAAACAAATGCTGAAATTCAACGTAACAAGAAATTCAACAACACAGAAAAAAAGCTTCTGAAAGGGAAAGCAGTGAACATCCGACCATATTCTTAAACCCAAAACACAAAGGCACATACAAGAAAGTCCCTCTTTTATAAACACAAAACTTAATACTTGCTTAAAATCCAAATGGACTTTGAAACAAGTTTTTGTACAGATCTCAGCTAAGAAAAAGGGGAGAAAAAGCCCCTCTTCCATCTACTGAAGTTTAGGATGCGCTGTAGAGCAGAAAAGAGACAGAATTAGCAGTGTTCTCCTCCGGCCCTGCTGTGGAACACTATCCTGCTGCTGTAACATTCTTAATCTCCAGCTCCACGCCTGCACCTTTCCCAGATTTTCCTTTTCCTTCATCTGTTGTCTAGTATTTTTAAAGAAAAGCTGGCACCAGCTTAGCAGCTGTTCCTACCACACTTTTCATTCTAATAGCATTACATTATATAGTATTCCAGTATATCATATATTAGGTGCTGTTTTGGACTTAAATATTTGGGCTTTTTAAATTTTTTAAAGTCCAAGCTCTTCAAAAAGTCTTTACTACCTCCGAAATAGTCCAGGGCTGTTAGACTCTAGAAACAATTTTCCATGTCCCAGACATCTGAAAAGTAGAGAATTGAAAAGACTGCCGTTATTTGTATTTCTTGAGAAATAGATTTTTGTTTTTATTGGATTCTGTACTTCTCTTCACATTAAATACTAGATTAAATTACATATGCTACACGAGTGTGCCATGATTTACCACATTTAACTCCATTTGCTGAAAAAAAATGGTGCTTTTAAGCTTGCCATTTTTTTTTTTAGGCTTGTAATTTTGTGTTTATATTAGGACAGAGAGAGGATACTTCTAGGATAAAAGTAGTGTATGGATGACACCCCTATGTAAGCATTGGATTCCAGCTCAAAAGTTTACAGATTTATGGAAATCCTGCCACCACAACTTAAATTATATAAAATTACAAGGGCCTGAGATTTATAGCTACCGGGAGAAGCTGACTGCATAGAGCAATGTTTATGAAAAGAGGAAGAATTTGAGTAGTCTGGAAAATAGTTTCTGAAAAACTTCTGTCAGAAAGGTATCCTGTTTAAAAAAAAAAAAAAAAGAAAAAGTAATAGAAATAAGTGCTGTTTCTGTATAAATTCTGCAGGTAGAAGGATGCAAACCCATCAGTCTTTGTGTAGGTACAGACACCACCACAAAACCTGAAAGCATACCAAGACAACACATCCCCACCAGCGAGGTGTGAACACTTGACAGGAGGGATCTGGCACAGAGCCCGAGGAAACAAGCTCTTCTGGCAAGCAGGAGAACGGCATGGACTCGTGGAGGTCTCTCTGCCCCAACCCAAGACCCTTTGAGACAGAGAAGCCGGGCAGAGCAGGAGCAGGGTGAGGATGCAGATGCGGAGCAGATGCAGAGGATGAGGGGTGAGGGCAGCCTGGGCAGCTCGGGTAGAGAGAGGAGAAGGAGGCGGCAGAGGAGACTGAACTGGGCCCCAGGGGAGCGTGGAATATTTTCAGTTTTCTCAAGTGAGACTCAGCCACAGAAGCCTGGAAGCTCGAGTGACAGAACTGCTGGTTTATCTGAGCTGACGTTACATCAAGCCGCAACCATTGGAAAGCAAGCACCAGGTACAAGAAATCAAAGATCATATAGCATCCATCATAAAAGGCTTTCCCCTGCCCTTTTGGTTTGCGTTTCAAAACTCACCCCAAGGAACTGGGCCCTTATTCTGGGGTCCATGAGGTAGTGGGCTTGGTGGGTCAGAGAGGGTTCTTTTGTGTCCTGGGGGTGGGGGAGGTGGTCTCTTCTTGGAAAGAGTGGAGCTGCCACTAGAGGTTTGAGTGCTTAGAGGGAGGGTTGAAGGTGGGCCTGCAAAATAACAAACAATCTTCTTACAAATACATGTGCAGAAACGTCAAAGCAGCACCGAAAAATTCACAGTCAGACCCACAGCGAACTGCAGCAAAAGACTAAAATGAAAAGACAAGCCATGCCAAAACACTGTTTAGATTAAACGACACGCTCACCACATTTTTAACCATCTTAGCTGTGGGAATATAAGCAACTTGACAATAGAATGACACGTGTACTTATGTTTAAAAAATACAGGATTAATCACTCCAGGATTTCTAATTTTAGGCATTGGTTTTTTGTTTGTTTGGGGTTTTTTTTGTTTTTGTTTTTTTTTTTTTTTTTTTAAAGGCAAGCATGAAATCTTAAAATTAAGTAATATTTAGCATTTGGGATTAAAATGACTATTACTTTATACTGGAATGACATAGATTTCTATGGTTTTTTTCCCCTCCAGATCATCCCATACGAATTCTGTTAATAAAATTGGAGGGGGAGAACAGAAATCTATCTACACATTTGCTTCGCATTTTGAAAATGGGATTGTAAGCCTAATAAGTTTTCCTGCAGTTATTTTCCCTTTTTCCGTGCTTTAAATACATCAGAATATGCATTTTTAGAGCAATGTAAATTGTCGTATGCAGTGTGTATAAAATGAACATCAGAAAAGCCCTTTCTGAGGCTGAGATTAGGTACTTAATAGCAGCACTGCTTATAAGAGCTTATGCAGTCACCCCTTAAACCCTTTATTTCCCCCTGCATCAATGCTGGCACAAGTATTATTCAACACAACGCGTGTTTTCCAGGATATGGGAACAGATACAGATTAAAAGACAAAATAACCCAGAGGGAAGGCAAGAGTTTTTCCTAATCAGCTTCACCGTTCACCTTCAAAAATGTCTTTAGTAAGTGGCTCAAGGGGGCAGGAGGTGCAGGGCACAAACGGGCAGCAAGGGGACAACTGCTCAAGTCAGCTGCCATTACCGCCAAAAGAAACTACTCGTCACACTTATCTAAATTAGTTCTATATTAGGTTAGAATAACTTTAAGGGTTTTGTTGTTGGGGTTTGAGTTTTGCATGTAAGAGAGCTTTGCCATCACAGACTCTGTATAAATGCAGAAATTTGACATAAAGTTTTAAATGCAAAGTTTATTTATACCTGACATTTGAAGTCTATCGTCAGATATTTGGCAGCACTATAGAACCTACTGGCCTGTTTTTGAAAAACTTATTTGAACAGTATTTCAGCAAAATCTTCATTTTGTTAATCAGCACATACCATAACCTGCACATAGAACTAGAGCTGCCTCTTTAAAAATATTTATTACCAGTCTCTATAGGTAAACTGAAAATTACCAAAGTCAGCCTTTCTTCATAAATTACTATATATCATAAAAATATTAAAATCAGTGAAGAACAATCTTTGCTAAAATTCCTTAGGTGAAAACACTGAACGTTGAAAAAAATAACTTCAATTATCCTATAAGCATGTGTACGTTTGCCAGATATTTTCAGCAGGTGATGTCCCTCTTTCTTCTTAACCCCAAATAAAAGATTAATAAAACTGCCCATAACGAGTTAATGATTCTCTTCCAGATTCAAGCCTGGAAGGCCTTTTGCTGCTCAGCAGAACCTCTCACCCACAGCCCCAGCAGGTACTTTGGGCCTCGTTTTCCATTGATTGCTTACTCTTGTAAATCAAATTATATATTTTGTGATTGCTCCTCTCAATTTACTTCCAAGTTCACAAAACCGTTAACTGACAAGCAGTCAAATGCTAGTGCAAATTAATAAGACTGTTCCCCAATTTGTATCCTTTCTCAAATTTCTTCTATGAGCTTAAGAAAGCAAGCTAATTTAAACCATGCACTGAAATGTTCCTGCCAGCAAAAATAAAAAACTTTTCTCATGCTAAGTTTTGACTGGCAATCCCCTGGACTTCTGCAAGTTAGAAATTCTTTAGTTTGCTTAAATAAACATGAATCAAAGGTTGTTCTATAAACCGTACCTCAGAGTATATCTAGGTGCGGCGAGGGAGAAAGGAAAATTCAATATCCACTCTTCACAGTAAAATTATTTTAAAAGTGTACATAAAACATACACAGTATGTCAGGGTAGTGTCTCGTTTTGTTTTTTTCTTGCCTTGATATCTCTAAAAGGAGTTACCTCCAAAATGTCTGCAAGCGGGAGCGGCCGCCCCGCAGAGGTTCTGTCCTACCACCACCTAAGCGTCCCCTGTCCGTCCTGCGCCGCAGCCCGGCCACCCGACGCCACACGGCGCCAAGGGACAGAGAGTCCAAACTTGGCTTACGAGGAGTAGGGGGGTGGAAGTGGAGGAAATGCATTGAAATACTATACATATTTTATATTTCACACTAGCAGTATATCTCCAGACATCACAGAGGAGTAGAAAACATCACTTTGCAGCTTTCAAAAGTTCATGTGGCATAGAGCAGTTACAGGGAAAAGGCGTTACGGTATTAAAAACAGCGCACCTTGTCAGACTCCTAACATTTGCTCCTATATTAATTTCATGGAAGGAATAAAAATTAATTTAGAAGTGATACAATAATGATTAGATGGCTGAAATGCAAAATAACTTACTTTGAAATAAACACAAAATAAAGGAAAACGTCAAAAGACCTTTTCAGAAAGAGGTATAAAGTCACATAACTCTTTGAATAAAGCAAATGTGGGAAACATTCTGGAATCTAAATCAGTTTATGGGAACACCTACTGGAATAATACAAAGATCTGATGATGTACGAAGTGTCAGAAAAAGTATTATGAAATACTTGTATTACATACATATATACAAAAATACCAAAAAAAATCTGACATGGTATTTTTGCCTATGCAAGGCTAGCCAGATATTTCTAAGTAATAATCAGAGCAGTGATTTTTCCAGAGCAAAGATATTCTGTGATTCTAACCAGGCAGCAAGTAAGCCAACCATTTCTTCTCCACTGTCACCTTAATGATGATTTCTCACACAGCTGCAAAGTTCACTTTTCACATAAATCATTCTCCTCACACAAGCAAAAAAACCCAAAAAACTGGAAAAGGTCTGCAATTAGTAGTGCATTGCCCTTCAGCTTTTGTGCAGTTAGTATAGTATCTATTCATTTGTGTAACCATGCAAAGCATCCACACAAGAAATGGTGGGTTTAGAGTGCAAAAACCTCGTATTTGGATTTCTTTTTTACCACTTAATGAGAGAGATGGATTAACCAGTATTCCAGTTAATGGCAGAACAGGTACTGCAAAGGAAAGTAAGTTTATATTAAAAACAGTATTTTCATCAACAAGTGTTGTTACATTTATTTTTAAGGTTCTTATGAGTGAAATTTTTGCAGAGATACTACTAGAAGTCTTCTTCGGTTTGGCTTACTTCAGGTCATACATGTTCAGTACTAAAAATAAGACCATAATTAAAGAAAAAATTATCACAATCACACTGAACAGGAAAGCTAAGACTGTACATTGATTCAACATGAGCATCTGAATTCTATAATTAATGCTAAAAAAAAGCCCTGTTTAAAAAGAAAAAAAAAAAGAGCCAAAATTTATATTAAAGAATGTTGTGTTTTGGGTTGATGCAGAGATATAAAAAACGCACACGAAATCAATAGTTGTCAGTTTTCCCTTCCAGTTTTGGTACTAAAAAATAGAATTTGAGTGGGATAACTAGTATTATTTAACCAAAATGTACAACACATTTATAAGAATATTTGAAAAAATAAGTCTTTAAATGTATGCAGGAGAGCTGTAGAATCCTGAAAGCATTCAAAATAAACAGAAGAAACTGGATGACCTCAAAGGCTGAGGTAACAGAAATGAGATTAAATACAACAGTACCTACAAAGTTAAAATTCTAGACTAAGAAAGCATTTGTACCTTAAATAAATTAGGGACTCTGGTTGAAAATGGTTGTAGAGACTACCTGTGTAATGCCTCATACGCCATCGTATAATGCAATCATGAAAAAAATATAAATAAGATGAAAAAATGTTTTGATGTGGTATTTCCAGCAGAAACAGCAAGGTTTTAATGCTGTCCCTACATCTCCCGTCACATTTAAGAAAGCTGATTTAAACAGCAAAGGCACAGAGAAGGGCTAGTACCATGAAAAGGACAACTTAAATGATAGGAGAAGAAAAATACTCTTCTATCAGAAGAAGTGAAACATGCTTGAAATATCCTACAGGTTTCCATTTCTGAAAACAGAATGTTTTCAGAACAGAAATGTTCTGAAAACAGAAATGGAGACCTGTAGGATCGCTCTCCAGGCAGGTCCTTCATACGGACACCACGGACAGAAACCTCACTGACGCTAAACGACAATGTTGATACGTGAACAAAGTAATTTAGAGGACTTGAGAAGATTTCTAATCCTGTGAGGAATGCTGTCAGACAACTTTTAGAAATTACTAGTAAACGCAAATAAGCTAATTTGGTTAGAAATTGAGTCCGATAAGTGAAGAAGCGGATTATAGGACCTGGTGCCTGCAGCAGCAGTGGACTGGAACCCCACAAAGGAAGTGCTTTTGGGTTTACGCACCTAAGATTACAGCTGTGCAAGAGAGCGTAAAATATGCAAACTTGTAAGTATTGAGGTTCCAAATGTAACTTCATGACACAAAATTGATCCCTGACCTCTCCCATATGAGAGAAATAGGTAGATCCATTAAAAATCAATTAGCTTTCCACTGGCGCAGATTGCCTAACACTCCTACAAAACTAATTACCAACCTTGCCCTCACATTGGTTTTGCAATTAAGGTTCTGCAAAAGTTTATTTACCTACTGTGCTGAGACATCCAAGTACTTAAATGTGGATTTTTTTTAAAAAAAAAAAAAACAAAAAACTTTTTGTAAAACAGACAGAAGACCTGGTAGATGTCTGGAGCTGTAACGCAGGTGTAAACTGAAACGATTAATGAAAAAGATCATTTTCAGAATGTTACAGACTATAAAGACTTGACTGACAACACAAGTGAAGCTGAACCTGACTATGGTTAGATAAAGTACTGGAAAAGGCATACAGTGGTCGGCTGACGCAGCGACCCTACTCTGTAAAAGTATTCTGGACTTCTCATTCTATTAAGATTAACTAAAGCTGTAGCAGAGATGGCAGAAAGTAAGATGAATCCACAAAAGAGCTGGTTTAGTGCAGAGTAACAGTGCCTTAGCCAATATTTGTTGTCGGTTCAGGCTCGCTCACCAGCCTTTGCAGAGAGACAGCTGATACACAGGCACATCTTCCACTCCGTTGTTGCAGGAACCTTTAACTTCAGAACTGATGGCAAATACTAAAGGAATAGTAGTAACTTAAAAATCATTACAGCTATCTGCTTTGTGAACATTAAAAAAAACCCCAAAGAGAAATCTTGCTCCAGCATTTTTATCAAATTTTGCAAAGTTATCAAACTGGAAAATCTGAACTTACATTATAATGATATATGGGGAAACTTAAAAAAGATCCCCATATACACGTACTCCAACAATTGTACTTACACAATTTTCACTATTAATCAAACTAATTTTTAGACACCATATCCATTAAAAGCCATGGGCAAGAGTGATGTGCATTATGCAAATTGCTCTAAACTTACCTTCTTGCCCCAACACAAAGCTCAGACTTAATGGCTTCCAGTCCACTGTGGCACCTTAACAAACACCACGGCACCTTGCTACCAAGGAACTTCACAGTTGAATGAAGCCAGCTTACAGAGGACTAAAGGGAGGTGGGTTTGTTAACTATTTTCCAAGCAACGTTGCATATTTAATCTGTATGTCTCAAAGGATATAAAACATCATGGAACAGGCTGCCCAGAGAGGTGGTGGAGTCTCCAACTCTGGAGACATTCAAAACCTGCTTGGACGCGTTCCTGTGCAACCTGCTCTGGGTGACCCTGCTCTGGCAGGGGGGTTGGACTAGATGATCTCCAGAGGTCCCTTTCCAACCCCTATCATTCCATGATTCTGTGAAACTTTAAAAAACCTCGGCCTCCTTCTAACATATGGATCCCACCAGCTATCCGCTCACTGCAGACCGTCTCCATGTTCCAGCAGGGTCCCATGGGATCTACTGGGGCCTCTCAGCAGAGCAGGGACAAAGATCAGATTACGTTTGGGGACAGAAGGTAAGCTTTAAATTTAATTACAGATTCAGTGCTTTTCTCACTTTTGCTATTAACGGAACTTAGCGCAAAACATAATACTATGTTTTCATATAATCTTAAATCAAATTGATCATAGAAACATTTAGGTTGGAAAAGACCCTTGGGGTCATCGAGTCCAACCGTCAATCCCACTCTACAAAGTTCTCCCCTACACCATATCCCTTAACACCACATCTAAACGACTCTCAAACACATCCAGGGATGGTGACTCCACCACCTCCCTGGGCAGCCTATCCCAGTGTCTGACCACTCTTTCTGTGAAAAATTTTTTCCTAATGTCCAGCCTAAACCTACCCTGCTGCAGCTTGAACCCATTCCCTCTTGTTCTATCGCTAATTACCTGAGAGAAGAGACCAGCACCAACCTCTCTACAATGTCCTTTCAAGTAGTTGTAGAGACCGATGAGGTCTCCCCTCAGCCTCCTCTTCCTCAGACTAAACAGTCCCAGCTCCTTCAATCGCTCCTCATAAGACTTATTCTCCAGGCCCTTCACCAGCTTCGTTGCCCTCCTCTGCACTCGCTCCAGCACCTCGATATCTCTCTCGTATTGAGGTGCCCAGAACTGGACACAAGACTCAAGGTGTGGCCTCACCAGTGCTGAGTACAGGGGGACAATCACCTCCCTCCTTCTGCTGGTCACACTATTTCTAATACAAGCCAGGGTGCCATTGGCCCTCTTGGCCACCTGGGCACACTGCTGGCTCATGTTCAGCCGCGTGTCAATTAGAACCCCCAGGTCCTTTTCTGCCAGGCAGCTCTCCAGCCACACTTCCCCAAGCCTGTAGCGATGCATGGGGTTGTTGTGGCCCAAGTGCAGGACCCGGCACTTGGCCTTGTTGAAGCTCATACCGTTAGCATTGGCCAATCCGTCCAGTCTATCCAAGTCTCTCTGTAGAGCCTCCCTGTCCTCATGCAGATCAACACTGCCGCTCAGCTTCGTGTCATCTGCAAACTTGCTGATGATACACTCTATGTCCTTATCAAGGTCATCAATAAAGATGTTAAACAGAAATGGTCCCAACACTGAGCCTTGAAGATAGATAGCTATTAAAATTAACTTTTCTAACAAAAAATAGCATTTGGTAAGTAAGCCTGTATGTTAAACTTTGACATAAGGGATATACTCTACTACTACTAATCTCAAAAGAGAATATAAATTCTAAAGGATTATTTTTTCCTACATAAACAAAATTATCTCAGACTGTTTCAAAATTAAGATGTGTCACCACTGTCTTATGGAAGCAGAGAATCTCTGCTTCTTTTTCTGTTAAACGTTCTGTTTGGGAGCTGGAAGGGGTGGGGGGAGATAACAAGGTGTAGCACAGTTTACAATGAAGTGCAGCGATGCTTCTAGAGTGACTTTTCCACACTGGAGAACGTTCTATGCATTTGTCACTTTGTTCCCCTGGCATTTTGAGTCTGTTAAATCATTCCTGTAACACAGGCATGGATTTAATGGCAACTTCTAAAACTGATTAAATACTTCACGATATTATTGAATGGAAAACAACAAAAAAACCCAGCATCACTCACAGACTGTAAAATTTTGGCACGTTTGAAGCAGAGGAGCCTTGTGACTTTAACATAACAGTAGTTCCAGTCAACCTCCCTCTCTGACTTACACCATCAATCTGGCATTTTCCACTCTGATGAAGTAATCAATGTTACTATTATCGTTAGAAGGCAATAGTTCTCTGGAATTTGTGATAATATGATACTATTTGGTTGTAGTATAAACGAGGATTTCTTTTGCATAATCTTTGACAAGAAAACGCACAAGAACTCAACGCTTCATTTCTTTCCAAGTAGCTTTGGTGGTGTGTTGATTCGCTCATGTGGGAGTTTGCAGGAACACCTAGGAAAACATCTAACATTCTGAACCTTGAATACATACTTAGAATTAAATATGCATGTAAATATTCCGCTTCCTGGAGAAAAAGACAATTTTCTGAATAAGTCCGTATGAGAGCTACACTATATAATGACAAAGAAATAATGGTCATTATAGCCCATTGAAAGCTGACAACGTACTAAACAGTGTACAGAGAGATACAAACCACAAGCTCCTTAACCTTCTTAAGGAAATGGGATTCAGCATTAGTTTCCAAGTCTTATAACTTTACGACAAAAAAACCGTTACCCTAGGTCAGACTGAAGGAACATCTAAGCCAGTACACTGTGTCTGACAATGGACAATCAGTAGCAGACTGTTGACCGCGCATGTAAAAAAGATGGGGGAGAGGAAGGAAGAAGTTAAGAGTCTTGTAATGCCAATGTGAAAGTCAAAGAAGTTACAAGGAATACAAATGAGTCCCCAGTGAAACTGATAGAAAGAAACCTCGATTATGAAATCTCATGTGAAAAATGCATACCCTGGCAAAATTGCTTTGCCTCTTAATGGAAAACAAACCTGTTTAAAAGGAGAGCCAAGGGATTCATTTGAAAGTTGCCAGTGCATGACAAAGACTGATGGTGGAACAGTAGTTCTTAAGCACAGCATCTGAACTGTGTAAAGCAGACATCTGATGCCAACACACCCTCTTCTGTCCCTTTTACTCTTTCACATTTTAGTGAGAGCGTTTTTTGTTTTGGTTTTTTTTTTGAAAAGAAAGTTAACTACCAGTTGAGAAAACGAAGTATGAAGTTATAGCAGTGCTAACAATAGGGAGCATCAGCATAACTGCTGAAGCCTTAAACTCTACTGTATAGTATAGTATATAGTGTACATATATATAGTATATATGTATACAGTTCACCACAACTAAAATGTTCTCTGACAAGTCTACCGTAAAACCACAATTTGTCTATTTCTAAATTAAATACGTAAAAAAAGGGAAAAGACAAAGGGTATTTTTCTTTCTAAAAAGTAGCTGTGCACACATTATAGTAAAGTAGCAGGTTTTGTTCCATAAATACATCCTCTAAACTTGAAGTTTATAGCTATCTAGGTCAAAGAGCCACCCTCCACTACAGCTGCAAGACTAAGTTTCATATGGAAATAAGTTCTCTGACCTTTCAAGTAATACTAAAAGTGTCACTGCTATTATTAAGAAGCAGCAGCATCTCATTCGGTTCAACTAAATGCAGACTGCAGACCTGTAGCACAAAGCTTCCTGATGGAGAATTCTACAGAAGCAAAATGGTTGTTTCACTCAGGGAAGAATGGGCAATGTTTAGTTTAGCTCTTCAGTCCGTGACTACTGGCAATAGGCTTGGTATTTTCTCTGCCTTTCTTTACACCCCTCTAGCACTCACCAAAATGGAAGAGGAGAGTGTTGATGCACTGAGAGGGAGGGAACTTTAACACCAACCTGCTCAGCACTTCACAGGTCATTCTGGAATTTTACTTTTCCACACTGTCTGACTGCAAGGAGAGGGAGTTTTCTTAGACCTCCTCTCCTCCAAAGCTTTGTTTCTTCGCGCTCTCTGCCAGACACTACACAGCACACCATCGTATACCACTATGCACCATCAGCCTTTTTCTAAAACACTTGTGTTTTTGTGACTGTCCTGGTTTCAGCTGTGACAAAGTTAATTTTCTTTCTAGTGGTTTCAGATTTGGTATGAAAGGAATGTCAATAATGCATATTGGTTTAGTTGTTGCCAGGTGGTGTTTATATTTTTCAAGGACTTTCTTCAGCTTCCCATAGGGGCTGAGAAGGAGCTTAGACAGAATGATGGAATGCCGAATGGAGTATTCCATACCACAGACGCCACGCTCAGTATATAAATGAGGTTGGCCGGGGGGCGAGTACTCGCCATTGCTGCTCAGGAAGGTACTAATTCACCAAGTGCTGAGGGTGACTTGTGTCATATCATTATTTTTTATTTTCTTTTTCATTTTCATTTTCTGTTCTTGTTCTGCTAAACTGTCTTTATTTCAGCCCCCGAGTTTTTTTTTTTCCTTTCCCTTTCCCTTCCTTTCTTCCCTCTTCTCCTTGCCCTTCTAGGGGAAGGGGGAGAACTGCACGAGTGGTTGCACTGTCCTAGCTGCCGGCTGGGGTTAAACTGTGACAGCAACTGTAAATGCTTAAAAATGCTTTTGCAGAATATGAACAGCACTTCTACATAAAATAAACCAACTTTAATTTAGCAGAGTATTACACTTTGTTTTTCCACCCATTCATATACACTGTTACGAATGAGTCCATTACAAAGTGTGTGCGTGTCCCCTTTTTTTAAGTTCTGAACATGCATTGTACCATTTAACCATCATTACATCAATGTAATATGAAAAACACGCTACATCCTGAAACACTGCAATGCACCTGGTCAAAGGCAGGACAACTGTGGAAAAACTACTGCTTGCCAGCGTAGCTCGAAGACAGACTTACCTTTGCCAGCATTTCTAGGAGGGAGAGGAGGAGCGTCTGCAGTTGGAGAGGTGGGTGAATCTGTGCTTGTAGAAGCAAAGATCTGATTGGTAAAAGCTCCGTAGGAGAGTCTTTGCTTGTCTCTAGGAGTGCTAAATGCAGGATGAGTCAATTTGTCTTGGGGAGAAATGCTCGAAGAGTGACAAAAGCTTTGGGGTCTTGGAGATCTTTCTTTTTTTATAGGACTAGGCTGTGAACAGAAAAACAAATATATTCAACAGCTGTCTAAATACTGAATATCGTTAATATGTTTGGGAAAGAACATAACAGAATATAGTGAACACAAGCGTAATTTCTTTCTTTATTGGACAAATAAGCCCTCATTCCTTCCTTTCTCAATGATCCTACCTGAAAGATCCTGTCCTCTAACTGAAAAAAATATTTTAGCATCAACAAATCATTACGTACACAAAGTAAGATTTATTCTTTAAGCAGCAGACACACAATAATAATATACTAAAGAATATATTAGTAGAAGCCTAGTAAAGTTTTTAGAACATAAGAGCAATTTTCAGTTCAAATACCTCTTTACTCAGATCAGACAGTTGTCCTCAAAGATCAAGTATATTACCCCATTGATGCATATTAAAAATAAAATAACCATTTCTGACACATCAGGTTTATTTGTTGACTGAACCAGCAATATATTCAGTGCTACATCTCTTCTTTTAAAACATACATATAATTGCTCCTTGAAGAAATTTTGCATGGCAATTTTTGACTGCTGTATATTAATAGCTGCATATGGAGCACGATCTGTTTCACTGCAGCTCTGGTTCACGCAGGCTATTATCTCCCATACAGCATTAGTCATCCTCTCGAGGCTCCTTGCACAGATAATCATTTTGTTCTCCACCGTCCTTGAGGACATGTAAATTATTTCGGTTTCTGAATTTTTCAGTCCCAAGCGTCACAGAAAATGAAAAGTTGACCACATTTCTTTCTACAGTACCCATATAAAATAGGAGAGGTGTATTCGCATTTATTACCGAAACGGAGCACAGAGTAATTAACTGACTTGCTAAAGTAGGACACTGAGGTTAAGTTTTCATGTGTTCTAGGATGGCAATTATCCTATGCCCTCAAGTTTTTTCTTTCCGTTACTTCTTTTTTTAATCAGGAATAAAGTGCACAGCACAGTTTTTGAAAAATAGAGTTATTTATTCAATAGCTAGGCTTTTAATTCATTTCTGGAAAAAATAAGTGTGTAAGCTTTGGATTTCCTCCAGCTAAAAATGAACAACCTAGAATTCAGAAGGGGATAAAATGACAACAAAGCAATCTACATTTACTGATTTATATTATAGTGTATGCCTAGTCAAAGCAAAACTTCTGAAACTCAAGTCCATTATAACTAGGGTTGACAAAGAGCATTCAAAAAGCACTTTGGCAGTCTTTAATACAGGCCTCAAAAACAGCTTTTCTTCCCCCAGAAAAATATGTAAGGAAAAAAAAAAAGTTAAAGTGGGTCTCTAATTTCCATTCACTTCCACAGAAATTTTGTCAGTTTTAGTGCAAAACCGTATCAGTAATTCATGCTTACCTTATCATCTAAGTCATCATCGCTTTCATCAATTTCTTCCTGCCGAAGATTCCATTCATACTCTACATGGACGTGTGGGTTTAGCTTTCCTGCCTTGGCTTGAGAAAGCTGAAAGAAATAACAATTCTTGTTAAAATACTTGCTGTTCCTTTGGTGTCAACGAACTTAGTTTTGTGGAAAACAAGCAGTAAACTGAAATATTTAGAAGTTTAAAACTTTTCCAGATATTAAAAAGAAACCATTTCAGGGCAATCACACAAACATCCTTCATTTATTCAAGGTACAGAAAACAGCTAAAAGGGAAGATTTTCTCAAAATGGGCCGAGGTTGCCATGTTTGACAAGCATTTGAGAAGGTGACACAGAGAGAAGGTATCTGCACAAAAGCTGAATGCATCTGGAGGCCTCCTTTCCAAAAAGGAAAGGCAAAACCTATTTATAAATGCTCATACATACAACTATTACCCCTCCAAAATCACAATCCTTGTGTGGGAATCAAAATAAAAGGTATTTATCCTTTATTTAAATATTTTCCTTCCCTCTCACTGGATAAGGCCAGTATGTATTAAGCACAAAATTCCTCTACTTTGCCAGCCCAAACAACGTATTCACATTCTTTAAAAATCTACTACTTCAATGATCAGCAAAAAAAGAAAATTTCAATTCATGGTTATTCCGAGGAGATAAATTCTCCTTTTCAGTGCTTATATTTCCCATCATTATTTATTCCTTCACATCCTTTGAAATGAGTCTATGTGGTACCAGCTGATTCAGGAGAGCATTTCACCATCTTCTCAAAATAAACTTTGGAAGAAATAAAGTATTCTCAACCTGTTACGTAAGTATTAATGAACCCACTTGAATTTAAATTGAATTTAATTACACAGTTAAGACTCCAGCTATGCAGCAGAAATTAGCTTAGTACATCTCCCATATCGCAAACATCTAGATATTTATTTTGTACTTTTTTATTGCCCGTGGTAAACAATATGCTCACTCATATTTCTTTTTTACTCTCAACCTTATCTCATTGCCACTTTTGAGAAAAACGCAGAAATAATTTTCCTCTTCAAAAATGAAGCAAACCAGAAAAGGCATAAGTGCTCTATTACAGTTAACTGAAATAATCAGTGAGATATCAGTGGAATTTCAATTACAACAATTGAAACGATTAACTGCTAGATAGGATCACTGATAACATCCACTTGTTTCTGTTTGTTCTACAACAAAATCAGCTGGTCCACATTAATGGCAGATGTTACTTTAATAAATATCTACTGCAAAGAAAAGAGCGATCCATACCAATTGTGTGCCGTACAGATAACCTGTTTTTCAGCTGACAGAATGCTCAAAACACTGGAAACGGATTTGGACAGCAGAGATGAGAGTAATTGAGAAGAAAATAATGAGCACCACCTTATCAATCACAGCAAAATGTTGACTTGCATCCCCAGAAACACAGAAAATCATTCTGGTTCGTGAAGGACAAGATCTCTTGATTATGCAGTAATTAATTAATACACGACAAGAACTTTCAATTGTCAAAGGAAAGGTATTAAAATTACCAGCTGCAGAGAAAAAGTAGATATCCTCCTTGGATCATCAAAATGAGGCAAAACCAGTCTGATAAATAGAATTAAGCAGCAAGTGACAACTGTTTTGTAAATTCTTCTGGTTTTGTCTTGAATGTGAAACTGCCACACTACTGAGACTTCTTAATTCCTTGTTAGTACTTGAATTCACTTGCCTACTAAATGCTGGTGAGAGGCACTTTAGAGGACTAAGAACAAACAAGGTTGTTGGTCTCATGTAGAATCCTTACTCCGGGCTAACTGCTTCCGAAGAGTACCTGGGAAAATCCTTTAACACCTTTATTTCTTGAAGTCCAACAATTTTCTCACGTGGCATCTGTTAACATCACTCATCCGTTCTCAAAATTCCAGAAAGTTTTTGCTCTGACCATGTTCAGTAGAGGGACAAAGTCCCACAGAAGCCGGTGTTTAACATTTTTTGATACCCTAACTTCCAGACATTACACTTTTGCTTCTTTCTCCTTTGAGGAGGTTTAATTTCAAGTTGTTTAAATTCTCCTTGTAAGAAGACTTTCACGATCTCTCAACTATCTGTCCAGTTAAATAAACTGGAAAAAGCCAAAGCAGGAAAAGACAGGCAAAGATCCAGACCTAAACGGTCTGGACAGATTTAGTATTTCAGGGGTTGTTTTGTACTGCTGATAGAAACGTCTTGGAAGAACTTTTGAGGTGATGAAGCCCAAATCTCCTAGAATGATGCATTAATTGGAATTCAAATACCTGACCCTCCAGTATTTAAGTTCTTCATATATGCAGGTTAAAATCACCAAGTACTTCTGATAGAAGTAAGATCTTCTATTTAAACTGTCACAAAGAAAATCACTGCTGTGTTTTGAAGTTAGAAAATATTCATCTATGGTTGGGCCTTCAGACCAGCATACAGCCAGCTGCCAACAATATCAAATTTGAGATACAGTGGTAATGATATTCTAAGTAGATCCCATCTTTAAGGAGGTAATCTTCCTCCCCCCTCCAGCCTTTTTAACCCCGGTTCTTACCAGTTCTTCGCACTGGACAGCTTTCACTCTTTTTGCTGTGTCCAGAGCCGTCTCTCCAGCTTGGTTTACTACAAAATTAAAAATAAAAAAAAAAAAAAAAAGAGAGCAACTCTTTGAGATGTCTAAAGTATCAATTGATTAAGTTTCACTATTTTTAGCGGAGTAACTTCTAAAAGTGATCAAAAACGTCTATTTACTCTATAGCAGCTGCAGCTCTTTAAGATTCCACTCTAAGTGCTCATGCATTTCATGTATCAGCAGGTTCTTTCTGAACAGCAGCATCTGCTGGGACAGTTCCCAAATCCCTCCTAACCATCCTAGCAGAGAATATAAAGAAATTTAGTCATTTCCATCTCTACCCAACTCCTTTGCCAGTCAAACTCTTATATGAATAAGCAGGAAAAGCAAGCAGATAGGGTAAGATAGCTTAAAAACAAAACCAAGAAAACTATACTAAGATTTTTTTTTTTTTTAATCCAAGCATGTTTTACTTTGATTAATACATAGAGGTTTGAAGCCAGAATTTGAAGACCGAAGTCCTATTCTAAGATGACACTCAAACAAGAATAATTTTAAAACTTTCTAGCTATTTCATCTTTATAAAGGCTATAAAATGGTTTGCATTTTAAAATAATGCCTGATCGGAAAGAAGGTGGTATCTGAGTACTCTGGAAGATCCTCTGGCACAACATCTAATGGGATCCTTCCTAGATGCTCAGTAGCAAGTCTCAAGAAATAATAACCACCCCCACACTCCAACCTTACATGGACAAAACCTTAGGTGAAATTTATTCCTACAGTATAGCTGTAAATGCCATGGAGCTGGAACAGAGTATGCTCTACGTCCTATCCACACTGTAGAGCACTTCTGTGACTGGGAACTGAAAACTGTCTAACTGAGGTCTCATAAGCAAATATGTCTATGTGCAATATTACGTATAGACTGCCAGTCACAAATTCTAGAAAATACAAAGCAGTCATCTAGAAAGGCCTATGAATCTGAAAGAATTATGATCCCTAAAAGGCGGGCTTCTTATGGAAAGATGCGAGATGGTTCAGGAGTTTTAATACGAAAAGGAATGAAAATATAGTATTTCTTAACTGAAGTTAACACACAGATAGCTTAAGAGACTACACAACCTCCAAACTTTCAACCTTTAAGTATAAACCTGATGTTTCAAGGCCTAAGGAAGATACGCAGTTCCTATTTGAAAGCTCCAAAGGAAAGAAAAGGCCAAAAAAGGAAAAAAAAAAAAAGACCCAAAAAGGCAAGAAGACTTTTCTGGCATCTACCTAGGAGAGAGTTCAATGGAAGGACCCATAAAGACGCTTAAGCTCGTTCAAAAAGCTTTCACATTTTCTTAATTACGGACATATCTGCAAAAAAAAGGTCACATCAAATTCTTTGGCTTGTTATAATATTAGAATGTATTCCAACAATGTACAGAAAGTCCAAGGAAACCAATGAAGTTAAATTTATGCAAAAAGTTTTCTTCTGGGCAGTGGAAGAAAATGATGGCGATGAGAACAGTGGGGGAAATAAAAGTTCATACTATTCAGTTTGCACCAACTCTTCAGAAAGCTTCCCTCCTATTCCAAGAGCTGTCAGAATGCAAATGTTTTATAGACATGCTGATGACACTTAGCTCCCGAGTCTGACCAGCTGGATTCATGGAACACCTTCCTAATTCTCAAAATACGGCAGAGAAAGGAGAGCATCTAGTAAATGAGAGATCATCCTAAGCGCAAGCAAACAGTTTACAGCGATTCTGTTTTTAATTAAACTTTTGCTAAGACAGGATGAAAAATGGACTGATGTAGGCACAGCAGGCGTTATACCTGTCTCACACACATAGATGGCAAACAAAAAGAAGAAAGGCAGCTGAGAAAGCTAATCCCTTCCCTAATCAGCTGTGCTGCAGTGGTGGATAGGGCCTGCCGGGTGAAGCCGCAGTGCCAAGTGGCATTAATATTAAAAGAAGAATTAACTGTTGTGTACACAAAGCCCACATACAACTGGAGTGGAACTAATGCGAGCAGTCATTTGAAGCATTATCACATACAAGTACTAGATGAATTTTACAATATAAACAACAAACCTAAATTCCAGGACATTTACAATGCCTTAGAAATTAAACTCTGCAGAAAAAATAGGGTTTACCATTACAATTTCATATTAGAAAATTTTTGTCACAACTATCTTCTAAGAATTTAAGTTCTGTTTCTTAACAGAATGCTTCCTTTAGGCTTGTTGGTAGTAAAGTCTTCACCTCGACTTCTGTGTTCAGTTTTGGGCCCCTCACTACAAGAAAGACATTGAGGTGCTGGAGTGGGTCCAGAGAAGGGCAACGAAGCTGGTGAGGGGTCTGGAGCACAAGTCTGATGAGGAGCAGCTGAGGGAGCTGGGGTTGTTCAGCCTGGAGAAAAGGAGGCTGAGGGGAGACCTTATGGCGCTCTGTCAACCAGACCCATCCCACAGAGTAGTCAGCGGCCTCCCTGGGGCCAGGATCAAGGATATATGAAGGAAACTCCCTACCCTGGTTCGGCCCTCAGATTATTATCCACTGCTGATATTTCAAGTAGGTAACGATGACATAGCTGCCGGAAGTCTACGGGCAATGAAGAGAGAATTCAGAGCCCTGGCAGGGCTGGTTAAGGGATCAGGAGCACAAGTAGTGTTCTCCTCTATCCCACCAGTTGCAGGGATTGATGAGGGGATAAACAGGAACAGTCAGCAGGTTAACTCCTGGCTCAGAGACTGGTGCAACCGGCAGAACTTTGGTTACTTTGACCATGGATTGACATACAGGACACCAGGCATGCTGGCAACAGGTGGGGAAAGCCTAAGCCAAAGGGGAAGAAGGATACTGGGACAGGAGTTAGCAGGACTCATTGAAAGGGCTTTAAACTAGGTTTGAAGGGGGACGGGGATGTAACCAGTGTGACTGAAGTGGTGCCTGGGAGCAGAATGCCAGTGCTGGTGGGTAAAAGCGCTAGCAAGGTCTTGCAGCCTGTTGTCACAGTGGAGGTGGGAGATGATGACCCATGTGCTAGCAAAGACATGAGGAGTAGTGATGGGTTGGCAACTACAGAAACGTCTGAGCGTGGTCAGGTGGGAATAAGGGCTTGTCCCCCCAGTAAACTGGCAAGGCAATTAGCCCAGCTGAAGTGCATCTACACGAATGCATGCTGCATGGGCAACAAACAAGAAGAGCTGGAGGCCACTGTACATCAGGGAAACTATGATATAGTTGCCATCACAGAAACGCGGTGGGAAGACATGCACAACTAGAGTGTGGTGATTGATGGCTACCAACTCTTCAGAAGGGACAGGCAAGGAAGGAGGGGTGGTGGGGTGGCCCTCTATGTCAGGGGCAGTTTTGAATGCCAAGAACTTAACAATGTGCATGACGACATTGTTGAGTGTTTATGGATAAGAATCAAGGGGAAGGCCAATAAGCCAGACATCGTGGTGGGAGCTTGTTATAGACCCCCCCAACCAGGATGTAGAGGCCCATGAAATATTCTATAAGCAGCTGGCAGAGGTCTCGCGATCACTCACCCTTGTCTTGTGGGGGACTTCAGCTTCCCAGATGCCTGCTGGAAATATAACACAGCAGAGAGGGAACAGCCCCGGAGGTTCCTGGAGTGTGTGGAAGACGACTTCCTAACACAGCTGGTGAGGGAGCCAACTAGGGAAAGTGCCCTGCTGGACCTGCTATTTGTTAACAGAGAAGGTCTTGTAGAGGATGTAAAGATTGGAGGTCGTCTTGGGCAGAGTGATCATGAAATGATAGAATTTTCCATTCTTGGTGAAGCAAGGTCGGGAGCCAGCAGAACTGACACCTTAGATTTACGAAGGGTGAACTTTGGCCTACTTAGGAGCATGGTCCTTGGGGGACAGTCCTGAAGGGCAAAGGTGCCCAGGAGGGCTGGTCTTACTTCAAGGAGGAACTCTTAAAAGCACAGGAGAAGGCCATCTCCAAATCCCAAAAAACAAGCAGACAGGGAAGAAGGCCAGCCTGGCTAAATAGAGAGCTGTGGCTGGACCTCAGGAAAAAAAGGAAAGTTTATGATCTTTGGAAAAGGGGCTTGGCTACTTATGAAAAATACCAAGATGTAGTGAAGCTATGCGGGGTGAAAATTAGAAGGGCCAAAGCTCAAGCAGAACTCATCTTGGCCACCATGGTTAAAGATAACAAGAAGAGGTTCTTTCAGTATATCAGTAGAAAAAAGGAAGATTAGGGAAAACGTAGGCCCACTAACAAATGAGATGGGCGCCCTAGTGGTGGAAGACACAGAGAAGGCAGAGCTACTGAATGCCTTCTTTGCTTCAGTCTTCACTGCTAAAGCTGTCCCTCATGAATCCCCGGCCCTGGAGGCAAGGGGGAAGGTCTGGAGGGAGGAAGAGTTTTCCCCAGTAGAGGAAGATCAGGTTAGAGACCACTTGGCCAAACTGGACATCCATAAGTCCATGGGCCCTGATGAGATGCACCCGCGAGTGCTGAGAGAGCTGGCAGATGTTATTTATTGCTTGGCCACTCTCCATTATCTTTGAAAGGTCATGGAGAACAGGAGAAGTGCCTGAGGACTGCAGGAAGGCCAATATCACTCCAGTCTTCAAAAAGGGCAAGAAGGAGGACCCAGGGAACTACAGATCAGTTAGTCTCACCTCCATCCCTCGGAAGGTAATGGAGCGACTCGTTCTGGATGTCATATCCAAGCACATTCAGGAGCAGGAAGTTACTGGAAGTGGTCAGCATGGATTTACCAAGGGTAAATCATGCTTGACCAATCTCATAGCCTTCTATGATGTTATAACTGGTTGGCTGGATGGGGGCAGAGCAGCAGATGTCATCTACCTTGACACTGTCTCTCATAACATCCTCCTTAGGAAACTGAGGAAGTGTGGACTAGATGAGGGGACAGGGAGGTGGATTGAGAGCTGGCTGCGTGACAGGACTCAGAGGGTTGTGATTAATGGAGCAGGGTAAAGTTGGAGGCCTGTAACCAGTGGTGTCCCCCAGGGGTCACTACTTGGACCAGTATTGTTTAATGTATTCATCAATGACCTGGACAAGGGGACAGAGTGTATACTCGGCAAGTTCACTGATGATACCAAACTGGGAGGGGTGGCTGACACCGAAGAGGGCTGTGCTGCCATCCAGCGTGACCTGGACAGGCTGGAGAGCTGAGCAGAGAAGAACCTAATGAGTTTCAACAAGGACAAGTGTAGGGTCCTGCCCCTGGGGAGGAAGAATGTCAGGCACCAATATAGGTTAGGGGTGGAACTGCTGGAAAGCAGCTCTGCAGAAAAGGATCTGGGGGTCTTGGTAGACAGGAAACTACCCGTGAGCGAGCAATGTGCCCTTGTCGCCAAGTCAGACAACGGAATTCTGGGCTGCATAGGGAAGAGTGTGGCCAGCAGGTTAAGGGAGGTCATTCTCCCCCTCTACTTTGCACTGGTGAGGCCACAACTGGAATACCGCGTCCAGTTCTGGGCTCCCCAGTTCAAGAGAGACAGGGAACTACTGGAGAGAGTGTAGGGCAACAAAGATGATTGAGGGAATGGAGCATCTCCCTTATGAGGAGAGGCTGAGAGAGCTGGGACTCTTTAGCCTGGAGAAGAGAAGGCTGAGGGGAGACCTTATTAATGTTCGCAAGTATCTAAAGGGTGGGTTTAAGGAGGATGGAGCCAGACTCTTTTCAGTGGTTCCCAGTAACAGAACGAGGGGTAACGGGCACAAGATGGAACATAGGAAGTTCCGTTCAAATACACCGAAAAACTTCTTTACGGTGAGGGTGACAGAGCACTGGAACAGGCTGCCCAGGGAGGTTGTGGAGTCCCCTTCTCTGGAGACTTTCAAGACTCTCCTGGATGCAGTCCTGAGTAATGTGCTCTAGGCAATCCTGCTTTAGCAGGGGAGTTGGACTAGATGATCTCTAGAGGTCCCTTCCAACTCTGAAAAATTCCAATGATTCTGTGAGACAACTACCTGAAAGGAGGGTGTAGCCAGGTGGGGGTCGGTCTCTTCTCCTGAGTAACAGGCGATGTGACAAAAGGAAATGGCCTCAAGTTGCATCAGGGAAAGTTTAGATTGGATATTAGGAAAAGCTTCTTCACTGAAAGGGTTATCAAACATTGGAACAGGCTGCCCAGGGAAGTGGTGTAATCATCATCTCTGGAGGTATTTAAAAGATGTGTAGACGTGGTGTTTAGCAACATGGTTTAGATGATCCTAAAGATCCTGTCCAACCCAGATGATCCTATGATTCTGTGATCTTTCTAATAAAGTTTTGTTTTTCCTTTTAGAAGTTTACTTTACACAGTGAGACACAAAAGTGGTTAAAAAAAATGGAAAGAAGTTTTAGGAAATCTTTATGTCCTAGTTTTAAATAATGAACTTACCTACATCAATAGTTGGCTTCCCCCTCAAAAGCAATTTCAAACACTCAGGCTTATTATACATACTGCAGTAGTGTAGAACCGTATTACCCAATGCCGTCTGCTTATCCAGGTTTCCACTAAACACAAAAGAAAAAACAATCAAGGAAAGTATAGTATGCTGTGCTGTTCGTTTCAGATCTAGTATCCCTATAAATGATAAATGCATAACTACTTTACTGGACAAATGCGAAGTAGAAAGAAATATTTTTAAACTAAACATTACTTTCAAAGACTATTAAGAACAGTTCCAAGCATACTAGAAATTACCAAGCTGTGGTTGAAAAGGACTGAGCATCTACAGATGTTCATCCAAAAAAAAAAAAAAAAGTGAAACTCAAAGATTCAAACTTAATGCTTTCTAAGGTTATGGCAGTTGTTTTCCATCTGCCACTTTTCTGGAATGTCTTTTTCAAACATGCTAAATTAGCCCAATAAAAAAATATCTGAAAAATTATTTTCATGCACCTAGAATAGGTTAATAAGTCCTATGCATTCAAGGAACTATGAAGAGGGTGGCTGTGAGGATGCACAGAAGAGTCATAAGAAGTTATGGATACACACTGAGTTAGGGAAAGGCAAGCTATGCAAACGGGTTCAGAGGACTTTTTAAAACTGTACTTCCTTCAGCTTTCAATTTCTTAAACAAGGTTTCTCAGAAAAAGTTACTGCCACATTACGATCAATATAATACATTTATAAAAATGAAAAGAAAAGCTCAGAAGATGACAGCTTTTTTTCCACTCAGTAATGCTCATACTCAGCAGCAAGTGCAGAGCCCATACGGTTGTAAAGATGCCCTTAAATCTGAGATTGAGACAAAAATGCAGACAGGAGACAGAAGCATGTGAAAGATGATAGTTGTCTGAAGAAACTATGAAGCTTCCTAACTAAACAAAATAATTTTAAATAATAATCCAACATAAAAAATCCTTAATAATACTCAAGATAATAATTTGGGCTTCTAAAACATTTTGCAAATTGTGATCTCAAGCAGCTTGCAAATATTAGTAGCTTTTTATTTTATACTTTAATAACACTCCTACAATAGTCAGCACTCCATTTAACACGAGGGAGTAGTGACAGAATAAGGTTTACGTGAAGGTTACACAAACAGTCCACATAGCTCAAGGGATGGTGTCAGGAACATGGATTCCAAGTCTGTGCTGTTACCAGAAGACCAAACTTCCTCTCTAACCCTCCGTATATACAACGCCACATTAACTATTAGAGATGGGAAGGAAAAAAAATAAGTATTCACTGACTGCATTTCAATACCAAGTATGACTCGCTATGCTGAGGGAAAATAAAAAATTAAAAAAATCCTCTACCCTTCCCTCTGCCAGCTCAAGCAAGTTGTGATGAGTCTTCTGTGTCTGTTTCCCCAACCCTCCTCTCTCAACGTTCTGCAAAACCCACCATCTGACACAGCAAGCAACTGCAGCTTCTTTCACTTAATAGCATACCATAGAAGTGGAGTGGAATTGATCTCATTTAATCATTACCTATATTGTGAAATATATAAAAAATAATGTTGTACCATGACACCACCTGATTATTTATTTTAAGAAGATGTTTTCATTAAGGTTTTTCACTTCTCTGAACACATCTCTTGACAACAAAGAATAGCTCAGCCAATAAACTAGATGTTGAAAGTTAAGAAATTATGCTCTCAATAGCTTTAATACAGTTTATTAACTATCAGAACACCTTTTTCAAAGTCAATCTAGCTTCTATTCCTAATTTTATGAGAAAGATCCTTGTTTTCTACTCTTACGATTCCTTTGCACGTGTCCTGTATTTGGACCATTTACTTGTCATCCCTCCTTTACCTGAGCTATTTGCTTGCATTGTTTCATACTGCCCTGTGTTCTAAATTAAGGCTCTCTTTTGCTCTACACAGTTTTTCCTTTCATCCTATTTTTAATATAACTGCTTTCCATGTTTTTAATCTACACTTCTCCCTCTCTCACTACTCATTAGGAGCACAAAGCTCAACTAAAAGGTATTAAATTATGCTCTTTTGAAAGATGTCTACAGAGAACGATTATAAGCAATGAGCAAACACTGTCCAAATCACTGCAAGGATAGCTTTGAACACCTGCATTTTCATGCATAATTTAATGAAAAATGAGCGAGCAATCCATACCAGTTTTGTACAAGGAAGTCAACCAGATGGAGAGAGGTTTGGTCAGCAGTCCGGACTGCTAAATGAAGTGCTGTTTCACCTGGCTCCTAAACAGATGGAAACGGAAGTTAGATTTTTGTGCCTTAGTTCTGCAAAGCTTATAATATCAGACCCCCCCTGCAGCCTGCGATACCATTGGCCTTCCTTGCCACAAGGGCCCACTGCTGGCTCATGTTCAACTTGGTGTCCACCAGGACCCCCAGGTCTTCTTCTGCCAACCTGCTTTCTAGCTGCTCGGTTCCCAGCGTATATTGGTGCATGGGGTTGTTCATGCCCAAATACCGGATTTCTTCTCGTTGAACTTAAAATGAATCATACTTTATTTTTTATTCATATAACATATGCATCAACACATTTAAATGAAAATCTAAATGCTCTTTAATCCAGTTTAGAAGTTGCATGAGAAAATAATCTAGAACCAGATTTCATTAACTCCTATTGATCATAACGGGCATTTAAAAAAAAAAAGGTATATTACAGTACCTACAGTTAGAATTAAAGTCACAACTTTTTAAAAAATACTTCATTAAACACCAGAGAACTTACAGAATGCTGCTATAAATGTCCTAACTGCAAACTACATTTCAATTGGTGATCATACCAAAAAAAAAAAAAAAAACAAAACAAAAAACCCAACCCCCAAAAGGTACTCTTCCTGTTGAAAGAAACTGCACTTCTGTAAACGTTTCATCAGAAGCTGTGAAGGCATCAGATTTACTCTTTCTTCATATAGAGTAAACAGAGACTTGTATACAGGCAGTAATGTGTTCCTTCAGCAACATCTTTAAAAGCAGGTACGATACTGCCTGTGATAGCAGGTGACCCCGGGTTATCATGTCAAGCCCTCTCTCTCTGGGCCTCTTCCTAAAAAAAAATCCTGTAGAACAGGTGCTTTTCAACACGCTCTGCCTCTAGGACGTTGCATGATATTACTATCGCATTTCACACTCCTTTAGGCCAATGGGGGACAATCTTCTTTTCCCTTCCCACACGGATGCCACACTTAAGAAAGGAAGAAAAAACCCACCACTTTCATCTGTTATTTCTCTTGTTTTAGTATCTAAGGTAGCAGCCCTGCATATTTTACAAATAGACATTATTTAAAATATTCTGCTTTGTTTACCTGATAATCTTACCTGTCCAGGCTCTAACAGTGGCTCCATTAGCTCTACTCCCTCTGCATAGACTTGAATTAGTGCAAGTAAATCCCTGGATTTGACAGCCTCAAGTAATTCACTCAGTTTAGCTGCTGCAGATGCACAAGTCTTCCTAGAGAACTTATGATCCACATATTTAGCAGTGATAAATTCTTTACGTGCAGTCCTGTGGGGTGCAAAAATAGATCTTGGTTTAGAAATTTTTAGAAAAATGGGTCAATGATTTAAATTCAAAATCACCTTGTCCAACTCAGGAGCTGAGAAGGGAAGAAGAAAACTGTTTGATAAAGACTGTTATTTATTATTATAATGCATGTCTGTCTTGCAAACAAGCCCACAAATAAAGTACATATTCAATTTTATCCTGCCTTTTTGTTACATATGAAAATCACTCTGACTCTGGGGACTAAGACCAAAGAAAAAACAAATCCTGAAATGGGATTTCTCATAGAAACATATCTGCATGTTAAAAACAGGATAAGCATGAAAAATATGTTAAAAGCAGGATAAAAGAAAAAATACTGAGTCAGCTAGACGACAGCATAGTAGGTTAAAAGATGTTTTTACACCTTTTACATTTTACATCACATATATATTCCACAGTAAACTCAGTGTTAAAGCATTTAGAGATTCAAAACTTACATATCACTTGATGGACTGGGTTTAGGTGAAGGACTAGGTAAATTCCCCTCCATAATATCATTAAAACTAGTATTTCCTACATTCTTGGCCAGCTGCAATAAGAAAAAAAATATTTATGAGGGTGGGGGTTTTTGGCGTCTGAAAGCAACCTAAAATCTGGAATACTGAAGTTCATTTTCCACACTATCCATAAAAGATGGAACACATGGGATTGCAAAATTAAAGCATGATGACTATATTTAAATATAAAGCAATTAAAAATATTTTGAAGTGTGAATCCTATCATCCCAGAACTTGTACAATAGTCTTCAGAGTCTCAGCTAATTATTTGTATTTCAAGACAATCTGCCTCCAATATAAAAGCAGAATGAGGAACGCGCAGTGTGAACATTGACACAGTGCTACTATGCTGATCAGGGAGTTCCTTTTGGAAAGAAACAGATCTACTGGAAAGTCATGCTTAGTAAAATGACTTAGTTAAATGAATAGTAACTTTGCAAACAACACAAGATTTCAAGAAGAGTACTAGTGCTAACGTTAAACCTATACACAAATCCAGAATTGTCTTCTATTTTCTCTCCGTTTTCCCATACAAAATCTCTGTAGCAAGCATCTTCTCACAGGCCAAACAGGTGGGGAGAGAACCCTCCTGTAACTGGGGTGAGGTTTTTTGTATTTTTTTCTCCCTCCCCCTTTTTTTTCCAGTAGTCTCACATCCGATTCCTTTCATGACTTTAACTTTACAGGGTTTCTTCCATCAAATTAAAAGATTCATCCAACGCTCTTCTGTCAAAATTAGCAATGATCATTCTCACTTGTCAAGTTAAATTAGCTTTCATTTTTTAAAATTGCATGTCATTTTAGACTGTCCTGATTTAGGGTCAAGATCAACTAATGAGCTAATGATCATTCTCACAGCACTAATCACAACAAGTATTCATTCTGCAGAGCCTCAGGATTGAGAAGCATCAATAATACGTAATAGTAAAAACCCTCTCTTAAGATACATACAAAAATATGAAGAAGAAATTCTGCAAAACCCATACCTTGAAAACAATTAACTGTAAATTATACACCTGAATGTTTCCTATATACAGGTCAACTTTTGACTAAGAAAAAAAAATAAATCCAAATTAAAGAAACTTACCAAGAGTTCAGACGTTCCTAATTTGTCTAATTCCAAAGACTGGATTCGAGAAATATGGACACCCATTTCTCTGTGTATTCCAGAACACTCAATGCAGGTTAAAATGCCCAAATTAGTTGATAGCCATGTTGGATCTGTAGAATTGAAAAACAAAATATTTAATCAAAGTCCAAGAAAGAGTTTTCAATGGTGGTAAGAAATCCCAATGTATTCTGAAATGATTCTTCATTTAATATTTTAACAAACTTAAGAATATTTCATACTTTTCTCCAAACTGCAGTGCAAATTTTACCACAACGGAATTAAGTCTTTCAGATTTAGGGACAGTCCCAAAGGCACTGAATTTAGACTTATAAATCCATATTGAACGACCATATTTGAATACATTCAGGATTTGTTTCCTGTAGAAAGAAGGTAAGGCTTTTGTTTCCTGTTTTTAAAAGGAACAGATCTCCTGAATTCCACTGTTGGCAACTTCTGAAGTTTTAATATTTACTTTGTAAACGTTAAGTAGTCTTTCTTCATAGAAGATTAATCATAGCATTTTCCAATATGTAAAACAGTGATACGTTGTAGAAAATTTAAGGAACACTGGCTAGTACAGCAAAAAAAAAAATATAAAAATTGCTGTTGTAGAGGAGATCTGGACGTAATATTAGAATAGATCTTATAATATGAATGCTACATAAGAAGCAAGACCAGTTCTTAAGGAAAAGAAAAAGCTCTAGACATATTTTGTGTCCATCCATGTCTTCAAATTAATCTCTTCCTTGATCTCAAATAGTAACTGATAAAGCATTAAATCAACAGTTTTAAAGCAGCAAGCTGGAATGCAGAAGTGAAGCTTAAAACTTCACTATAAATTAAAAGAGGAATGAAACCGTAATCCGAAGTTTTTGTAGCCTTACATGATGAAAGAATTGAATGAACCAATTCCAGGATTTGACATAATTATATTCCACTTTGTATTTTTCATCTAGGTATTTCTTATTTGGATCAATTCCACATCAGCAAGCATCTTCAAGACACACACTGTCTATACTCAGTTCCAAATGACTATCACCTTCTTCAAGTGTCTCTTTAGCTGTGGAAGCTGTAAGTGCTGCCACCTACCACATCGATTCAGTAGCTCTATGACAAGTTGACTCTTGTCAAGCTCTAAGAGACATACAACTGACCTGTAACGCTTTACTTCTGAGGATATAACCTGATAGGATTCCAACTCTGGGTCTCATTCTTTGCACAAGACTACTTATTCCGCCTCTGGATGGTTTTCGTACTGCAATTCCAGTAGTCTCATGCCAAGATAAAACCTCAGAATAAGATCCTGGCCAGGTCAATTTTTCCACAACCATTGTCTAAGCATTACTCACTTCTACTTAGTAGCATGCACAGGATCAGTGATGCCAAGCAACTTCCATTCAAGTGCAACAAGCATCTAGAGACAGTGCAACAAGAACAGTTCAAACTCCAGAGGGGCTTGAACTGCTGGAAGTAAGCACAGACAACACACAAAAATATTTTAGTGAATTAAATGGAACTAACGTATGAAAGTCACATTTGTTCTTTTAAAAACAGGTTGAAGACTGACCAACACATCACTTAGAAAATTAGTTTGCACTCTACAAACAATGCTTTAAAGATATTACTTTGCTCCCAACAAGAAGTTGATGACATGAACAAATTGAGATACCTGGTGAGCCACAATCACAACAGACTTCATTTCCGGGTAATCTCTGTATGTCATCAATAATGGCTTTTGTCAGATCCTCTAAACTGTTCTCCCCTGTGCTCTGCTCTCCACGGAATGCCATATTTAATGCTTCTTCTTTGCTGTTAGTCAATACTGATATCCATCTAGCACAAGATAAAGACCTTCATGAAGATCTGCATTTGCAAATACAAGTTAATCTATAAACCGTAGAAAGCTTGCCAGGAACAAAATATTAGTGGGAATACAGGGAATATTGTGGGAGAGACTGAGGGGGGAAAACACGAGAGACAGAAAGGAAAGAATTGAGAAACGGAAAGTAAGAATGAGAAAAGACAAAGAGAAAAAAGTTTTAATTCTAATGTCCCTTTGGTGAAACAATTTTAAAGTCAAAGCAGTAGAGTTTTCCAGTTCCTCAAAAAAGCAAAAGCTGTGGAAGAGAAAGGGTGCAATTAAGCTCCTGTAAATTTAACTGCTTTAAAAGTAGGTGCCCAAGATCTTCCTGAAGTCTGTCCCATTATTACAGGAGAAAATTATAACAACTACTTTCTCCAATGTGCATATCACTCTTCATAGAAGAGACAGGAAGCACATTTTTGAGTGTGTTGAGGTCTAGTTGCCTTTCAAAATGCAGGTCTCGGTGCACTAATCAGACTGTAACATCCAAATTAATGAAAATTGCCATGGCAACAAATGGGAAAAGGAAGAGAAGATGACAGGAGAGTAACAATATTGATAGCCAACATAAAAATTTAAGAGCAAATGTTGACTGCAACAAATCAAGACTCTAATGATATTTCAGGCACTAGTTCCTCTTCCTCCCCCCTCCCCCAACTCTGCAAGTTTTTGTTTACACAGTAATGTTTTAATTAAAAACAAACAAAAAACCCCTCTCAGTGGCTGCTGCCCTACAGGTGGAAGCGAAGAGGGGAAAGCGGTTCTACTAAGGACAGGCATATTGCAGATGCAGTGTTGCCTAACTTACAAACACAGCAAGCTGAAAAAAAACTAATCCTCCCAGCTCTAGTGACTTTAGATGTTTTTAGATCTACTGCAAATACATGTTTTTTTATGTAGAAATATCTTAAATTTGCGGTGTCCTCAATCCATTTCCCATTTACAGCATTACAATTGTCTGCAGTCAACAATCTTCTGAAACGTGCTAAAATGGCTACGGTCATCTAAGCAAACTAATAGAACTTCAGATTGAAATTCACCATTTCTCACTGGAATAATATTGCAAAGATAAACTTTAAAGGACGTCAGAGGGAAAATGATGTATATAGTCTGGCAATACAGATTCAGAGCCTGAATTGGTACATGGGAACTGTACATTATTCATACATCTATTCATACACGTATTTTTTTAAATTTTTATGGGCACAGAATAATTTGAGAACTTACAAAAATAACTTAAAAGAAGTTAAAAAATTATTGAAAAAATCAACTTTAAAAATGAAAGAGAAATTGAAAGATCTGAAAACAAATCTGCTCCGTAGTTTACATGCTGAAAGCAATATATTTACATTAATATCTCCCTCTAGTTAGAGGATACAATATAAGAACCCACACTAGATGGCATTCTTCTGCAATTTTTCTGATGAAATCCAATGTTATTAAAAAAAAATAAGTGGTGGCAGTGTATTGCTTCTAATATTATAGTAATGTTGTGTTAAACGCTCAGACTAAAATAATCTCAGACAGACAACATTTATTCTGACATTTGTTGACAATTTCTTTCAGGGTTACAATTTGATTAGTTTGTTAAAAAGGCAGAATTTGAATAAAACTCAACTATGCAGTAACAATTAAAAAAAATTATTAGATGCACTTAAAATAAACATGACATGACTGAGCCAGCTGTTAGTTTGATACAGATTTCCATATTATAAGTTTATAAACTGTAAGAGCAGAAATTTATTTGGATTGTGTTTCCTCAGCTAGAGGGAACCCACTGTCCAAGGCTGCGTGTCACTGGTGTCGCCTGCGAGACAGTCGGAGCGAGAGGCACCACAGCGACGGCTCTTCCCAGACACCAGCACCGAGGGCCATTTATCACAAGCGCAATAACAGACACAGTCTTAATGACTGGTGCTATTTATACAAGAAGTCCCCAGCAGGTCACCAGACCTTCCTCGCATGCTGCACGCTCAGAAATAAGCAAGTCAAATCAGTAAATATGGTATATTAACGCAGTGTCAACAGTTTATAAAAACTGTCTTATGACTGCTGTTCTTCCCTTTTTTCCTGATCTGCACTAGTCTTTTTTTTCCTTCCTTTTTTTTTTTTAATATATATTTATTTCACAATACCACCAGTGTCAAGCTAACTAGTCAAAAAGCTTCTAGTAATACTTTGCAGTGTTCTTTCAAATAATGTAAAAATTACTTAAGTCTTAGAGAATTGCTTTGTCTTCCGTCTAATACAACGAGACAGGCTGTCCAGTCTTCCACTACACTTTTTTTTTTTTTTTTTTTTTTGGATCTTGGCAGTTTCGAATGACCCTTTAAGGGATTTTGTTTGCTGGAGATTCCCAGTTTTGAAGAAATGACACTAAAAAAAAATCTGGCATCATGGGTGACTTCTGGATCCAATGAAGGAAGCAGAAGTATTCATTAATCTTGGGTGGACCAGACTCTCACTCAGATTCCTCTTATTTTTCTTCAGTATGTCTAAGCCAATAAAAGCCTCCTCCCCAAAAATAACAACCAGTCTAATAGCGGTTTTTCCTATTTTTCAATAAAAATTATCTCTGTCTTTTCTGACAATTGCTATTGCAACATTGTTGTTACCAGGTAAATGCATAAATAGAACAAGAATAGTGACATATTTTTCAAATATTCTGAAACAACTTTTTTATACGGAAGAAGCAACAGAGAGCATCAAGACCTTCCAGATCAGTCTTCCAAAATTAAAAAATGCCTGAAGACTGCTGCTGAACACTAGACTGAAGTTAGATGCGTGTGTCTTCAAAGCAAAATTTCTCAATCTAGCTTTGTTTATAATCCAGGCATTTCCTACAGAAGTGGATATACTTTTGACCTTCAAAAAGAGGGTAGAAAAAGGTCATGTTTGGAGTATGTTCGGCCCCATCCACAATTATCAAAAAGTAGAAAGCACCTATTCTCATATATGCTAGAAAAATAAATCTGGTTATTTTAGAGATCTGAGGTTACATTTCTTATGATAGACACATAAAGATATCTATAACCTCCCCCTGACCCCTGCACACACTGCACTTTATCTACTAGAGAAACTAATAATCCACTGAGAATTTTAAGGACAGTCAAGCAGTAATTAAAGGTCACAGACAGCTGGCTAGATAAAAATCAAGAAATGCACTGGACTAAAGGAAATGTTTGAGGGGAAGCACTAACAAACCTGTAACAGAATGTAGGCTTCAGTGATTTGTATTTTAAACCATCTGCTTTTAAGTTATTTTTATTTTTAAGTAGTTTGAGGAGCTATTTATGGAAGGAGTTTAAAATGATCACTAGGAAAATGTATGCAAGGTCAATTAAACTAGAGTGTACAGAAATGCATCTTGCTTTATTCTCTATTTAGATGTGATTAGAGAAGGGCCACGAGGATGATCAGAGGGCTGGAGCACCTCTCCTATGAGGACAGACTGAGAGAGTTGAGGTCGTTCAGTCTGGAGAAAAGAAGGCTCCGAGGAGACCTTATAGTGGCCTACCAGTACCTTAAGGGGGCCTACAAGAAAGCTGGTGAGGGACTTTTTAGGATGTCAGGTAATGGTAGGACTAGAGGGAATGGATTAAAACTAGAGATGGGACGATTCAGACTGGACATCAGAAAGAAGTTCTTCACCATGAGGGTGGTGAGACACTGGAACAGGTTGCCCAGAGAAGTGGTGGAAGCCCCATCCCTGGAAGTTTTTAAGGCCAGGCTGGATGGGGCTCTGAGCAACCTGATCTAGTGGGAGATGTCCCTGCCCATGGCAGGGGGGTTGGAACTAGATGATTTTTAAGGTCCCTTCCAACCCTAACAATTCTATGATTCTGAAAGAAAAGTGATTTGAAAATCTATTTATGCATTTATTTTTCAATTGGTACACAATGAAAAAAAAAGACAGAACAGAGGCAGCACTAAAATGGTGGATGACACACAAGGTGGAAAAGAAAGGGTCAAGAGAGAAGCACACATATGTAAGTCAAGTGGAAACTGGAATAAGAGGATGACAACTCTAGCTGAGGAGCTACATCATGTAGTTCCTGCTGAATGCTCTTAAATCAACAAGGTTGTAAGTCAAAGGGTGCTGTTCACAAGACACCTTAGATAATAAGGCTGCTTAGGACCTACTCAGTGGCTGCACAAGAAAAACAGAACATTTGGTTATATTGTAGCTTTTCATCAACATATTAAGTCATTCTGGTTGATAAACTTAACTAAAGGTATTACAGAAATTGTCCTAAGGAAAAAAAGAGACTGTGTGCATCTCAAACTACATACCATTACTTGGGTCACTTAAGTAATTTTCTGAAACGGAACACTTGTCTCGAGCAGCAAGCATTATAATGCCTTTTTTGTTGGTTGCTTACAATGCCAATACAGGCAAAATACACTTAGGTTCTCTTAGTTTGTCTGTGTGTATTCCAACACTTGGATGCAACTAAGGTCTCTTTAGCTAAACAAAGCTTTTTAAACTTGCAAAACCAAAAAACTACTACACTCCACTGGTGCGGTCCCACCTCAAGTACGGTCTGCAGTTTTGGGTGCCTCAATATAAGGACAACAAACTATTACAGCGTGTCCAGAGGAGGGAGACCAAGATGGTGAAAGGCCTCGAGGGCAAGACTTAAAAGGAGTGTCTGAGGTCACTTGGCTTGTTCAGCGTGGAGAAGAGAAGGCTGAGGGGTGACCTCATGGCAGCCTACACCTTCCTCAAGGGGGGCAGCGGAGGGGGAGGTGCTGATCTCCTCTCTCTGGTGACCAGCGATAGGACATGAGGGAATGGAATGAATCTGCGTCAGGGCAAGTTCAGATGGGATATTAGAAAAAGGTTCTTCACTGAGGGTGGCTGATCACTGGAACAGCCTCTCCATGGATGTGGTCATGGCACCAAGCCTGTCAGAGTTCAAGAAGCAGCTGGATGACTCTCTAAGTCTTATGGTTTAGTTTTAGATAGTCCTGTGAGGAGCAGGGAGTTGGACTCAACGATCCTTATGGGTCCCTTCCATCTTGAGATATTCTATGATTCTGTATTCCAGTACAAGTCATTTTCTCAGCCGCTAGACTTTAAAGTGATAAAGCAGACTTCAGTGGCAAACAAATAGGAATTACGCTTGTAATGGGAAACAAGATCAGCCTGGAATTTCAAATCAGTCCAACAGGCAGGCTGATAAATCAAATTTATTGACCTGCCAATACGAAGAAGTATGTTAATAATGTATTCTCTCCCTACCTTCCTCATGCATTAAGGCAAAAAAAACCCAACAAAACATCACCTTTTAAACCAACAAATATCGTAAAAACTAATTTATGGCAGAGACACAAAAACTTATGACTCATCAAGCACATTACTGATCAGAAATAACAGTTTTTTCTTCTTGATTGAGAAAATTACTGAAATAATTACGTTCCAGAATGAATACAATAAGCATGACTAGCAAGTCAGCTTTGCCCTCTAAGGGCCAACATTAAGCTGTGGGAGACTCTGGAAGGCAATAGCTGCATGACAAGGAATTCTCCAGCCTTCTCATTTCACCCATGCCTCCCAATGTGGAGCTGTCAATGCCGTTGCCTCCCAACACCACCAAACAACTAAAAATACCCTACAAACATTCCCTGTACCTTTAAACTACACATGGAGCAACACAGTCTTCCATTAGAACACAGACATGTAACAAAAGAGCACAACGGTCCTGAAGAATGAGGCACCCTGGAAGGATCAGGGTTGCTGCCCTCTTCATTAGCAACTTTATTCTTAAAATTGTCAGGTGATGAGCACTGGATTGCACAATACGTGTTTGATGACACCAAGAACAACATTCAGGAGGAAAAAGAGAGGTACATGGTTCTCAGGACAAGAAGTAGTTCTTGACATTGCAGGAGGAAAGATTGTTTTAAAGGAAATTATCTGGTTGGAAACATGGGAAGTAATGAAGCAAGTTACGGGATTTTGAAGTGCACAAATCTGAGAGATATGCTTTGCTGTTTGTTTCTAGGCCTACAGTAGAAAAGATGTATTACCTGTAAATAGTTTCTGTGTGTTATATTGAGATCTTTTATCTATTTATTATTTTTAGCTTAAAGGAAAAGGTAGGATCAGGAGGAAAAGAAGTAACTACAAAAGAGGGTTGACATAGAAGAGCTAAGAAGAATTTAAAAACATTTCATTTGAACCCTCATAACCTGATCTACTATATCATGCCAAGCAACTGCACACGAACCATGGGCAGCAGGGCACACAATCTAAATGGGGTTTTGGTTGGTTGGGCTGGGATTTTTGTTTTGTTTTTAATGTTACAAGGTTTTCAAAGAGCCCTGGGATGTGACAGAAAATAGTCTACATCTAGAGATTCACAACTGCAAAAAAAATGGACAGTAGGTACTACTTCTGCATTAACTGAGAAAACTGTTTCCATTGTTACGTGTGATTTTTATCACCACTATTGGCAAAATAAACTTGAAAAAATGTAAACATTCTTACGCTACGTATTCCTGTTCATCTTCTGCTTGAAAGTGGTATGTTCTGTTATCTGAAATAAATAAATACATCTTTTCATTTGGCACATCATAAATTTTAAAATATCAATATATTTGTTACTAAAACCTATTTGACAACTAAAGCTTTTAAGAACAATTGCTTTTAGCCAGCAACATTAATACTTTATTCATAGCTATAGAAAAAAATTCTAAAAAACCAGACAAAGATGAAATTGTGAATTTTGATTTACATCAAATGTCTGTATTTCAAAAGCTGTATGTTTAGGAACATTAAAGAAAAATAAGCATATAAATGAAATGTTGCCCTTTTGAAGTTAAATCTGAAACATAAGTAGCGGAAAAGGGCAAAATAAATTTGTTCCTATTATACACTTTTCCCTCCATTTGGGTTAAGAAACTTCTTTTTACTAACAAATGGATGAGATACAAACTGGGTGTTATCTGTCACATTCAAAGGTTTCATAGACTGTCCTTGTAAATACAGAATATTGGAAATGTTTGTTGTTTAATTCTATATATGTAAACACTGAACACAGTAAGTTGGCTCATAGACTTCAAAAGTGGTTTTAAAAATCAGACTGGATACAAATACCTGCCATACAAGACCAAAATGGAAAGAAGGGAAATCTCAGAAGCTTTAATGCTGAGAAAACAAGTCACATTCAGCCCCCCCCAAATAGCACTCAAAAAGCAGAACAAACACCGAAGGAAAAACAAGATAAGTCTAAAGGTGTTTTTCATTTGCTGGTGATATCCTGTATCAGCTTATGCATGTTCCACTAAGCTGGTAAACATCTCTCTGAACTTAGAACAGCACATATGCTGCATTTCATGGTTTGTCACAAATGAACAGTATTTATGTCACACACACACAAAAAAAAAAGGTTCTAAATTCATTTGTCTGATAACCTCTCGTCAAAACTAGAGTTCTGAACACGCATGAGGTGCTGCATGTATCTGGCTATAGATCTGCATTTTGAACTGTAGCCTCATTTTTACTCAAAGTATCCTGTAATGACATTTTTAGAAATCACACATAATGCACGACGGTACTGAAGTTGCTACATACGTGATATTAGATCAAAAGACTTCTTATCTTCAGCATTTGGCTTCACCTGGCAGGTCAGTAAATTCAGTTTAGCTGGTTGCCTGTTGGACTAAAAAGAAAATTTATTTTACTTTAAAAATGTCTTGATTTAGGATTATTTTTCCTTTTTGGGGAGTGGGCACATATGATGTTAACTTAAAGTGGGGACATGCATACATGTACACCTTCAAAATGCTTGAGACCAGCATGACTTTGATTTGGTCTGTCAGAATGGACAGATTGCTAAATCTAAACTAAATTTAAACAAAATTAAAATTTTCACGGCAAGCCTTCCTGACTATTTGAAAGGAAATAAAGGAACAAACCTTAATTTAGAATATGCTAATACTGAAGTTTTTTTTGCTGTATTTCATAAGCAAAGGTAAATCTATTATGCAATTTTTCATTACAGCATGCCCATATTCCGATTCTCCTCCCATTTTAAATAAATGAAAGATATAACGCTAAAAATTTAAAAGTGAATTGGGAAGCTGGAGATCTGGAGTTTCAGAACTTCTACATCTACTAATATTCTCTGCTGTAATTAGGTTACTTAAGACGGTAACAGGAAAGATGGGGACAAACTTTATAGCAGGGCCTGCTGCGATAGGACAAGGAGTAACGGCTTTACACTGAAAGAGGGTAGATTTAGATTAGATATAGATACATTAGTTTTTTACAAGGAGGGTGGTTAAACACTGGTCCAGGTTGTCCAGAGAGGTAGTAGATGCCCCATCCCTGGAAACATTCAAGGCCAGGTTGGACGGGGTCTGAGCAACCTGATCTAGTGGAAGATGTCCCTGCTCATTGCAGGGAAGTGGGACTAGATGCCCTTTAAAGGTCCCTTCCAACCTAAACTATTCTATGTTGATTTGATGATAACTAAGTACACCTTTAAAGTATTTTGGGGTTTATACATGTTTATCAGAAACTAGAGATACTGAATTAAAGTTAGGATATCTGGCAGGTATAAACCGAACTTGAGATGTCAGTTATCAGTAAATCACAGAATGGTTCAGGTTGGAAGGGACCCTAAAGATCACCTAGTTCCAACCCCCCTGCCATGGGCAGGGACACCTCCCACTAGACCAGGCAGCTCAAAGCCCCATCCAGCCTGGCCTTGAACACCCCCAGGGATGGGGCATCCACAACTTCCCTGGGCAACCTGTGCCAGTGCCTCACCATCCTCACAGTAAAGAATTTCTTCCTGATATCCAATCTAAATCTACCCTCTCTCAACTTGAGGCCATTACCACATGTCCTATCATTACACTCCCTGATAGAGAGTCCCTCCCCATCCTTCCTCTAGGCCCCTTTTTAGGTACTGGAAGGCTGCTGTGAGGTCTCCTCGGAGCCTTCTCTTCTCCAGGCTGAACAACCTCAACTCTCTCAGCCTGTCCTCACAGGAGAGGTGCTCCAGCCCTCTGATCATCTTCGTGGCCCTCCGCTGGACCCGCTCCAACTGGTCCATGCCCTTCCTGTTCTGAGGGCTCCACAGCTGGATGCAGTACTCCAGGTGGGGTCTCACCCAAGCAGAGAAGAGGGGCAGAATCACCTCCCTCGATCTGCTGGCCACGCTTCTTTTAATGCAGCCCAGGATGCGGTTGGGTCTCCGGGCTGCAAGCGCACATTGCCTGCTCATGTTGAGTTTTTCGTCCACCAGCACCCTCAAGTCCTTCTCCTAATACTTCTTAACCAAGTTTTGGAAGTTGCTTGTGTTACAATCAAAATAACGCAAAACCAGAAAAAAAAAATTTTCAGAAGCATTTCCCACATTGTGAAATGTTTGTCAGAACAAGCTTATAAACATGATATTTTTAACACTTAAGGAGCAACCCCTTGAAGGAGTAAATATGCGATTGGAGTCTCAGTTTTCAAAGTTTAGTGTCAAACACACTGTCATGATCTGAGCTTTTCATCATTGAAAACAAGAAAATTACTTTCCCCTCGGCACTGCAACAGAAAAGAGCAAACAGATTGCTTTTACACAGCTATATACAAGAAAAGGAAAACTACAATCGATAGTGTAATCAAAAGAATTCTAAATTGGCAAATCCTGAGCTTGACAATACATGATTTTTTTTTTATTATTTTTTTAAAAGAAATTGTGATAACTGAACCATTACTAGCCTAGGTATTACTAACTAATCGTAAGTAGTTTGAGTAAGTGAATCCTCAAAGGAGGTGAGGATATCTTCCTAGCCATTAAAAAGAACCAACCTCCAGTACAAAATGTAGTAACTTACCTTTAATTTGTTTAAGTCAGGTAGTTAATTTTAGACACTGATACTCATGGCCATCAGTGGAATTTGGGGCGAGGGGGAAAGAAGGGTGATGAAATGGGACTATCTCTTTTACCAAGAGTAATAGGAGTTACTCTTCTTGACAACAAGGTTGTGTTGTGCTGCCACAAGACAGTGTTAGGACTGGCTCCACCATGATGATATGCTGCTTCCTCATGATTTTGCATTCCCAGGAAGATACTTCAGACATATGCCTGATTCCCAGAACACAGTATGTTCAAAACTTCCCAAAATGTCACACCTTTAGTTGAAAGTACTCAAAATATTAACACACTCACTCATCTGTCAGGCGCTATCAATAACATCTAATATCAAACACTTCCTGAGTTTCCAAATTACATGCTTCACTGATATACCATGACAACGCTTATGAGCAAACCCATTTGAAGCATTCATTGAAAAGTCTGTTCAATATATTTGACATTTTCTTATCAAACTACTGGTAAATACATTTAAGTATTAAATCAACTGCCATAAGCTATAGCAGTGGGAAAAAAAATGAAGAAAAATTTTAGAAGGCTAAAGAAGGATTCACTTCATACAGACCACAAGAAGTTTTGAAAATAATTTCCAACCAGCTTTTATTCTGATTTTCTTACTCTGATTAGTTGAACGATTTTAAGTTTTTTACAAAATGAATATTTTAAATAGTTAACACCCCATGTAGGAATAAAACATCTGTAATACAGACATCTATGTATAAGCCAGTCTTCCAGTAGTGTCAACAGCCAGAATTTGAGTTTATAACAAGATAGTTGACCAAATCTACCCAGACTCCTTTGACTACGTTGACCAGCTCTCCAGGGGCTGAGCGAGGAGCCTACAGGATCTTGCTCTGATGCAGACAGCTACACTGTAGACCCTTCATTCTATTCAGATGAATCACACTCCACATCCCAAAGGTACGGTAAGAACATTTAACCTGAAGCCCTGTTCCCACTAGTGGTCAGCAGCAAGCAACTAGGAAAAATTTTAACAGAGCAACAAGTATAGTGTTATTGCCAGAAGTCAGTCTCCAACTTCTGATAATCCACAGAACTTCAACAGTCAGAAGCAGAATTGTCATCTTTTTTGTAATAGTGGATTAACACCAACAGATTCACCGGGAAAGGATAATGTTAAATTGTTACTTTAATAAAAAGGTATAAAAATAACTTACCGTTGCATGTGATATGGTAAGAATTCCATTTTTAACAGTGCACTTTCTTCTTTGCCATACTTTCCTTAACCTACAGAAGAACATCAACAACAAAAAATTCAGTAACTAGACATGATTTCAAAATACGTTAATCCCATTAACATTTTGAGAAGATTAGCCTTGAGAAACAAACAGATGCAGACAAAACTTTATTAAAGGCCTCACCAAAAGTAACTTGAAGACTTATGACAGGTCTTAATCACCTTTTAGAGACTTATAAAGATAATAGCTGTCTTTTTAATATGCTTTTTAATAGAACGTGTGATGCTTTTTATATTTACTAAATTAAATTCAGACCTGTGTTCAGATTTGAACCGTGAAAATTCCTCATTACTTGTGGCACATGCATTAGGAGAATGTGCCTTACCCACTCACAGTACAAAACAATAAAAATCAGTGCATGAACAGAGTAACATTTCTCCCTATGTATTATGTGCTCTAAGAACATACCCATCACTCTTCTTTAAAAGATAACCTTTCTTCTCACTGCCATATTCCTTATTCCCCTGAAGCTGATGCATGCTATATCCTCCTTGCCTGCTCTGTGAATCCTGAAAAAGGGGGAAACACCATTAACGTTTCCTGACATGCACAGAAAGTTTTCCTAGCCCTTAAGCCTATTTAACTTTATTTCTCTTCTCTACCACAACTTCACAAATTAATAAAGATTAAAAAAAAAAGAGATCTCCTAATGCATGTTTTACATCCATAGGAGAGCTTGCTTTTACATCACGTGATCTTGAACTAACTGCGTGTTCAAGACTGAATTACTTTGTTAGGTGTTTGAAGTATAGTATGGATGCAAATATAATCACAAAATAATGACTTTTAAAAATATAGAAAATTAATACTGAATAATCTTAGAATCAGAGATTAAAATCTAAGATAAAATCTCAAAAAGAAAAAAACCCAGAATATAGCATGCACATATACAGAAATAGAGATATATAAACAAACAAAACCAAATGCTATTAATCACTATTTTTTTTATCCAATTTAAAATATGTATACAATTGATGAGTTTTAGTGAATGAAGTCAACTGAAATAACTTTTGGCCTGATCTAGTGAAACAATTAAGTGAAATGGATTAACTTTTTATAAGCACATCAGAAAAAAAAAATCCCCAAAAGTTCATTAAAACATTGACTTACTCTCCTAGACTTCGATCACGAAAGGCAAAAGCAACAGAGGAAAGAGAAAGCAAATAATTTAAAACAAGAATTATTATTTTATTTAAAAAACATGCTCCTTGAACACAAATTTTATAACTCCCATGTCTAGCAAACAATTTTCTAACAACACTGCTAGAAAGAAGGCAGAAATTACTTTTTAGGCACACTTGTGCTTTTTCTCATCAAGTAACAAAACATCATAACAAAATTCTGTGCAACGTTGCATATATGACAGTGGCTTCAGAAAAGCAACTAAGATGACTACAGGATCAGATTTTACTTCATGTCTTCCAGTTTATATTACATTTAAATTACCTAAAATGATACCAAACTGGAGCTAATTCTGAATTTTCATTGAAAAAGATCAGGCCCAAAGTTAACTTTTATTTTTTGCAAATCTATATAAAAAGGTATAATTAAGGACACATTGATAACAGTTTTAAATGTAGCTGTGAAACAATTTTCTCCAAAACATCTGACAAAATCCCACCCAAAAAAAAAAAAAAAAACAAACACACAACCCAAAACAAAAGAAGGGGAAGTTCAATTACTCCCTTGGCAATAACGTTTTCTCTACAAAAGCACAGTTTCTTATAATTACCACAATCAATTTATATTGAAGATTATGCCTTCCTATTTTATTCAAGGTTCCTACAACTGGTTTGTTTTTTAGGGTTTGTTTGTTTTTATTTTTTATTTTGTACCAAATTTGTCATAGGATTTTAGAGAGAAGTACTTTGGTAAAACTGGCAGTTGTGGTTAGAAGCAGCACGAAGGCTGCTATGGGCAGTGTGCTGTCAGCAGTACGTGTTTACGTCATCAGAGTAAGCAGTTCATTTGTTATAAGTGAATTTCGAACCCCCATCAGAATTAGGGTCCTATTGCAGTAGCATTGGAAAGAACATAATGAGACAGAAAACCTGTTCCAAAGAGCCTACCAGATGGAGATTTGGGGAAATAAATCGAATTGTAAAGAAACGGTTAAAAAACAGACACAGATTCTAAAGACTAGCTGTATTCAACGTAAAGCCATTAAGTTACACTTGTTCCAAGAATTAATATACAAAAATTGGGAATAGAAGCCTGTATTAAGGGTGTGGTTTCCTTTAAAATTTAAGCTTCTTAATGTATAAATATTTTTCAACATATAAACCAAATACTTTACACAATTAAAATTACACTAGTATCCCTTAAAATACTTTCCCCCACAGCTTTAAACCCTACTCATTTTACAAAATCAGAAAATTCCTGCACAAAGTTACAGAAACTGCCATAACTTGATACCAAGACAGTCCACAGTGGCAAGAGGAGACATTGCGTGTACCAGAGCCACAGCACTTCTGCACAATCCAAGAGTCAAAAATGGTCAAGATGTACTTTTTCAAGAATCAGGTGATTGCAAAGATTACGGTAATAGTTATTTCACCAATGAAAGGACAGGTATGCCAGCAAAACGTGTAAGAGCATTACGGATGTTCATAATGCGAAATGAACACCTTGAATGCATGCAACAGTAAAGCAAGAGTTGCATTATGAGACCTTGGAAGTGTAAGGAACAAGGTTTGCTCATTTAGTAAATTAGTGGGTTTTCCCTGAATGGAAGTATGGGTGCTGAAGGGTAATTTTCCCCATACATATTGTTTTAAATGCAAAAGATCCTAAATGCTTTAATAGATTTAACAGCCACGTAGGAATCTCTTTTGTTATCTGTGACAGCAAGTCAGTCTGAGATGGGTAATGGCAACTCCAAAGAGGTTAAAGGTGGCAGAATTTACAAATTGGACAGGAATCACTAGTTTCAACTTCTTTCTTTTGAACAAAGGGTCAAAGAACCTTAAAACTACACACAACCAGAGCCTCGATTTTATTATTTCAAACTGTTTCCCTGCTGAAGTCATTTTTGGTAAGAATACTTCCGCTTTTTTACAAATCCACCAGAGAAAATCCCATTAATTTCACGTCCAATACTTCATTAATTCATAAATTTTCCAACAGCGAGATTACAATGCACTAATATAAGGGGGAAAATGTATTCTTAATCACAACCAACCAGGCCACCTGGCACAGTAAGAAAGTCCAGCTTTACATAGTTGAAGATTCGGATATACACACTGATGGAGAGCTGACTGGTGAAACTCAGGCCACATGTCTGCAAGCTTCACAGTCACTTATCTAATGAGTAATGAATGCTGGTATGCTATTTCAGGATTAAAACGCTGAATACCTAAATAACAGAGACATTGTTTTATCAAGCTCCTCAATATCTGCCAGCTTCATTATGCTCTGACTCATGTAATGTAGCAGAATCACGAGTGAAAGTCCTCACGCTGATTTTGAGAGAGACACTTGAACATCAATGTGATCAAATGATTATTTTATCCGGAACAGTGGATACTTTCACTCCAGCAGATCTCGTTCTCCCTTGATTTGCCTGAATATCTGAGAATCACAATACTGTTTCTTTTTCTTTTAAGACACAAGTTCAGTTGTCTTCAAGCCAAACACTTTATTTTTGTATTTGTCATATAACTTTTTACATAGATATCATACATACGCGCAGTTTTTTCAAGAGTCCTAGGATTTGTCTACACTATCATTAAAGTCAGAAAAGTCACATAATTTATTTTGCTGACGACTGTGAAGCTACTTTATTACAACATTTATCTAAGTTTCAGAATTTGATTTGTTTAATTTTTACATTTCAAATGAGGTTGCTTTCCACTGAAACCGAATACATTTTACCATTCACCCAGGAAAAAGGTAACCAAAAACCTAAATGCTATATTTCATTTGTTTATTCCACCTCATAATACTCTGTGAGCAACTTTTGAAAGCTGATTTGTACTATATGCAGCCATGTATGTACAATACACGGCACCGAAGAAGTACAACCCATTTGCCCTACTTTATTTCTGAGATCCAGCTGATTACCAAGTAGCTTGAACTAAAAAACATATGCAGCAGCCAGGGCAGAAGGAGGCATTCTTCTTCCCAGATAATCAGCTTCTGGAGGAAAAAAAAAGTTACCTGAGGAGAGGGCAGGTCTTGTTCCTCATGTGTCAGGAACTGATCCATAAAACACTTCAGAATTTAAAATTATTTCCAAACAGCTCTTGAAATCTAATGTTCTCTGTTCAGCTTTTGGAGGTGAGGATGGAGGACGAGCATGAGTTACCCTCAGAGTGATTTAGATACCGGGGAGATTACAGATGTGACGCATGTATGGGAAGCTCTGCAAGTATTATGGAAGAGATCTAGTAGGTCCATGTGCACATTGGAGATGGAAGGGAAGAAAACACCAAACAGAGCACTGGGAAAGACTGCAGAGTACGAGATAAGGGAAAACCGAGCACCAGAAAGAGCCGGCAGATCTTACAATTAATTGGGATCTATTCAAAGGTGCTGTGTAGTGCTCCTGTCATTTGTGACATCAAACAAAACCTAAAACCCAGGTACAGTGTGTTCTAAGGTTGTGTTGTCCTTCAGAATGATGGGATTAAAGATGCAGGGAGAAGAAAAGCCTTCTGGCCAAGGTTTATTTGCTATATTACACCACCACCACACTGTAAGGAATGACTCATCAATCGTTCCTTATTAATTATGATTCCACCTGAAATAATTTACCAACTTCAAGCCATTTATCTGCATGCCGTAGCCATAATTACAATGTGCTACCTAGCAAATTACACAAAAACCCGTAAATGTACTTACTGGCCCCAGTTACTAAAGTCCTGTTTTTGAAGAAGTTCCAGAAGATTTACACAAAAGTCAAGATCAGTGAGCTTCACACCACATAAGGAAGATTAATGAAAACTACTTTTAGGAGTACATTTAGTATTATATATACTGGAAAACCAGGGCAGCTTTTGTACAGAAAGTTTATGTCTCAAAAATCTCCTGGAGTTCTCTGAAAGAATCAGTAGTAGATAGACGTGAGAAATCAGACTGATACGGTCTACATCGGGAACTTAGTGTTCCTTAGGAAGGGCAAAGAATTACACTGCTACAGGACAAGAGGAAAAGTCCTCAGATGAGCTAGCAAGATAAAAGCAGGAAACATACAGACGAGTTTCACAGAAAGCTGTGCCAGCACACGCGGTGTCTAACAGTAAAACAATCTGGACAAGGGTGAACGGTAATGCCAAAGTTTGCTAGATGGTATTAAATTATTCAGGATACTCAAGAAAGGCTGGCTGCAGAATTTCTCAAGGACCTCACAACAGTGAGTAACTTGACAATAAATGACAGGTGAAGATCAGCATAAACAAATGCAAAGTGATGCAGAGGGGAAAAATAAGATACTGTGAGTTGACTATTAACATTCAGGAACAGGATGATATGGTTATAGCTTTAGAGCTGATTAAACGTTACCGCCTTCTCTTCACTTGTCAAAAAGCAAATCAATGTTAGGACTTACATGGAAAAAAAAAAAAAAGATCAGGAATGATCTAGTGATGCCATCATGAAATCACAAGCACCCCCATCTTGAGTGGGGTATGCAGATCTAAAAGCTTAAAACAAATAGAAGGAAAAAGATTTTTCCACACAACATGTAGCAGTGGTGGGAAAGACACAACTGTAAGAGACGCTGACAGTTTACAGTGCTTCAAAGAGTAACTGCACAAATTCAAAGAGAGGAAATCCATAGGGTGGTGGAGAGACCACAAAGACTAATGGGAGGGTATTCTGGAGACATGTCAGTGTTTATCACCCTGCATTTTACTCTAAACATCCATGATTGATCGCTGTTGGAAACTTGGCCGACTCAGTACATCTGGTTGTAAATTATATTCTTATGTATACTTGATATTAGCACTACTGCCCAATCATACATGTGGATGATCACACATATGCAGCAGAATGGCATCTGTCTAGTCTTTAGTTATAATAATAATTCATATTTAGTAATAAGTATTTAATAAACAAGAGTAAACTGAACAGAGGGCAAGTGATCTTTTCCTAAAGAGAAGCCACCCCCTCGCGTCCACCCTCCCCAACTCCCCCAACACGCAGATTCACCATGCGATACTCAGTATTTCTGACTCTTAGGCACTACGGTTTGGAAAAAGTCACAATATTATCTCAAGTAAAAGTTGTAATGTATATTATATCCTATCTCCTAGTTCAAGGAGTATTGAATGGACATCGCATGTTCCCCCTTCTGATACCAGCGCAACTGATAATGTATTTTTCTTTTTAACAGCCCTGTTTCAGCCACTGCTACCCATTTAACATCCAAATTTTCTTCCTTACAATATAGTATTAGCAGAAGGGGTTTGGGAAGGAGAACATCACCACAAAATCCATGTGATTTATCAGATGAATAATAACATGGAAACCATACATAAAGGCAAGCCTACAGTTCTCCTCCTGGCTTACTCAGGATCACCTGGGTCAGGAAAATCCTGAATACAATCTGCTGGAGGATGGCAAGATGAGAAAGAAGCGTGCATCCCAGTCCTTTACATTTTTTCCTGAACGCTCATTCATTATCATTGTCAAGGACAGGACACTGGGCTGGATGAAGCATTTATCTGATCCATTACAACTGTTCTTATAGTACATTAAAAAATTTTAAGATTACCCAAAAAATGAATAATTTCTTTTCATAGATTGTCTGTTTCCATTTTATATAAAAATATTGTTTGTTGATATGTAGGTTGAACTTTCTAAATATTAATATTGGCATAATGTTCGAAGTCTAACTCTTCTGAACCAGTAACTACATAAATTGAACATCAATTAAATCGATTTCTGAATACAGAATTCATAAATTCACAATAGCTCCGAGAATAACATGTCTAAATTATTTACCTCCTTCTGATCAAGCTGCAGAGAAGATTTTATCAAATCACGAAGAGCAGTAAGTTGCTTCTTTTCTTCATCTTGTGTCTGCTTTATCTATGAAAGAGATTGCCATTATGTGCTTTCTGGATGCAACTTTAATTTTTTATGCATTCCAATATACAATTTTAGATGCCCTGAACAACCAGCTCAACATATTCACCTTCTATGCATGTATTACTCGAAAAGCAAGCTAAAATGAATGTACAACTCCGCATGCTCTGTTCTGTTACACTTTTGTGGTTCACTGTATCTAATGCAACCAAATTAGTCTCTGAAATATTAATTAAATAACTCCAATAGGCTTGACAGATGACTTAAGGAATGAAAATACGGTTTAATTTAGCCACAAACTACAAAAGCAAATGGGATTATTGTAATTCTGATTATAGAATACAAAAGCACTTGGGTGACAAGTGAGCTTTGATTCTCGTTATTACTTGCCTTCAACAAACATCACAAGTTAATTAATTTAAAAACTGTGGTTTGGTTTTGAAAAATGAGAGTGGTAGCTAAAATTTGTGCTAATAATGTAATCTGATTCAAAGACTCCCACTTGAAATTAGTTTTATTTTAATGCAAGATTAAATTAGTAGCAGAATGAAAGCTACTTTTCCTAATAACTCTAAAAACAGAATACTAAGTTTAAGATAGTCAAGACGTTTTTCCTCAGTCTATTTATATTCAAAGTTTCAGAGAACACACTTTTCATTTATAAGATAGAAATGAAATATAAACCCTTGTAGTCGTATCTAAAATGTATTCACATAAACAAAATATTTCCATTTTCAGACATTAAACTACTTGTACATAAACTTACATTATATAAGTCAGCAGCCAACTTTTCAATATATTGTTTAAGTTTATCAGCTGTTTTCAAGCCATCTTGGAAGAAACTGTAATGAAAAATACCTGTGATTTATCAGGAATATATATAATTCATAACACAAAGTAGATTGTCTTGTGGAGAAAAACAGCAAAATCAATAAAACATATCCTCCCATGTTCAGAAACAAAAAAAATCAAAACACCCCCAAAAATGCCCCAACAGCAGTTTTAAAGTACGGTATCTTTCAGCAGTGGAGATACACCATTGTGACTTTAACAAATATCAAACTAGAGAAAATATAGCTTAGCTTATTTTTATCACTGTTACTCAACATGTTTCCCCTTAGTAATTTCTGAAATCTTTTTCCTGTATTTAACTTAAGTAAAGTTCCTGTAGTTGCCTCTGCGGTTCTACTGGTTCTACTACAAGGTCATATCTTACCAGTTCCACCTCAAGGAATTTCAGAGATTACTGGCTTTCACAATGGTTTTAAAATTTACATAAAAACCTAAAAACCATTAAATAAAATAAACAAGGTATTTCTAAAATTATGTTCTAGATCTGCATCTCAGGAACTACAATTAATTTTGTATGCAACATACAGGGTTTTCCCTTGGCTTCTTTCTCCAACACTCCTCTGGCCCACTCACTTTCATACCCTCTACTGAAAGACTACAGCCTAATAAAACAAAGTTGCAGACGCCCGGCAGATTAAAATTATGAGAAACATTCCTGATGTATCCAAAACAAAGAAAAACAAACACTTTTGTAAAAAAGAAAATTGTAACTAAAGCTTAAAAGCTTTGCACTTACTTGCATTGTGCATGATAATACTTAATAAGGTTCTGCAGAAGGTCCACACCTTTTTTTGTCTTGATTTCATTCACCTTAATAAGATACTGTATAGACAATGAAAAACATGTTGGTAATCATGCCTCACAACCTTCAACAGTTTTCAATCAATTTTCATCATTTGCTCAATTAATAAATTACCTCTACGTTTAACCTGGGTGCTGACTAATAAGCCACTAGGCCACCACAGTTAAGCAAAATATAAAAGAGAGAACAGTTTATTTTGTCCATTCCTAAAAAAATTCAAACACCCCAAAACCATAAAAAAAAACCTTCAGGAAAAACTTTCATCTTTTACAATTTTCTGAAAATGTCCCTTTTTAAATGCTACTGCAGCAATTACTGAAATAGTCTAAAATATAAATACTGTGCAATCTAAAGGAATCACCACTGAAATATAATAAAGAGAACTATTAATATAAAAAGCATTTTTATGGAACTAACATATCGCTATCATTTATCACTTTACTAGAAATTTTAGAAGGCTTCAGAAAGCATGCTGGAAGAAAGATACCAAAGATACTTCTCGAACACCTCAACCATAAACCTGAAAAAATAAGAAATATTTCCATAGTATATTTTCAGCTAAAGAACCTTAGCATAATAATCTAAAAACAAAGAAAAGGAATAAAAGGAAGCCAAGTTTTGCAGAGAGTTGCTAAAATAATTATATTGCTGTACTATGTGACGTTGAAACAATTTCCTCTCTCCACCCACATTAAACAATGAAGTAGGTTTCACCACCTTTAAAAGTAAGGCCCACAGGGTATTTTTAAGTTATGGTGTCATAATTAAAAGCTGAAACTTGTTTCTTACTTCACACATCTGTAGCTGAAATAGCCGCCTTTCCTTCTCCATTTCCTCTGCTATCTCAGCTCCGGTTATTTCAGTTCTTATCATCCCATGCTGTTTTGCATGTTCTCTTTTTTCCTTTTCAATTTTTGTACTGAAATTTTAATTAGAAAACATTTTAGAGAATTTCTTGTACTGTCACGTGATCTAGTATTACTTAGGAAAAAAAATAATCAAGAAATATTAAAGAAGCCATTCTGAAGATGAGTTTCTCTCTGATACCAAATCCTATATTTAAGTGTCTAGAAGTAATGCAGTCATGAAGCTGCCCTTCCTTCTTTTCACCCTTTAACTCTTTTCTCTAGTTTGTGCGCGACTTGGGGAAAAAATGATGACAAAAAATCTCAATCTTTCTATACTATGTGCTCCATAGGCTTCATCTCTAGATACTGCACTGTAAAGCATACACACAAGAATCTACTGATTTGGCAGGAAAATGGCAGAATACGTTAATGAAATATGGTTCATGCTCGTAAGGCATTGAGGAAAGCAATATGGCAGCATATGAAGTTTACCACCTACGCTAAAGGACATGAATTCCGGTCATTACATTTTCACAGAAAGCCAACACTGAAAATCTGAAATAGTGAAATGCAAATATGGAACTAAGAAGCCATCCAGAGACTTTAACCAGAGCTTCACAGTGTGGCTGTCCTTACGGATCTACTCTGCAGACTAACCAGATACTCCATTTGCGAGCAAAGTTAGATTTCCAGTACAGAGTAGAGAAATCGAGACAATTTTCTGATTTCTTTTTTAAAAAAACCCCAATCTTTCTTCTCTAGCAGCCTTTTTGAAAAAAAGAAGACTGAAGCTTTGCTTTTGTAGAACAGGTGACAAAGCACTGTGTATTTATTAGAATGGTACTCCTTGCCAGGAAAAAACATAATTAAAAAGGATTCTTTTATTTGGGTTTGAACTCTGCTTTTCTGCAGCTAAAAAAATATAAAAAAACATAAATGTAAACATATATAATAAAACACAATGTTTGCACATAGAACAAAGCACTTTTCAGCACTGTGCCTCTAAACTTGACTTGATATTTGCTTTTGAACAAATTTGGGGAAATGAAGTTCTCTGAGAAATCTAAACGGACATCTCCTTCTTGGTCTTAGTAAGCCCAAATGAAATATGCTCACAGGAGAGGGAAAAACAAAGAAACAAACAAGTTACAAGACAACAGGCATCTTTCTGTAAACCTGACATATTCTGAACAGAATCCCACAGACGATTCCATGTATTGAGCCTGTATGAGATACCTCTGTCTCCTAAGCTTTATTTAATGGCATTTGGTAAAAACAGGCTGGCAAAGATATCCCTGATTTTACATACAGCAATTTGAGGGGCAGAAAGAATTGTTTAAAACCAATTTGCTGTCCATAAAAAAAACTATTCAATATTTTTTTACAAATATGCATTATCTGTAAGAACCAAATAACTAAAAAGGAACAAAAAAAAAAAATTCCAATTCTGCATGTAAATCTGAATGCTCAACCAATTACGATATTGTGATTTTGGGACAGGAATCTCCTTTTTGCCTGAGATCAGTGATAACTCAATTTCCAGTTCAGTTGTTCACAAGGATTTTACATTGTAATGAATTTTGAAGGCAAAAGTTACGTAGACAAGAAAATTATTCCAATAATAAATGTTTCAGCAGTTCTTAGCAGCCTGACTTTTTCTTTCACTGCTTTCCCACACACACACACACACACTCCCCCCCCGGTTAGACATAAATGAAAGAAAGCTAATAACAGGATTAAAAAGGGGAATAAATGAAAGGATACAGAAAATGACTTAACTCCTGAGAGCTCTTGAATTCTGGTAAAGCAACTGCCCATCACTTCATTGAGAGCATTCTGAACCATTCCATTAAAGTTTCTGCAACTACGATACTACTTGTTTCCAACCTTCTGGTTTTATAAATAATTCTTTCCCCACAGAAGACGGTTATTATAGCAAGAAAATATTTTTAAACCCACAGATATTTTAGAAGTCACACCAACTGAGCTAAAATTCTTGCCTCGCAAAACCACAGTTCTGCAATACAGGATAACACATGAATCTTGTAATTTTTACTATCGATAGATTTTGTAAGAATGTGTAAATGCCATCTGAAATCTGCACAATTCACTTTACAGTGTTCAGTATCTAAGCATTATCTTCCTTACACTAAAGAAACATTGGGCAGTCATTTAACTGCTTCACAGAAAACATAAAAATATTTTATTTCTATCAGGGCAGAAGAGAGATCCACAGAAGAGGTGCCTTGCTCATATTTACATTTACATCTACAGATAGAGTACATAGTCTGGGACCAGGAGAGGAAATTAAAAAATAAAAAAAAAACCAAAAAACCGAGGGGAGGAGAAAAGTACTTACAATTTGGTTTCATAATCCTTCCAGGCTTTGTCAAAAGGCTTTTTGAGGTCCTTCGGAAAAAAAAAAAAACAAATGCCAAGAACATTTTTAAATCTTTGTCTTTACAGTTAAGATATCAAATTATAAAAAGTAACAAAAAACAGCGTTTTCTTTTAAAACTTTTTCAGACAGCAGTTGGAAAAAATACTACTTTTGCATCTTGTAAAGTATTCCTTTCCTGTGCACCTTAAGACAGGAATTTACAATGAAATTCTAAAGAAGCATCATAGTCACGCCAATTTTGAATTTGTTCTTTGGACTACGTACAGAATATTAATAGATGCCAACATAGGAAATAATCTCATGGGTGCATGGAAAACAGTCACAAGACAGCTGAACCTGAAAACATTTCCCTGAATAAAAAGTGAGTTTTCAACACTTACCCCTTTAACACCTTTCAAGTCTCCTTTCAAGAGAGAATCCAAAGTGAAAATAACATTGTGGCTTAAACCCTGGAGCTAGGAAGAACAATGTCATATTGTTATCATTGAAAACAATTTATGATGACCTTATCAAACTACTGCCAACAAACCTTTGAACTTCACTAATGAAGTTGCAATCACCTCAAGATTTCTAAATTAATAGTAAATTCAAGTCTGGGAAGAATTATAAACATTCACTTGGATCAGACACAGATGCATTATAATTAATCTTTGCTTATATAGGGTGATATAAACCCAGAATTTTAAAAATAGCATATAAGCAAAGTCCTGAAAGCACCTCAAGGTAATCTCCAGTCTCTTGAAGCAAACATTTGAATTTGCTAAATTATTTAGAATGCAAAATAGGTTTTGGAACAAATGTTTCTTACAGCCTCGTGAGTGAGAAGCAAGGACCTGCTGTGCTACAGGCAGGTAACACGACCAAAGAGGGTCACCAGCTCTTTGATTATCCCCCAACTATTTGGGAAGACTGCTCCTCTCCTCGTCCAGCGTGGAAATCCGACATCTGCTTCAAGTCTAGAGAGTTTAAATTTCACCGTTATAAGTTCATGCCTGGTTGATTACATAGGTGTAGAAATGTTCCCTTTGTCTTTGCCAGTCTGAGGGTAGAAAACCCTACCGCTGTGATCCTGTCTGAACTCGTGTGGTGTGTTCCGCTCCTGAAGAGTCACGATCACAGGAAAGAGACGCATTATCAATATTATATGCCAGCCCAACGAGAAGTCTGCTGCCTCTCTTACTCCCTTCATTCCTCCCCCAAAATGCTCCATGAATTCTTCAGTTCCTTGCTAAGGAAGGACATGGGGAGAGATGGGAAGGCTGCAAGACCGCACGTCCTCTGCTTCTGAACTAAAGCAGTAGGGAAGTGTTACATTAGTGGTTTTAATCTGCCATATATATGGCCCAGCTCCCTTCTCCTATAAAGTCTTCAGAGCATAGTTTTGTCCATGAAACTAATTTTTAAGAGATTTTTGTGAAATAGATGATCCATACAGATGAGAATATCAAAATGATCGCTCAAGCTGCTTCTCCAGGTATAACGTTCCATTCACAAACTCCTTATATATTCAAAAGACATGTATGAAAAGTTAAATATTCCATTTTTCAAAATTGACATCATGCAATTTTAAATACATGCACATAAAAAAAAAAATTCAAAGAAATCTCACTCTTGCATCATGGTTTATTTCTTTCATAGGAGTAAACTAAAGTCGTGGTGAAACAGGGCATGACCTGTATGCATTCAACCTCCTACCAATTTACAAGCAACTTCTTGTACCATATCATTACTTACAAGGACTACACCAATATATATAAAATAGCGTATTTTCCTTCATTAGATTCACTGTCAGTCCTTAATTGAAAAGCAAAAAAATCCAGACTTGCTTCATTCTCCAGATATCCTGGGCAGAGAGGATTTCTGTAAGATCCTCTACACATCACTGCCAAAAGCCTGGCCACCAGAGCTTGAGCACGCTTCAGGTGCTCATTATTCTAACGAAGATACAAAGTGGTCCTACCAATCACAGTTCTCCAACTGTGGATTATCCTCTGGAAAGCACGGGGGTCTCAGCATAGCAGAGGGGATGGTGGATCTTTTGCACACAAGTTACTCTACAGCTACTTAATCCTCACCTGATAGTTTGTCCGCCACCCCTCAAGTTTTGTTCTTTTCAGACAGCTTGCAGATATCATAACTGATAACTATTCTTAGTAGAAGATGGATTCAAATTCAGAAAACAAATGACACACACTTGTATCATCATGTTCCAAATATCCTGACAACTGTTTCACGTGCCAATATTATATATATGTTTTTTTAAATTCACAAAAATCTTAATATTCAAAATGTATTCAAAGCAAGATGAAGGACAGCCACTAGAACACCCTGAGCTGCAGCTTCAAACAATAAAATGAACACAGAGCAAAGGCTCTTCACAGCTTAAAAGATCAAGATCTGAGAAGGGATTTTCTCATTAATTGCAACAACATAATCAATTCTCAAATACTAATTTTGCATGAAGCGAAAAAAGCAACCTGATCACTTTCAGTGATTAAAACCCCAAAATATTTTTTTTCTTTACTTGGCTTCACTAAAGGAGTTTACAGAGGAGATTCTGTTTAAAGAGCTAGGTTCTCTTTAGCTTAAACATTTGCACATGACCCCCCCACAATATTATTTTATAACAGAAGTAAAAAGAGCCAGGGAATTTGTAGAGAATTATGTCTTTTTGCAATTTGTCCTCCGTTGGCTTTTATCTCAATACATCACAACCAACAACTCCTTAGCAGTGTCAATTTTGTTGGAGAAGGAAAAAAGTTATGACTATTAAGCCAACAAGTGATTAAGGTAATACCTACTTTATCAATACACAGGTTAAGCAAAAGGTATTACTGTTTTCATTCTCAACCATTTTCATCAGTTTCCACTTGCAATCTTAACCAAAGTTCCTACCCTAAATGAGAATTTTGAGAAAGAATATTCCAAAGATTTTAATCCCAGTCTTGTTCATAAAAACAGAGAGAACACAAATTCCTGCAATGTGGATGGACGTGGCAGACTTAAAGTAGTTATCAGGGCAGGCATGAACAACAGTACATTACTGTGGCTTTTTTCATTTTTCCAAGTGTATCCGTTAAGGATAACCAATTTAAGCCATTAATACTTGGCTTGAAATTACTGAACAGTAGCCAGCTAGTATGTCAGCTGGGAAAAAACCCCAACACCCTAAATATCAGCATATTACTCCAACATCGTAAGATTTTGGAATCGTTTATTACATAGCTGAAGACTTGATAAAACAGTAGCCCAAATGAAATGGAAACACGTCTGATAACAAAGCAAAACAGTCGCATATCTAAAGCAAGATGAAGGAAAAAACCCTCAACAGATGGAAATACATATGATAATTTGGGGAGGAGGAATGTTAACAGAAGATAATTTGCCCGCAAAGATTATCCAAGGACATTTACAGGAAAGGGAAATGGGAAAAAAACTGGATTTAAACATTTGGAAAAGCCAAGCACTGTGCAAAATTTCAAAAAAAACCAAGTAATCTGCAAATGCTCCAAATGTTCTTCCAAAACCTCATCTAGATCAATTTAAAGACACTGACACACTCAGTTTCACATTCAAAGAGCATTCATTCTTTTATTGTACATTTATTAAATACGGCAGCGACAACCTTCTCTCTATATATACAAAAAAGCTTGCGATTCATCTTAATACCTACTGCCATTTTTTCCCTTAGTTTTATTACCACAAGCCTCAGCACTCACTGTGGGGCTTTATCAGCGACATTACACAGTCCTTGTCTCAACTGGTTTTTCACTGGACCTCAACTTCTACTTTGATATTATAAAAATCTTTTTCTTTCAGTGCAATTCTATTAATCAGAATGATGCTTAACAACAACAGTGGGTCAACAAAGCAGAATTATCTATCTTGGAGAGAAGGAAAGTAAAAAGTAAGTGTTTTTAGAATGCTGAAACATCTGTGAAGTAAGCTCAGTGCCTATTTGAGACTGATGAATGAAGTAAATTAGGGAATAGCCTATTTTAAATCCTGTCAACGAGAATTTAGATAGATAATGCTTCATAGCCTAGCTGAAATAGTATAATGGTGTTTTGAATGAGTGCGGATTCTTAAGTTAAAAGAGCTTTTCCCTCTCGATCAGCACTACTTTAAATAAATAAATAGTCCGCCACTTCCTGTTTGCTAGTTGAAAGGAGTTAAAAATTTCTGTGGAAGCCCTGCAAGGAATGATGTGGTCCAGAAAGCTTCCAACAAACTTGAGTGCTAGTCCCAAACTGCCCTCAAACTGCACTTGTAACACACATTTTAAAATACTTAGTTTAAATTGTGTGCTAAATTAAGATTAAAGGAGGCCAAAACAACCAGAATGACGGAAGACTTTACAGAAGAAAGCAGGTCCCTCAAGTATCTACTGGTCTTTAAAACCGCCAACATTGAAACAAACAAAGGATGATCCAGGTACTGGGCTGGAGCAAAGCTCTTAAAGAAAGCAAGCTTCATTGGAATAAGTAAGATCATCCTTAGATGAGTAAGTAGGAGATGAAGAAGAGGCAAGATGCAGAAGGCAGAAATCAGCCCAAGAATGACAGGTCAGAAGTGACACCTCATTTTGAGGGTCATTAGGGCCTGCGCAGGCTGAGATGTTTATAAGCGAATCTCAGAGGAGTGCAGAGAGTCAGGTGAGAACATCTGCTGATACCAAGCTATTCTGGGTAGTAAAGCAAAAGCCAGGCATGAAAAGTTGCATAAGAGCCTTGTAACACTTACCGCTGAGAGAATGAAATTAAAGATTGAAGATTACACTGAAAAATGTAAAGTGATGCGTAAGGAGAAAAAAACTGCGTACAGAATCATGCTTATGAAATAACAATCACCAAGAAAAATGGTGCAAGGAAAAAATACCTTGAAGTTACAACACAGAATCCTTTGAAAACATCAGGCTCAATGCTCAGTAATCATAAAGCAATCAGCCTTCAGAAAAGGGAATAAGAAATGGAACCATCTTCACATTTGTCCCCCCTCATTTCCAAAAAGGGTACACTAGTACTAAGAGAAGGTACAAAGGACCAACAAGGACAATCCAAGTTAGAGAATAACTAAGACTCAGCTAGGAAAGTAACAAGAGGAAGGGAAAGGAGGAATAATCACTATCTGTAAATTACTGCAAAAACCAGGGAAATTATTTTATTTCTTGTAGGATACAGGAATCAGGGAACAATAAACGAAAGGATCGCGATCAAAAGAAACAGAACTGATATTTCAGAGAGCAGCTCATTTTAGTGCTCCGAAGGAATCCACCCTGTTCTGTGCCAAGCACAGCACACATTCAAGAAATCCTTAGACAAATGCATGGAAGTAATACTTAACAAGGACTACAAAGCAAAAGATACTGCCTCCAACGTCCCTGAGCTGAAGACTGTTTTCATGACCCCAATACAGAAGTTATCCCCATATGTTTGCTCTCTTTCCTCAAGATTCACTCTTGGGCAACTGGCAAAGCCAGGGAACTGGCTACATGGACCTTCAATGTGACCTAAAGCAGTTGTCCTCATACTAGGGACTCTAGGGAAGAAACCCTGTAATATTGCTTATACTTTACAGACCATAAAGCTTGGAGAGAAACCCAACTGTAAGAAAAACATAAAATTCAAGCTATCACTTTATGAATACAGCAGCTATCAAACCCATGAAACATTATTTCACAAGAAATGTGGCTTTGTTACTTTCAGTGTTCAAAGATATTTGCTTTTTTATCATAAACTTTCTGAAGTAAAAGGCCTAAGATGAACTTTAAATGAGACAAACCTTTAAACCACCCTCATAAATTATTACCACCCTTTAAGCACGCTCCTCAAATTCTTATTTTTCTTCCAAAAAGTCAAAGTTTCTCTTTTGGGGGTGAGACAAAACAGCCATAACCAAGGGTACTGGATTTTTAATGGGAAAGACTTCAAGTTAGGGAATGATTTAAAATTAAGGTCCGTAAGAAGAGATATATAACACTGTCAATCACTAGAGAATGATGCCTCAAGTGATGTCTTAACATTTATATTTTTCTTCTTAACTGCCAATTAAGAATCAAACACAGCGGGTTTGTAATAACACCTTTTAGAGATAATCTCTGCAGAAATTATTGTGTTTTTAAAAAAAACAACAAACTACAACTGAAAGCACCTCTAAAATTATCATCAGTCATCAGAATCGTGAAGTTGTTGTATTGCACCTTATTTTGTGAAAAACTAAAAAAGAAAGTTTGAAACTCCTCACCAGGTTCTTCAGCAGCGTTGATAATTCTTTAGTAAGTGTGGAAAATTTTACAAAAGCTGTGCCAAGATCTGGATTATCCCGACTTAAAAAATTACTTCCAAATTTATCTAGTACTTGTGCATAGTTTTCTTCGTTTTGAACATGATCTGCAAAGAAAAATTCAAAGTCAGAAAGTTTCTTTCCTGTAGACAGTCAATTATTGTTTTATGTATTGCAATATAGTGACAAACCAACTCACAAACAGGACTTTCAAAAAAGCCACAAGTTAATACATTTACTGAAAATTACAATCATTTTAATATTAAAAAGAACTATTTAGCAATAGACATACATATGCTTCTTTTAAGTCAGAGACTTGAATTTGTAATACATCAATGAAAAAAGCTCTGCAGTTATTAATAAAGTAATAAGATCAATACAAGATAAATCAAACAATATAAGTACATGTTTTGGAAACAACATAGGAATTTATAATTGCCTCCTGTAATGCAAACTTTTTTTTTTTTAATTGCAATGTAGGACACTTCTGCAGAACAAATAAAGTCAATAGTATCAGGTATAAAACTAACGAGACCAAGTCTGAATCTGACCCCAAGTTTAAAAGAAGAAACATGTCTTACAAAGATTCTCTTTTTACCTGCTTTGTAAAACTGAGTTACCCCCCGGAATGGAATGTATATCGGCATATAGCCAAAGACTTGTTTCAATATACGTAAGAGCAAACTGGACATACAGAGAGGGCAGAACCAAGAAGATGAAACTGAAGCCAGTGCAAGCAGCACAATCTTTAACTCAAGGATGAAGGAAATTCTGAATTACAGACCATTGTGCCTGAACTGTTTTTCCTGCTTTTATTACTTTCCTTTCTGGCATCTGTTTGCTTTTTTTTGTTGTTGTTGTTGTTACTCCCATTATAGCATCTTTAAATAGAAAATTTGCCACTACAGCCCTTTGAGACACACTTTATCACCTCCATCGCTCTTAGAGCAATATTGTTGGTATTAATTAAATCAACATTTCATTTTAATGAGTTTCCTACTCGTACCATGTTTTTTTTTTCTGTAAGCCACAAATGCAAAACCACAGAGCTATTCCGGCTAGAACAAGTTCTGTGCAATGAAAGGAGGGAAAAAGAGAGAATAGTTGCCAATAGGTACCGTGTTTTTCCCCACAAGACCTGCAAGCTTTCTATTTTTTAAGGTGTCATATTGCCTGAGAGCATTTGAATTACAAGGGGGAGGCAAGGAAGAAAACTGAAGAGGAGAGGGAGAGGGAGAGGGAGAGGGAGAGGGAGAGGGAGAGGGAGAGGGAGAGGGAGAGGGAGAGGGAGAGGGAGAGGGAGAGGGAGAGGGAGAGGGAGAGGGAGAGGGAGAGGAGAAGAGACAAGACGTAAGACACACGTTTCAAACAAGGCTTGTGGATAACGTCCCACAGTGCATGAATCTACTCTGACATTAACTAAGAGGTGATGAAGAGTTAAACAATAACACTTCTAAGGTATTAGGGGTACTCAAAATGACGGTGCACTAAAGCTCCAAGAAAAAAAAAAAAAGTGAAAACCTATTAGAAGACACAAAAGAAAGTCACACTGCTCATTTACCAAAAACAAACTGCAAACCCCACACATCAGACAAGTTACATTCCAAAATCAGACATTAACACTGAGGTTTTCAAAATGCCAAATATTTAATCATATGTTATTACAGAGCTGTAACTCAAACAGTATGTTTTTAATAAGAGTAAAACTGTTTCAAAAGCATACTGTTTTAATCAAATAGCTTAGCATTAAAACCAAGGAAACCACTATCTAGGAACAAAATATGCATTTTGTTTTGATGTAAAAAACTGTTGCATAAACATACACAGATGACTTTATCTAAGAAGGAGCTCTGGCTTATGCAGTCCTGAGCTAATAAAGCTCAAACGTACCTTACTGTTCTGAAGGAAAAGGAAGGATAAGGGAACAAAGTTGGAAAGAAATCTGATAGATCATGGAACCCCTGTCCTCGCCAGTGAAGCTCTGCTAACCCCACCATATTTCCTAGCATTTTGATTTTAAGTGCTTTGTTGTTCCATAGAGCATTTTTAAAAATAGTTTTGTAAAGAGACTTTCGTAAAGAGTGCTGAAGAAGAGAGTTTCCTCTATCTGTGGAAAGGCAAAAGACATTCCCGGTTAGAAAGAGGAAACAGGAAGCAGATCATTGTCCTAGAACAATATATAGGAAATTCTCAAGAATCCCAGATTGCAAATCACCTAAATCTAGACACGAGGGTTTGATTATGATGTAAAAGGAATACTTCTGTAATTACCACACATATACACATAAAATTCAAGTACTGTGCGAGAATAATAAAATTTCAATTTTTACATAAGTATCAACACAAGGAGAAGAAATATTTTCTGTTGAAGAGGTAAGGGAGTTCCCTACTTGACTTTAAAGGCACATAGATGAAAAATTAAATCTGCAATGTACAATTAAATCTGCCATGTAGCCTATGCTAAAATGCAACATACGAAAACTAACGTGCTTAGAGCAAAGAACACGCTTTAATCTCCCTGTAGATGCCTCATGCAAACACAGAAATGACTTCCCAGCGTCCTAATAAAATTTCCTTTGCATAAAGAAAGCTATAACATGCATGACTTGATATTTACTTCCCTAGATACAAATACTGTAGGAAGGACTTTAATAACCCTAGAGAGCAAGACACGAACACTGACAGCAGTACAGACAAAGGATAATGTTTGCCTTCTAGAACTGGCTCCTGCCTTCTCAATATCATAAACAAAGCTCTGGGCTGCGATGAAAATAGAGCAGTTTCCCCAGCCAGACATCCTCCTCCCGCAGCAGCTCCCTGAGCGGTGCCAGCATCACGGACAACTGAGGACGGGCTTTGCATGCACTGATAAAGGCAGCTAAAGCGGCTCTGGGCAGGGAAAGGGGCCTCATTAATCATCCCTTCCCCGATGGGATCTGTCAAAGCGGCCGGTACCTGAGCCCATGCTGAGGACCTCACTACAGAATGGCAGATGCGGTATAAAGCAACATACTGGACGGGATAGAGCAGTGGTATTTTCCAAGCTGAAAGATACACATCATCTCTTCTCCACAATCCACACCTTCAACTCGGAGACACTCAGCACTGAGTTTACCCTTGTTTTGAGAAAACCCTGGTAGGGTCAAGTGCACAATAATGTTGTGGCATCCCTTACTTGTGCACTGTAACGTGTATATTGAGGATTATGTGTTCAGAGGGAATAATACAAACCCATCTGAAAATGCAGATCCAAGCAGCTGAGGAAGGAAGAACGGCCACAGCAGCTTACAGCAGCCTTCTGCTTCTCCCCAGAAGCAGGGAGCCTGCTCACTCTGAGCCCCGAGCGCTGCCGAGGTTCAGGCTTCAGGACTCCCAGGGCTGAATCCCACCTCGTTCTGCTGCCCCAGGACTGAAGTTCACCTGAACTTGTCTGTGCCTAAAGTCACCTTGTAGTAAACTTTTCCCAGAACAAAGATAGAAGACTGAAAGCCGATTCCCAAGGCATAGAAAGAATTTGTACTCTTCCATTGAAACCCGCAACATGCATCAAGTACTAAGTTTCTTTACCATTCAAAAGTTACCAGAATTTTAGCATATGCTTCCGAACTCGGTGAAATTCATGTCTACTTGTGCATATTAAGTAAGGAAATTGAGGAACAAATACTGTGAAGAGAGGTTAAAGAACAGCCTTTATATACTGGAAATAGAAAACACATCACTAAAATTAAAGCCTTAAATTTCCTTTGTCTAAAGCAGTTTTGTTCAGATATATTACCATGCAAACACTGAAGAACATAAAAAGGAAAAAAAAAAGTTAAATAGTTTACAGAAGAAAAATGCACAAACAATACTTTCCTGACACTGATTATACTTTAATTACACCCAAAGAAACATGAAGAATGTCTAAATTACTAAGAATTACTTCTGCATATCCAATAAGGTTCACAAAAAAAAAAAGAAAAAAAAAAAAGAATCACGTTCATAATCCTGATCAACTTGAAACTGTTTTTATGTTGCACTTATAAAACGGCTCTGTTCCAGGGGTAGCCAGAGGAAAAATAACCAAGGTCAGAGCCAAGCTGCATCTATGAATGGAAAAACATACACACGAAAAAAGACTCAGAAAGACTTCAGAAACAGCAAGAAAGCTGGCAAGGTTAAAAAGGATGGCAAAAGAAGTTATTTGAAATAAGAAAGCATCCTTTCTCATTTCATCCTTCACAAAGCTGAAATCTAAGGAAAAATAATAGAAAAGAAAAAAAAATATTTGACTACCATATTCTTATCTGGACTTGATAACAATAATGCCTCCTGGACTGAGATTGCTAAAGGGAACAGTAATAAAAACCTCTTTCAAAGATGTCCAGAGCAACGAGCATCTCAGCGAGTCTGCAAGGCTCTCTAGATCATCACGGTAAAAGAGCACTGAGAGATAAGCCATCCCAGAAAGGTAAATGACTTCTTTTTGTGTCGGTGTTCATCGCTGATGTGCTTGAAGACGTTCTCATGGAATAATTTTCTTTAAATTCTGCTTCAGAGGGTTTATACCAAATCTAAGCGCCAACAGTAGGATTCATAAAAGCTGATAAAATGAGCAACGGCACATCGCTCAGACCCATGTACATAAGAATAAAATAGGCAAACTATATAGTTGTAGAGTAAAGGCTCTTATTTATAACAGCCTCAATACTACAGGAAGAATCAGAAGCAAATGTAATAGCTATTTTAAGTAAGAGCTCCAGAGAGAACTAAGAATTCAAGTATGCACCACTAGAGCAGTAATGCTTATATACTGCTCTGGCAATTTGTAGAAAACACAGTGCAGAACAAAACTAGTGGACATGCGGATAGATACAAAATGCCGAACGTCTTGTTTTATACAAAACACAGGTTTTATAAAAATAAATTTTAATGTCAAAAAACTCGCCCCCCAGGGAATGAACAAACATGTCGGGGGAGGAAATCCACATTAAATGATCTGTTTGGATTTCTGAGAAGGTCTGTCGCTCACCAAAACACTAAAAAGGAACTAAGCAAAGTAAGAGGGATGAGCCTCACACAGAGGAAAGAGGTCAAAAAGATGTGGTGGGGAAAGGAAAGAAGAAAGAGTTAATTTTCTCAACAAAGGGAGGTCACCAATGAAGTCCTGTATGAAGCAGCGATAAGGCCCACGTCGTTTAACAACACATAAATGAGTTAGTTAATAAGATTCATAGTGATAAACTCTGTTCTGCTTTTCCATACATTACTGTATTCAGGGCAATAGAACCAAAGGCTGACTCCTAAAGCAAGCTTAATCTGCCCGAACACAGACTTCTACAACAAAGTTAGCGATACTGGAGCTTGGGGTCTACCCTCCTTCTTACATTCAGCATAGGAAAAGTTACAGCTCAGCTCATCCTAATGCAAGCGCAGAGGAAGTCAGATGTACCTCACCCTGGAAGTCTCTAGGTACATCCATCATTTGTGCACAGAGTCTATGGCAAGAGGCCCGCATCTGGGTAGCTCCCAAGTGAAGATGTGGAACCCCACGTTGAATGGTCAATGGATGAAAGCATGCATTAGACAGCATAACATACAAGGGAAAACACTCCTCACTTTAAGAATTTATTGTTTAGCCGTTATAAAGAAAGGTTTTGGAGTTATATCACCTTGACATTCAGTACCAAGCAAACCAAAGCTGAACATCAGAAATAATTAACTAAGAAACAGAGCAACATAAAAACATTGCCATAGTGTGGTTAAACCCTTAATTTTGTGTGCAGTTCCTGTCCTTGTTGCCTAAAATCCACTCCTTCCATTTTTAAAAAAGAAAGTCTATGCTGCCATTTTGGAGAAAACAAGTAAGGATGATTAAATGTATGCAACAGCTTTTGTAAAAAAACAACTAAAAAAAAACACACCCCAAAACCCCCTAGCACTGCTGAGTTCAGAAGAGGGATATTGTGGGTGATTGTGGAAACAATCCGGAAACGTATTTCAACAGGTAGAATGGATGACACTGAATCAAGTTTGGATTCATCCACCGAAAAGTCCTCCAACACTACTCTAGCAAGCTTTGGGACTTGAAAGCCCCCTACAAACTCTTGTGCCCCAGAACATGCAGAAGTCCCTCAATTTCACCTCAGACGAGTCATTCTGGGGGGCTTGAGGCCAATGCTTTGGGACATGGACAGGGCCAGTCTCCTTCTTAGGGGAGCTGAGGCCTGAAGAGAATGTACGGGACAACTTCAAAAGGGAGCAAGGGTAGGTTTCACTAGATTGATGCAAGACTATGAATGATAAAGACATATGAATTTAAATTCCTTACACAAAATGAATTGTAAAAGCCTGTTAAAGAGGATCAAGTATAGAATCATAGAATCTTCATGGTTGGAAAGGACCTTTGAGATCAAGTCCAACCATACACACACACAAAAACCCTACAATCTCTGTCACTAGAGCATGCCCTGAAGTGCCAAATCTACACATTTCTTAAATACCTCTAGGGATGGTGACTCCACCACCTCCCTGGCCAGGCTGTTCCAGTGCCTGACCACTCTTTCAGTAAAGTCATTCCTCCTAATATCTAATCTAAACCTCCCCTGCCGCAACTTCAGACCATTTCCTCTGGTCCTGTCATTATTCACCTGGGAGAAGAGGCCAACACCCACCTCTCTCCGACCTCCTTTCAGGTAGTTGTAGAGGGCAATGAGGTCTCCCCTCAGCCTCCTCTTCTCCAACCTAAACATGCCCAGCTCCCTCAGCATCTCCTCATATGACCTGGTCTCCAGACCCCTCACCAGCCTGGTAGCTCTCCTCTGGACACGCTCCAGCACTTCAATGGCCCTCTTGTACAGAGGGGCCCAGAACTGAACACAGTACTCGAGGTGAGGCCTCACCAGTGCCAAGTACAGAGGCACGATCACTTCCCTGCTCCTGCTGGCCACGCTATTCCTGATACAAGCCAGAATGCTGTTGACCTTCTTGGCCACCTGGGCACCCTGCTGGCTCATGTTAAACTGGACGTCCCCCAGCACCCCCAGGTCCTTTTCTGCTGGGCAGCTTTCCAGCCACTCTTCCCCAAGCCTGTAGCATTGCTTGGGGTTGTTGTGACCGAAATGCAGGACCCGGCACTTGGCCTTATTAAACCTCATACAGTTGGCCTTGGCCCATCGATCCAGCCTGTCCAGGTCCCTCTGTAGAGCCTTCCTGCCCTCAAGCAGATCAACACTCCCACCTAGTTTGGTGTCGTCTGCAAACTTACTGAGGGTGCACTCAATCCCCTCATCCAGATCATTCATAAAGGTATTAAGCAAAACTGGCCCCAAAACTGAGCCCTGAGGGACACCACTGGTGACCGGCCGCCAAGAGGATTTCACCCCATTAATCACAACTCTCTGGGCACGGCCATCCAGCCAGTTTTTAACCCAGCGAAGAGTACACTTGTCTATGCCATGATTCGCCAGCTTCTCCAGGAGAATGCTGTGGGGGACCGTGTCAAAGGCCTTCCCAAAGTCCAGATAGACAACGTTCACAGCCTTCCCCGCATCCAAAAGGTGGGTCACGTGGTCATAGAAAGAGATCAGGTTGGTTAAGCAGGACCTCCCCTTCCTAAACCCACGCTGGCTGGCCCTGATCCCTTGGCTGCCCTGCACTTGCCGTGACAGCTCACTCAAGTATCATGATATCAGTCCTGACTCGGGTAATTCATGGCCTTCATACCATTGTGAGCTGGGAGAGTGTTAAAAAAAAAAAAAAAAAAAAAAAAAAATCACTCCATCTTGCACCATTTTTCTATTTTTTCAAGCATCTGCTGTTGATCACTGCGGGAGACCATATGAACCGCTGGTCCGTCTCAGTACCTTTAGTCTTGCATGGATTTTATGTTTTTATTCTCTATTGTGTAAATTCTTTTGACTATATTTGGGAACTAATAAAAAAGAGCTATTGAAAAATCTACAACAAAACTAATTGTGCAATCTACTGCTGTTACAATTCAATCCAAATGTTATCTGAAAGCTAGTCAGAACAGATTCTCCATTAAGTTCAAGCACCATTCATGTAAGATGGGTTCCTAGTTACAGATCCAATCTATCATGCCAGAAATAAACAGCAAACCCGATAAGATAAAAGAGGGACTTTTTACAGGGACATGTAGTGATAGGACGAGAGGGGTAACGACTTCAAACTGGAAGAGGGTAGATTTAGATTAGGTATCAGGAAGAAATTTTTCACTCTGAGGGTGGTGAGACACTGGAACAGGTTGCCCAGAGAAGCTGTGGATGCCCCATCCCTGGGGGTGCTCAATGCCAGGCTGGATGGGGCTTTGAGCAGCCTGGTCTAGTGGGAGGTGTCCCTGCCCATGGCAGGGGGGTTGGAACTGGATGATTTTTAAGGTTCCTTCCAACCTAAACTGTTCTATAATTCTATAAGGAGAAGTGGTGAGAAAGGTATAAATTTGTACATCTCACTGGTTTTCATAAACAGTACTTTCCCAAACTGTACTTTTAGACAGGGAAAAAGGAACAGGACCTTTCTAAGGGATTTCCACATTTCTGTGCTGGTATTCTTTAATTTTCACAGCAGCAGATCTAAACCTAAACATGACAAATGGGTGAAGGACGTGCACAAAGAGCAAAAAGTATTTGGGTGACATTTAAGCTCTCTTCGTAACAGAAGAGAGTCCCTTGTGGTTCAGAATTCAGCAATTAAGAGGAACAAACCAACACACCAGAGGGCTAAGGCTTTCTGAAGAATTGTGTATGAGACATTGCATTGTGTGAATGTCACTGCTGAAATGTTACTTCAGGCAAAAAACAAAACAAAACAAAAAAAAAAACACCAATACAACCCAAAAAAATCCTAGCTATGACTTTTGGTAGAGTATGAATTGGATTACTGAACTGAAGAGAGAATTTCCATTTTCCCTGAATAATCAATTCTCACCAGTCCAGCTAGAGTTCTCGAAGAATATTATGAAGCAGGGGAGCTTTAAAAAACATTTCCTACTCTAAGACTTTAAATATGGTCTCATCTTCTAGCAAACAGTTAAGTTTGTAAAACAAAATTCCAATTTTGAGTTCTCAAACTGTAGTTAAGAGGCTTTCTTTTGAAAAACAAAAATAGTCACCTAACTCTTGCTTGAACTGGTAAAGAACAATGCATTTTACAGCTGGTGTTTACATCCAAGTTAAGCATCTAAGTTAAACATCAACGAAATCCACTTTCATCACTGAAGCATAAGAAAATAGCTGGCTTAGCAATTCTCTTTGTCCAAGCAGGCAAAACGAGTTTAAGTTTTAATTCAATCACTTTATTTTTATATTTATTTCTACGAGGTTTCACATGTGTAACACATGCTTTTTGTCTTGCTCTTACTAACCCTAGTTTATGTTTATCAATTACTGCATGAATTGCCTCCTGTTTGCACCTTTTCAAATTATCATGTGGCCTATCACAGCAGCATTCTGAAGAGGGAGCTAGAGTACTATGTCTAGTGTTTTCTTTATCCAAAAGAGCTTGTAATAACTTGTACCTTTGAAACAAGACTTGTTCAGAAAAGGAAAAAAAAGGAAAAAGAGAAAAACATCTACCTAGCTATCTCCGGTCCTTTGTAAGCACAGAGGCAGACAATTAAAATCGCTAATGAACCGTCTATTGCTTTTACTCAATGTGACTAGTTCATGATACAGTATGGCCTACTTACAGGCATTGAAAACAATATTATTTTAATAAGAAGACTTAAATCAAATGATAGCTAAAATCTCTAGTATAACTTACATATTTCAAAACAGGCAGAACACCTTTCATGTGTTCTACATTTTTCATCAGTTTTGAAATTCAGTAAGTAGGTACTTCCAAATGGAAAAGCTGTTTGGAGCCTCTGAATACTTTTGAAAGCATGAAACTAAACACACATGCACCAAACACTATTCTCACTTCGTATCAGGCTTCACAGTCTATTTGGAAAACATTCACCAACTGAAGTTACAGAAAAGCTAATTAAAACATGGTGCTAGTACAGCAACAATATTAGTGAAAGGTTCAGAATCTACAAAACAGTAAAAAACCCCCACATACTTCCATAAACATGAGTTCATGGGACAGCACGCACCATCCCAAAACAACACAGAAACAGCCACTCAGAAGCTGCTCTGCATAAGGAAAATATTTGCTAAACTGATTATTACTGGTGGGGAATAGGAACGGGTGTTTTCAAAACCCCAGTATTTACAACTAGATGGTTACTGGAAAGCGTACAGCTCTCCTACCGTATCTGCCTTTGGCACAGCTTTTAGACTTTGAGAGAAACAGAGGTAGAAGCCAGGTATACTTCATACCATTCTTAAAACCTAACTTATACATTGGTCTGTGTTTGATCATCATTTGTTATTGAACTCAAAATGATTATCAATTCATATTCCAGCCACCTATCCTCCCATCAAAGTTATTACTACAGCTTCAGTAAAACATCAACTGTGTCTTCAAACAAGCAAAATAATGAGGGGCGAGCCAAGTGTTGAAGCAAGAAACTCATCTATCTGTAGATAATTCTTTTTATTTATTTATTTTCAAAATTTTTTAACGAGTTCTCATCCTTGTTTCACTAAGAAGTGCACTCCATAAATTCAATGTAGGACATTGCCTAGATTGAACAGTTGAAGGTAACTGCTTGAAATGTTATGACAGGAGGAAAATTTATCCATGGGAATTCTCATAGAGGCCTTTGAGAAGGATTATGAGAGTGTAAACTGGAGAACACATTCATTTGATGTATAATCAGAAGCAAAGAAAGAAAATTTTTGAATTCAAACACTCTTACACAGATAAGCATCTCTTATGGTATACACTTCAACGGGCTAAATTGCAAGACATTTCTCAAACTTGAAATCAAATGCTTAGATTCTCATGTAAAATTGAAAACAATGTCTTACCTTGCCCCGAATTATATATTGCTTTCACAGATTTTTTCACCTTCTGTAGTGCAGTTCTGTCTTGATCCAATGCCTACAATAACAACAAATAAATTTTAAATATTTACTTCATTGTTCAACAGAATACACTATAACATTTTAAAAGAAATTACAAAATCAGTAGTTTCGCAAGCTGCAAAAAACTGCAGATACAACATATTCAGCCTGCAGGAAGGTCTGAGGTCATTCAACCCCTTCAAGATGAATTAAAAGAACTGAGCTGAAAATGCTCAGAAGGTAGAGTAGAGCAGCAGTGACAGTGATAAAAGAAAAACACTATTTTAGTTTTTTTAAGGGACAAAGCACTTATTCAAAATGTAATAATATATTTTGGAAAAAAAAAAACCACAAAAAAAAAAACAAAACCAAAAAAATCCCAAGAAATAGTTAAGTAGATGCTTCTACTATAGCCCTATAATTTCTACTACAACTAAACTGCTTGTTAACTTCTATGGCTTTCCCACAGTAGTAGTCTTCCTCCTATAGACACAGATTATCACACCAACCTCTTGCCCCAAACTCCACAACAGAATTTTACAAATACAGAAGATGAAAAGTAGCAAATCAAAAGAAAAGGACTAAGATCTGATTTTATGCAACAGAATGTGACCGAAAGAAATATTTATAATAATAATAGTCAAATATGCATTTTTGGGATTCCATCTTTCTGAATTTCAAATTTTCTGCAGTAGTTTAAAAATCCAGAAAACATTATTAAGTAATTGTAATGGTGAATTCAGGATTAGATTTCTAGGTGTGTTCTTTTTTACGCAACATAACTTCTCCCTACCCACTTGCAATCTGATGTAAGAAATCAAATTAACATGAGAAAGAACTATTATGTCAAAGCAAAAAAAAATAAAATCAGAGTAAACATTCGTCTACACTTGTGGAATTAAGAACCTTACAAGCCCCACACTGGTACTGTGCACAGTGATCCAGTTAACAGCACTTCAGCATGAGTTTTTGATATTCTGCATACTTAACATGTTGTACACAATTTCCTGCTAACCATAGAGAACATACACAGAAATGTTTAAATTATTTCCTGGATTTTTTCCCAATTTAGATCACAGGCAATTTCCCATCACATAAGTAACGTTAGATCAATAATCTCAAGCTTTAATGAAGCTGGCAGTGTTTGCTATATCATATCCACATTCAAATCACTGAAGACTGGAGAACTTGTACTCGGAATTACCATCAGGATAGCAGCCCAACAGAGCCTGTTTGCTGTTGTAGGCAAAAAGTTCATGTTTTAGAGAGCCTTGGGTAGCCATAATATCCAAACAGCTTAAAGCCTGGAGCTCCAGGTATCTGAAGAGTGGCAGACCGAGGCAGGATGGCAGCTACTCCTACAGCGGGGTTGTACCTCATCAGAGAGGGTCATCACCAGCAACACTATGAGTAAAAACTTAACCAATAAGTAGAACTTTCACTGTCAAAGCTGAGATGACCGAAGTAGATGACACCGGGCACTAAGAAGCTCCAGATGACCACAGCAGGAGCGCCAGATCAACTAGAGCGTTAAGCACTGGAGACAGACCTACATGAGGGTACTGCTCCTAGGTGAGTTCAAAACACAGAGTGTTTTGGTGTATGCGCACTTACAGTAGGAACCCGTATAGAGGGAAACCAATTAATGTGTAATAGCTCTACTTCGGAGTGGCACAACTTTAACCAAGCAAAATATTACAGTTGAACAACACATGAAAGTCTGTAACAAAAAGAAAATGTAGTGTTTCTGTTCTTTAATGAAAAACTACCGTATTGTCCAACCTCAGAACCACTTCTGTGGCAGCTAAAACCAGAAAATTTGGAACCACAATATTTATATAAGGGCTCTCTAATGCTATTTATGTCTAGTTTTTCATTTGCAGCAGAACAATGCATTCAAATATTCAGAACTGTAAACATCATTATTTCTTTTCCTCCCCAGTAAAATAGTGGATTTTACTTGACTTTCATTTTGTCAGAAAGAGCTGGAATTTTTAAATTTAATAAAATATTAAGAACTCTGTGATCTTTTTCAAGACAGTGCACAGCAGGTGATTTCTCTTAGATTCCTTTGGAAACATTGTCAAAAGCTTTTGCTTCTGCCTGCATGCTATGCCAGACAGTTGTTAGACATTTCTACTGAAGTTCCCTCCATCTTCAATGACCAGAAAAATATAATGATTCACTTGTCTACTAAGAGCTTGAGCGCAGAACAGTACAAGAATCTGAAGCCGATATTTTGGAAAAAAAGTCGACAGTTAACGTTGATGAGATTCGGAGATGAAACTTTGTACTAAATTCTAATATTGAAGCGAACTAGAGACTCAGGAGGAGAAAACAAATACAAAAACTCCAAGAAAGATAGTACTTGTTCCTAAAGATATCAATCTAGACGACTGGGACTAATAGACTAGGAAAATCTTCCAAATTGGATCTGATATAGAATTAAATTTAATCACTAATATGGGAGCAGGAGGGAAGGGAACAGCCATTATTTTAAGAGAGCAGTCACTGAGCAAAGCAATATACAGAGATGACATCCACTGCCTGAAGGAGACAGTGATCTAAGTCAGAACGACATCACAGGTCAATTTTGTATTTTTATATTTGCAAATATGATCTTTACGTGAACTAGTTCTTCTTAGGCCAAAACTCTCTAAATAGAACAAATCCACGCACACTTATATCCATATACCAAGGCAGAGTGCAAAATGCCTCCTGCAGCGTGAACCCAGTCCCATGTAGGACTCTAGGTATACAAAAACTGGTATCTGGGGTTTTTTGAGTAGTTTTGGGTGAGTTGTTTTTTTTGGTTGGTTGGTTGGTTGGTTATTTTACATGACTGTAGGTAGTCTGTTTTCCAATAGATTACATTATTCTTGAATGTCTTCCACTAATAACTTTTTGCTGCACTCTGCCACAAAGGAAGTACGCTGCGCTCTACGCTCAATTCAATCATGATTCCAGAGTGATGTTTTAAGTATGTTAAACTAGAAAGGAGCAGCCTTGCTTTCCCCAGTTAGGTGAAAACATGCTTTTGCAGTATGTGTTATTTTTATTTTCCAGCATTGAGAGTACCAAGTATTTTTACTCCCAATCTTCGAAAACACAAAATCTGATCTTCCAGTAAAGTGACATACATTTATATTATTGAAAACTACAATGCCCTGGAGAACCGTGGAGCCTCTGTGACAATCTCTAGGTATTCAGATGCGTTCCTTCCTACCTTTCTACCTACTAAACTCTTCCTCACCAGCACCTATTCCTGGAAAATGGTTCTTTCTTCATTTCTGTGACACCACCTCCCAGGAGGCCTTTCTAACTTCCGTGGGAGAACATTTTTTTACCCTCTTATGCATTCTGAAGAGACAGATAATTTATTAAAGGTACCTGCAACACAGATTTGCCACCTCCTTAGCTGTACAAAGCTTTTTTTTCTTGAAAACGGTCATATTGGAGACAAGCTCCATCTTTATTCAAAATAATGAAAAATGAGTGTTCACAAAAAACCCTGAGACATATTAGTGAAGAAATAAAGAAAAAAAATACCATGTTTAATCCATTTATATAAAATTAAACAAGGAAAGCTCCTTGCTATTCATACTCAGCAGATTTGCTATGCATGATGTCTTGACATCCACCCTGTCAAGGTTTCATCTTCCTGCGTTCCCTTATATTGAAGCTTATGCTCAAGACTAAAAGCTCATGATCACTGAAAATGAGCTCTTCTAACTACAGCAACCTGCTCTAACTTTGAGCAACCTGGTCTAGTGGGAGGTGTCCCTGCCCATGGCAGGGAGGTTGGACCTAAATGGTCTTTAAGGCCCCTTCTAACCCGAACCACTCTATAAGTCTATGAACTAATCAGTTTGGAACACCCCAGACAGTCACCCCAGATTTAATCTTTCTGCTAAAATTTAGCTACTTTGAACTTAGCCTGCAATTTCAAACCACCAACCTAGTTCAAATCTGTACTACTGAAGATAGCAGCGTCTCTCCTCCTCCGTCATTCCAGAGCACTCATGTTGGCTACATGGAGATCCAGTTCAGGAGCTGCTGTGGTGACTTCAGCTCCGTGAGAACCAGGGGCTCCTTTCGAGCACTGTGGATTTAGCTCACCTCCCATCAGCTTGTAGCGCATTGATAGCAAGTTGTACTTAGAGCCACCATTTCACATTCAGAGACAAGATTTCTCACAGCACCTTCCCTCTTTAAGATGTACATTTACTGCCAGCTACTCACACCAATAGAAAAAGTGGAAACTTGTCCACCTGAGGAAACAAAGTCGAGTTAATTTTGGGTTGGAGGGAAGGCAAGTCCTCCCAGTGGATTTCACTGACGTAGATCACTAGGTAGCTGCAGGTAGACTCTTACCAGCATGACACAGCACCCAAGTCAGTACTGGTGCAGAAAACGTGTACGTTGACACCCCATAACCCACACCACTGTCCTCTCTGCTAGAGGAGGCAGAGCCGTGCACTGTTGTTCACAGACAGACACTGCTTTCACCTCTCTTCAACCCTCTAGAACCTGATCTCTTCTCAAACAAGGGTGTTTCTATTCTGGGGCCATGGTCTGCTTTAATAGCTACTAAATTTTAGACCAGAAATTACACTACCGTGCAGTGTGTAAAGTGCTAGATTCTGCACTGTATCTATGACATACTAAAAACTGTGAAACTCACATTTAGATAGGCCACGAATTGTTTGTTTAGAGCCTTGTGTCTTTTTATTTAGTATAGATATGTAAATATTTGTGTGCGTGTATGTGTGAAGATATTAATATGTGTGTATTTGTATGTAAAAGTCTATGTACTGGAGATCATGCTTAATACTTTATTATTCCTAATAAATATGAAAAGCATGGTTTGAGTACGGTAAAAAAAAAAGAAAAATCTTCCTTTCTTGATTGAAGTAAAACTACTACTACTGATCACAAAAGTGTTTTGTATACATACTAAATTTAGCCCTTCTAGAAATCAGCATCGTCCTAGAGGCACACACTTGCACAGAGGATACTGCAGCCCCTCAGCCCACCAGATCTACTAAAACACCAAACTTGTTTTGTGTACCTTGCAAACCTTTACAATCTGAAGAGGAAAAAACCTGCATGGATTTCTGTTTCAGCCTTACAATAATAAAGACAGGAGTGCCTCAAGACACTGACAATCACAATATGTCAGCATACATTATTAATCCCTCCAAGTAGATTATTATCCAGAGGAGATGCATTTTCCAACTGGAACAATCTGTTCATCCTCATATCAGAGGAAGTTTAGATTTTCACTCCATTTTTAGGAGGTTTGCCCTAAAAAATTCCATATCCTACCACTACCAAAACCCACCTACAAAAATAATACACCAAATAGAACTGTTTTAAGCAATTACAGTGTTCTGCACAAGAAAAACCATGACAGAAGCCTGAAGGCTACTGGAGTATGTACTATCTATATGCTCCTGACAAAAATCCCTCCATGTATTTTAAGAAATTATTTTTCATATATTAAACAAAAACAATCCATATGAAGTATAAAATATTTGAGATTATACATATAAGTGTGTATAATGAAAGTTTGGTAGTCATGCATGTATTGTCAGACACAAGATTAATTATTTCACAGAAAATACACAGATGACCTATTGGCTTCAAGGGACTAAAAGAAGTCAGTCTTTCACTTACCAATTAACAAACTAATCCAACCCTGGCACAGAAGTGACTGACATTTTGCTGTTGTCTGTACTAGCAAATACACTTGCCGTCTGCTCAAGTCCCAGCTACAATATCCACGTAAGGAAGTAGAGCAATGGGACCTTACAAAGTTTTGGCTGCTCAGTACCAGTATCTGTTTCCTTCATAATAAAATCCAAACTTCTTCAGATGGGTAATAAAAGCAGACTAGACAGGTTAGTAACTTATTACATGCCACTGAAATTGCAACAAGACAAAAATTTTTCCCAGTGACATATAACAAAAACAACAACAACAAAAAAAAGATAAGAGGCAAGTGTTGGTCTTCTGTGGCTTATCCACTCAGAAATGAGCAAACTACCAAACTCGCTTAATTCTGTACATGAGGAAGTGATTCAAACCACCCTTCCTGTCCTTCCTGCTCTGCTCAGTTTGTTCGGGCCCTGCCAGTCACCAGTTTGGAGTCTGTTTCCAATTGTTGGTCTCAGCACATGTCTACATGACAAAAACAGGGGAGTGGTTAAGAATTTTCTGGAGACACTTAATCCCTTTGTGTAAAAGATGGATATAGACAGGCACGGTTTGAACTTGTCCTGGATTACTTAAAAACCCAAAGTGTACAAATGAGAGAAAGATGTGTTGTTGAAGCAACACATCAACGATGTATCACTGTAGTAACTGCTGCCAACATCATTTAGTAGGCATCATTTACCACTTACTCCCAAAATAAGACTAATTAAAAGACAGTATTAATTTTTAAAAACTGTGATTGCCCTGAAAATTGGAAACTTCAAGTGTTTTCACAGAATCATAGAATGCTTAGAGTTGGAAGGGACCTTAAAGATCATCTAGTTCCAACCCCCCTGCCATGGGCAGGGACACCTCCCACTAGACCAGGCTGCTCAAAGCCCCATCCAGCCTGGCCTTGAACACTGCCAGGGATGGGGCATCCACAGCTTCCCTGGGCAACCTGTTCCAGTGCCTCACCACCCTCACAATGAAGAATTTCTTCCTAACGAAACGAGCATCAGTAATCAAATACAGGCAATAGATTTTTCCAGAAAATAATTTTTTCAGGTAATGCCAAAGCTTAACAGAGATCCCATAAGCTGAACTTCCCTCACATCTCCTGCTGTTATGTGGCCTGATGTAACACAACAGCTTCTCCCCAAACCAGGATACATGAGAAAAATCATGAGCCCTTCAGTGCTGTGAAAGTCACCTTAGATAAGCAAGCTCATTTGTGTAACCTCTAATGCGAGTTGCAAAAATAACAGTCACTAAATTATTCTTCAAGTACTACTCAAATGGAAGTCCAATAGATATTGCTTGTGAAATCTCTTAGAAGTCCAGTATTGCTAATTGCAACTTGTTTTGACAATTGATCTTTGGGTTCCTCTTTGCACCAGACTCCTACCCAGAAGCCTTTTCTGCAAGAGCACGAATGTAGATATAAATTCCTATCTATGTATGATTGCTTCTACATAAAATGAAGTTAGCATCACGTTTTTCCCAATTAGGATGGAGTGAATATTTGATTTTATGCACACTCTAACACATTTAGGAACACTTAACAGTATTTTGGGCAGTTCCTTCCTTTAAAGTTCTTAACTGAGTTACATTAATATTTCTGAGTTTAGCTCATTCTGTGCACAAGGTACACTTAGAGATAACTGAAAAATAAAACTATGAGATTTGTTTCCAGTATGACGATGACACAGATCAGATTCATTTTCTAACTTCTGTTGTGTAGGAGATGCTGAAAAGCCCACAACTAGTGACAAGACTTGAAAACATCCAGTGACACATACAAAATTTTCCCTGCAGGCACAGGCTCTAAACCAGCTTCCACTGGGTAGAAACTAATCTTGGTGATAAATATCACAGAATGGCTTGGGTTGGAAGGGACCTTAGAGATCATCTAGTCCAACCTCCCTGCCATGGGCAGGGACATCTTCAACTAGATGAGGTCACTCAAAGCCCCATCCGGCCTGGCCTTGAGCACTGCCAATGATGTGGCATCCACATCCCGGGGCACAGTGGGGCATCCACAGCTACTTAGTGCCAATATTCCTGCCTTTACACTGGTAACATCATACCCTGAACTAGCGACCGCTAGGTGAACAACTGTCATTCACTAAATTCAAAATTCACTTCATTATACTAGTCAGCTTTACTACTAATAATTAGAAACCTAAGACAACAAAATCAGTGAAGAAAACTTAACCAGTTGTCATGTTACCACAGCACAATTTTACCTATTTCTTACTCCAGCGCAGATGATAAACGTGCTGGAATGATTAAGGGGGTAAAATACAGTTCAAGCTCAGAGAGCAGCAAAGCCACAGGCAGGCTCACAGCTCCAGAAGATACCACTGCACAAGGTTCCCAAGCTGCACACACAACTTTCGCCAGCGTTAAAGCTGCACAGCACTAGCAAGTGGCTGCATAGAACACGAACAGAAGTGTCTTCCTATACTATAAATGCTTCTGCGTTTAAAAATAACTAGTGCTGTTGCACTCTACCTTTTAGCAAGTCACGGCATATTGTCAATCTTTTCTCCCCTGAGGTGATCCTTCTCGTCCACATTAGCAATCTGCTAAATACTGCTTTAAAAGCACAAAGGGAATGATCTCAATCTAAGAAATAGAAGCCTATTCTGTACCTGTGCTCTTGAAAATCCCTTCTTACTCTTTTTTCAAAGTCCAGTGGAAATACGTTCCCAGCTTGCAGAGTCTACCATCTCATCCTCCTCACCGTACCCTGCTCAACGTGCACCAACATGATAGGATAGTAATGGGAGGCAGAATAACAACAAATCTAGAAATAGTCTAGAAAATAAGCACACAATCCTTTTTTGTTTGTTTGTTTTTAAGGTGAAAGTTAAAAATGGAAATGAGAAGTTTTACAATATACAACAGGAGTTATATTTCTAATCATTATGATTAGACTTTGGCTAGAGATGTTTTACAAAATACACAATGGGTTTTGAGTCTCCTCCTACAATAGAAAAAATAAAATCTGATGCATTAGAGTTAATTTTGAATTTCAGCATACCACATTCTTTGATACAAACATATTCTCTGAACGTATTTAGTTTAGTGGGGGAAATCACAGAAAAGGAAAGACAATAATCAGAATAGTCAATTCTAATATTTTAATGAAAGTCTCATCTATAAACCTCTACTTTCTCCTACATTGTCTTTCATTTCCTTTGATCAACATGCAAAAAATTGCATAAATTTACATCAGAAAACCAAGATGCACATCTCATTTTCACTATGGTACAGAAAACCAACAGACCTCTAAAAGCCATGTAGGCCAAAAAAACCACAACACATAAATATGTGTCTAATACCTATTATGTAATTATATATATGCTTTAATTAACAGAATAATTCTATATACAGCGTAAGACCAGAGTGAGATCTGCTTTCTCAATATACAAATAAAATACAGTGAAATGAGAAGGGATATCCAACGAAAAGCAAAGACCTGTAATCTAATTACATTCTCTAGGGTTTATTTTGAAGACGCTGGCAAACTTGTTAAGTCTAGAAGGGAATTTCTGACTTACGTACAAATGCATAAGCTATAGCAATCAATTAAGGATGGAAGAAAAGGATATACTAACACCACCAAAATCCTGCAGTGTAAAGGTAAACTTAATTTGCCCAAGCTGTGTATATGACCTGAGAAAGTCATTGGGACAACACAGAAGCTACCACTTTCTCTTACATAGGAAGGGCACTTTAAATACCGTGTTGATTTTAAAGGTTATGTTTTAAAACCACAATGAAACTTAGAAGAATGTAGCAGTAATCTCCAGTCTATTAGGAAACAGTATGAGTGCTTTGGAAGCAAACTGCTACTTAATTCACAGCATTTTTTTAACGTAGTATTGTGCTTGGTAAAAATAGTCCTACGCTATTTCTCTTTAAGACTGTATTAGAGAGCAGATGCCCTTAGAGAATGTTCTATAAATTTTCTTAATGGTACTAAGATTCAGATGTAATTTACAGCCAAGATCCTAAGCACAACTAAATTACACTAGCAACAACTTTCTTTAAAATACTCACTGTCAGATACAAAAATAGCTGCACTGCATTACATTTAGAAAATGCAACTGATTGGGCTGATCACAAATTTAACTGAGTATTGTTAATATAAATAATGCCATATTTATAACACGAGTATACAGTTGTGCTACTAGCTGAACAAATAACTGTTTTGTTAGGGAGTACTTAACTACCAAAAAAAAAAAAAATCCCAATTTTATGACACATTTAGATTGTTTAATTATTTTGGGACACACTGTGAAGCACCTGGTGCAAATTAGAAAAAAAATAGAAGAGTTTTCAGAAAGGGAAAAGTCTTAGGAATAACGTGGGAGAAAGCTGACTGACTGAGGGCCTGTGGCTTTTAAAGCATTCAAATTCCATACATTCAAAAGCAAAAATTGGTCACAGATAATTTCCCCATATACGTAGCGCCTAAGTAGAAGGTTCAAGTTCAGTGGAGGTAGAGAAGACCACGCACAGCTGTCCTTCTCTTCCTCAGGCTAGGGCTTACAACACTTTTGCTAGCACTTGTGCTAGACTCCCGGGCATACACCCACACTGAATGTCAAACAATTGTGCAAAAAACTCCGCTCTATAAAATATTATTTTGGTGCATTTTTGTCAGATAAAACATAGGCTTCATACATAATTCACATATAGTGAACCATAGACATAAGGGACCTTAAACGCAGCAGTAAGTATTAACTTCTTGGAAATCAATATTCTTGCTCTACTAATAGCAACAGCAGTTTCTTCAGATAACAGCCAGATTCTAGCAGCAGCTATTGACTTTTAATTTATGTTCCTTAGAGTAAAGGAAAGAAAAAAGAAAAAAAAACCCAAAACAAAAGCCAACTAAACCCTCAAAATGCTTAGAGTTTATAATTTCCTTGTGATATTAAATATTGTACAGAAAGTAAGTTTTCAGTCTGTTTACTCTTGTCTTCCCCTTTGGATGAGGCATTCCTATGTCCATTCTTCAGATAACCACTACTTATTTAAGGGGATGGGTCCCCGGACCTTACCCTGTGCAAGAAGCGGCAAGGAAGGTGAAAGTAGAATCAGCTTCAGTAAATCATCCAAATGGCATTTCCTGTAGGATTAGCTGCAATATAAATTACTCAGGGCAAAGCAAAGTCTGGAGATAACGCTTTTGTGTACAGGAAGAATCATAAAAGACCAGTGAGAAAGAAAATATTGTTGGGTTTGTTTATTTTGTTTTAGTTTGTTGTTTTTGTTTGGGTTTTGTTTTTGTTCTTGTTTTTTAAACAGCAGTCTTATAGCTAAAGAGGATATATATAATTTCAAAAGAGTACAGGTTGTCAATATTCTCTAAAATAAGGATTATAATTTATGATTCAGGATCGAGAAAGGAATTTGGGAAAGCTAATGAGAACCAAGACAGCTACCACAGGATAACAAGAGAGTGCTCGGACAAAGCTGATCATTACCATGTAGCTTTTCATTCTTGTATAATATGTAACTAGAAAATATAGGTTACACTTAAACGTAGGACAAAGCAACAGCATAGTTTAAAACCCACCCAAAAGAACGATAATTACATAATAAAGTATATTTATACAGAAACCAAGTTATTCATATTTTAGTCCAATGATTTTTTTTATTTTAACTATGCTTCCCCCCGCCCCCAGCACAAAATAAAGACTAATACTAAAACCATTAATTTATGGCATTTATCTTAAAGTTACCTTGGTTCTCCAAAACCATTTATTCAGTCCAGCTCACTCTAAAAATTATATTAGCTAATCTTAATGGACGCAGTTAGTGCTTAAATAAAATTAACATATCAACATCAGCCTTAAAGATACTCAAGGAGCTCACACAATTGACGATTTTACATAAAAACTAGACAGACTGAGGTACTAGAACAATAGTACATTAATAGGCTGCACTATTTTAAAATTAAGTAACACCTCAGTAGCTCTCACAAAGTTGCAAAAAAGCAGCTATGAACCGAACATAAACTTCTAAATTTAAGCAACAGTGTACTCTCTGCACACACCCCCTTAGGCTTAGATGCTATGGGACATGATATGATGGTATCACCAATAAATGTAGTACCTTTTCACAAAGGCTTTTACTTAGCCAGAAAGATACTTGCTTCATTTTTAAATTTCAGTAGCTTCTTCATTGTGTATTTTAATAAAAATTTAAAACCTCCAAATGCAGTTTAATTCAGTGCAGGTATATGAATGAAGATAGATTTTTCTCCTTTCCCTTAGGAAATAACAATCATTTCACTGTTCCAGGTGTCTACAAAATACAATAGATGTCTTATAATATACACTAAATGTATGTGTATGGTTAAAAATTCTCTTTGTAATGCAGAACGAATGTATAGAAACAATGGTGAGTAATATCATGAGAATCTGGACAGGTAACATGAAACAGCTAAACAAATGATGGTTAAAATCAATAGCAATTCACATTCCAGCTGGTGTATCATGACCAGAAGCAACAGGTCAACGCATCCCTGCAGGTTTCTGCGGAAAGCTAGAGTGCCCAGTTGTTCCACAGGACCCGAAAAAGATGGTTTTCCCGTTTCCCACTCAATCCCACTACCTCCTTTGTACCAGCACACTAGTGCTCAGAAAAATACAAAGTCAAGAAATTAGATCACATGAAAATGGCTTTTTTTGGTGCGCTATGGCCACCACAAAGGAGGAAAACTACACACGTGGTCGCTCTACCCCTTTCAATGGATGCACAAATTTATACCCAATTAAAATTGCCCATGTGACCATGACCTGAGAAGACAGGTGTTATTTAATATTTCACCTCCATTAAGTTCTGTTCCACCCCAGCTGCATCCCTTGCATTCCACCTACTTTTGATCCGTGAAGATACGCTTTGAGACTGTAAAACTTGGAGCCTTAGAAACCAACTCTGTGAAAAAGCATCATTATTCATGCACGTAGGAGTTAAATTCAATTTTCTCCTTTGCCAGCAGGGGTGACTCAGGCTACAGATTTCCTTTTTTAATCTCGCATTCTTTCTCTTGATTTTAAAATTGTCATATCCTTCAGAAAGTCAGTCAACTATTTAAACTACAGTAACTAACTGGAGTTCCTTATGCCTTTTTCCCATGATCTTCACAAGTCCGTAAACCATTGCTGAAGTATGGACTGAAGTTTTACATTTGCCACTATAGAGATTTACTGCACTTGACGATACCAATCAAGCAAAATCTGAAAAGCACTTTATGCGACTTTCAGTGTGCTGTATTATTAGCTCTCTAGTAACCTATTTTAAATACCTCCTGCTACTTTTACAGGACCATTTATCCCCTACACCACACATCACCCCAAGCAAGCAGTGCCTCCCCTCAGCATGCTTCTCGCTCAGAGAGAGAAGGCATTATTTAGTAAAGGTGAATTCAGTTCTAAAGGCCAGAAGCTGGCCTTGATAGAGAACCAAATGAAAGAAAATGCTAAGTGGTGCAACAGAAGTTGTGGAAAATTGACAGCAGCGTTCCCAGAAATATTTAACTTAACTTTCCTTTCCCAGAGCAGCCCCTTGAAAAGTCCCATCTACTCCTCCTTAATACCCGAGACAGTAAGGCGACCCTTCAGATCTCTGCAGAGCAGCTACAGTAGGCACAAGCTGCATCTCCAGAGACGAGAACATGGCAAGACAGAGGCCACGCACCCTGCCTATTCTCACAGGCCTATAAAAAACCCAAATGGCGAAGAAGGGTGGATATCCAATGGCTGAACATAGTCTATTCCGACACAAAGGGCAGATGACTTTAAACTAACCAGCAGGTAGGAAATTCAAAATAAAAAGTGGAAAAGCATAGTGCTTTGCGCTGCATGTGGTAAGGTGTGGAACTCCTTGGGGATCCTAAAATTTTATATACTTTTTTTTAAAAAAAAAGGAGATAAAATAATGGAAAAGAAATTCAGCATGGCTGAATATAAATATATTAAATATAAATTTAACACCTTTGTTCTGCCATTCCCCAAGCTGCACATTACTGGAAGCTGGGAGATCATACTGGAGAAGGTATCCCAACATCTCTGCCCTTTTCCTACACTCTTCCCTTGTCATCTGGTGTTGGCTAAGTCAGAAAAGATCCTAAGCTTTTATCAACTTCTGGACTATCCCAGCACAGCTGTTCTTCCACTCGCTGATGGTATTTCTGTTATGTAAGCTGCAACAAGAAGGAATTCGCCAGGAGATAACCATATATGCACAATACCAAGCATCAGAGAAATCTCAGTAAAAAAATGGAAAAAAACCAAAAAGCCCTGTAGCAAACTAGGACATTTTTTTCTCTTCCTTCATGTAGGTTTTGTTTTCTTCAGCTATCATTGCAAAACCCCCAAAAGCTATCTACATATAGAAGGGGGAAGATTTTCTGAAAGGTTTAGCAATAATTAAGTAGTAAGGTATTAACTGAACGATTATATTCAACAAACCAATGACACATTTCATACATTTTGGTTTTTAAATGTGTATAGCTCTTAGACATTAGTCCACATTTCAGAAATTATATTGATGTGTTCTAGCAAAATCAAATGATTATAAAACAAAAGAAACAATTTGTTCAAATTTCCATTGTATGTTTTACAGTATGTCTTAAATTCAAAAGAGAAGGAGAGACCGATTGTTTCATGTATAGGTTGAACAATGTTTGTTTTTATAGTCATAGAAAAAGAAAAGCTGTGATTTATTGCCAGCCTTAACAAGGACAGCTGTTTGATATTGTATCTTTTGGCCCATACCCACCAAGAGTGAAAGTCAATTAATTTATTTATATTTTCCCAGAACAGTCTTTATGCAGTGAATGGAAACTTACTGAACGAATGCATCTAACTGAAACGCTAGAAGTATGAAGTCTTTTCAGAAAGTCATTTTCTTTAAATAAAACCCATAATCCTCTACAGAAAAATTAACTGACTGTTATTAAGCTAGCTCCTAGCCTTTTAAGAGCAACATTTTTAATATAGATTTTCTTTATACATATATATACACTATTTTGGAAAGAATCTTAGTGCATAAGACACTGAAGAAACACAGCATGCCGAGTTGAGCCCTTTAGTGACCTCCTTCCCAATGAGGATAACAAGGTGTGCTGCATTTGAGAAGCATCTACCTCAACACAGATTATTTTGACAATAAAAAAAAAATAAAAATTGTTGGTGAACATCTACCAAGCAAACCACAACAAAATTCCAGTTCATATCATCACAGGTTTAGATTAAATTAAGGGCAGGGAAAATAGAAATGGTAAAAGACGTGGTAGTGATGCTCCCTTTAAGTCAGAAAGTCTTGGTTCAATCACGACAGCTTTTACAGAACTCCAGGTCAAAATATCCCGGTTTATAAACCGGTGGGACAGCATACCAAGACAAATATCACTGCATACTGTTTCTACAGTCTTTCCATAAGCATCCATTTCTCACCTTGGTCAGAGACAGCTAAGGGCCGAGCAAGCAAAGGTACTTACATTCCCATGACCATAAATCTTCCCTTGTGAATTCACAAGAGAATACTGTAGGATTCTATTTCTGCCTTGGCTTATTACGAGTCACCAGTAGGCAGCTAGAGCAGAGTAAATCCTACACCTGGCAACTGCAGTCTTTCAAAGCTTTCATGAACGTCGCATTGTTTGGCTCCCTGGAAGCTAGTACTGCACAGAATGCTAAGGGCTGTATTCGAGCAGGGCTGAAGGCAGGACACAAATAGAACGGCGCAGTAGAAAAAAGAAGCTGTGTGCAATGATGCAAAAAAATCCTACTGCTGATTTGTATTCTGCCTGAATACGAGGAAGAAAGTAAGAAAACCTCCAGCTCATTCACATGAGGAATATAAATAGAAACTTCAGTAAAGAACTATTTTTCTAAGTGCTGGCATTTGGAACATATTCAAACCCTAGTTATATACTGAATAATCATAAAAGGCAACACTTGTTAAACACAAAATTGGAGAGAGTTCCAAAATTTGGAAATAGACTGATTTAATGCCAATGTCACATACAGTTTGTGTAATGTACATAAATAGAAATCATAGTTAAAGACACATAATATGGTAGGTGATGGCAACTGTAGATAACTATCTCCCATGGCGGATGTGATTGTATGGTACATTTCACAATAGCTATAAAAAGATGAAAGACAGAGCTTGAGGACCATAAACAAGGGAATATTTTAGAGACATTCAACTGACAAAGTCACAGGCACTGAGGAAAAAATTGGTGTTAAGGAAAAAATACAAACAGTGAAGCAAAATAAGCAACACAGTGGAAAAGCATTTAAATATATACCACTATAAGGAAAAAAAGATGAAGCAGATTTGCAATCCAGAACCTTTTCAAGGGCTATTTATTACTTGCAGCTTCCTCTTCAGAAGGGTGCACAAAACCAAAGCCCTCTTAGAGAGCATGGGAAGGGAACACCTACCAGGTGAAGCTTTGCTGTTGTTTAAAGGAGGGAAAGCAAACAAACCAAAAACCCAAACCAGACATATTTGTGCCGCTCCATAAAATAAAGACCATATCTATAGCCACAAGGAGAGCACAATATTATAATAAGATCTGTAAAGCAAATATACTTTATTCACATATGGTGCATTTCAGACAGGTTTACTCCGGACCAGACCTAAACTGCTCTGTGCACTGAATGCTCAGTAGCAGTTGGGGTGCATCTTCCAGTTTATTTTCATCCAGAAGTAAGCCAGTTTTGGCTACTATAAAGCTGCTCCAGGACACGAGACACAACATAAGAGGGGTAATGAGGAAATTCACTTCAAAGCAACACTCATGCTCCAAAGTAGAACAGTGCTGAAAAATTGAGCCTACTATCAAAGACTTCTTGTTGGCAGCCAAGTCTGATTTTCAAGAGGCAACAGAGTTAGACTAACATAAGCTTAGTCATCCCTCCAGCTCTTTAAATTTTGTCCTCATTTCTCTACAAAATTTTATCCATCCATTGTTCCTTGAAAGTGGGAACTGTGGGTTACAGGTTGTGCAGCAAAGGGCAGCTATCACTAGGCTACTATAGGAAGAAGAAAGAATCCCTCTTGATATCAGGTATGATCTTCAGAGGGCTCCACCAAAAAAAATAAAATAAATTTAAAACCAAAAGCGATACTTGTTACACCTCAATAAAGATTTGCTATCTTTAGACATATAATTTGGTAAATAAACCTCTTTTGAATCAAAATCTATAAAGCGCCTCATTACCATGTTGGATTTATCTCAAGAGTCTACCTTGTACTATTTTTAGGCAGACACAAAAGAAAGCAGAGGAAAAAGACAACCATACACACAAACTCCATCCAAACGGGTTACAGGTAGCTGATTCCAGTAGCTGATGTGAGGTTCCACATTCCTACCTCAGCTAGTACCAAGGCTGAGCACATATTTCCAGCAGACACACAAAGCACGAAGGGCTCCTCATGCTGGTCTCCACTACGGCTGACGAAGACAAAGGCACGTTACTGCAGCGTAACACACACGCAAACAGGTCTCTCAATTAGCCCCGAGATCTTACTGTGTCTTCAGTAGTTGGCTTGGACCTGCTGGTGCCTCTAACAGCCAACTGGCAGCACCCCAAGGTGCATGGGCCCCTATGGCCCAATGGTCCGACTCCAGTCTGGGTCATGCTCCGACACTGGCACTTATTGCTTCTTATATACATGCGCATACAGAAGAGAGCCCCCTCACCCAGGAAAATATGATGAGCGCCTTTAACCCCCTATCATTCTATTTTCCTGTGCTTGTTCCTCCTCAACCACCTCAAATCCTCCCTTTCCCTGCCTTTTGTCCTTCTCCTAAACATTCCATAATAAGTCCTGAACAAGTATTCTTACTTATACTACCAAAGTGCCCAAGCATAAGCCAAACTCCTCTGGGGTAAGAACTCTGCAAGTGCTGAACAAAGCCTCTGATCTGACAGAGGCAACACATGAAAGAAAATGAATATTCTTTCTGAGACAGAGGAGGAATACAAGACAGCACTTGATAGCATGACAGACAGCACTCTTTTCAAGTCTCTACTGACATCATGAAAGAGAAATATGTAACATTTGAGCACACTCGCAGGGAGTCCCTAGCAAGCATAAGAGGTATCATGCAAGTCAAAGAAGCTCCCTTTAAGTCTACAAGCAAATGAGCACAGAAGGCCAGAGTCAAGGACGTATGCAAGTGGAAGACAGCAAGAAAGAGACAATAGGTTACGAAAAAGTGGAAAGCTGTGAGGTGGCTCCTCCCCGCAAAGAAAAAACAAATACAAGCAGCCACAGCTATTTTGGAGGAATCACAAGATACCCATTTCTCATGGGAACAATCTTCAGGGTAACACACATTCTTCATCTGTATCCCAGAGATCAACGAATTTGTTAAGGACTGGATTTTAAAAAAAACCAACTACTACATAAAAATATCTGCAAAAGAATCTCACTCTCACCAAGTTCAGACTTTGGCAAGATCCACCAGCTCCAAGATGCTGCATTTCATGCACATCTGGAAGTAGCTTGGTTTCCTGATGTCTGCCTTGCTGCATACCATTAAAAATATACCACATTTGGTAATATTTCTTTTAACTTACTGACCTGAAAGATCTACAACCTACTCATGTAACAATTTGCGTCCTTTTTTCTGCCTGCTGTTAAGATTCTCTGGGCTCTCCTCTCCTGAATCCTTATTGTGTTTGTCTAAGATCACCCAGCATGCCTAGTCTTTCTTCCACCTAGTCTCTTCCTCCTCCCACTTCCACTTTGAGAATTTCATGGCTTTTTTCCTCAAGTCTCCATTATTCCCATTCTATATTTCTGTTTGTCAATCGATCAGTGCCTTGCAGATAGCATACAAAATGTATTTAGCTACAACAGTTCTGGCTGAGAGCTCAGTAGAAGTTCACATCCTTCCAAAAAAATAAAATAAATTAATTTCCGTACATACCCAAAGAGATAAGAGACAAGTAGTATATTTTAACATGTTTTCAAGATAACTGCAAATCAGCCAAAGAACACGTCACATACTCACAGACTAACCAAAGGGTTGAGTGAATTCATAGATTACTTGACCACAAATTTAGAACAAATGAATATGACAAAATACAAACCTAAAAACCACGCAGTTAAAAAAGTCACTGTTCCCAAGGTGATATTATAGGCACTAATAATTAAACAAAAGGGAAAAATGCAGAACTTCTTCAATTTTTCAAATTTTATTCAAGAAATGGTTTCCCAGTTAGAGAAACCAAATCCATACTGCTGCTGCGCCCTCCACGTGCACACCCACATGCGGCACAGCGGAGCTGGAAGACAGGCACCACCCAGTCCATGAACCACTGAGGCTTATGTAAAGACAGCACCTTCAGCTGGCCACAGCACCCGACCCTGCAAGAACAGATGCTACAGAAACTTTGTGAAACTCTGAAAACTGTTTTTTATATTTGGGGTTTGGCCTGTGATTATGAATTCCACAAATAATTAGTTCAAACTTACATGTTTCATAATGCAGTATTTACAGTAATACCTTTTTTAATCACTAAGAAGATTAAATTCCAATTTATTACACTACACTACCTTGAATTACCTTCACATGGCGACAGGGAAAGACTGCATGGTCACCCAGGCAACAACATACGTTCACCTGCTGCAACTACCGTGTGTGTGCTCTTACACACAGGAACTGTGAAATTAAAAGAGAACTTCACTGCAACATCACTATTCCACAGCAATTAGTAGTAAGTTTGCTCCTTTTCACAATTGTCCAGTGATGTTAAAAACTAAAACTCCCCCGGCAATTTGCAGTAGTATGTAACTTTATAAATTAAGTATCCTAGACAAAATAAAGTGTTTTCCCTATGATGAAGCATCACTGACTTCAACTGAGCTCAAGTAATTCAGAGAATCCATGGTCTTATAAGAAAGCAAGCCTTTCTACAGTACAGCAGTATCTTCCAATCCCTACACGTGTCACTTAAAGTGAAGTAAGCTATCAGGAACTCCGGGAGTTAGGTTAACTATAGGATTATAAAGTGTGAATTGGATGTCTTGGCAATCTTGGAGGAAAAAATAAATCTCAGTTATATTCTAAGCTTTGTGAAACTGAAAGAAAAAGCACACCAAAACGATTAGCTGGAGGCAGTTTTCTACTATAAAAAAGGATTTTCCAAAGATGTACTCACGAAGATACCACAGGATACTCTTCTAGTATACATTTATGAAACACATACCTTGTGCGCGTCTTAGTTTCACAGTTGAGTAGTATAACAGTTAATCTAAAACCCCAAAAGTAAAGATTTTCCCCCAGTTCTCACAAGGCAAAACTCAGTGCTGGTTCTATTGTTGCAATGAATCTAAAGTACCTTCCTGGTTGGTAAGAAAACAGCCGATATAAAATTGACACTCCAAATTAAAACCAGCCTCTTATTAAAACACTTTGCATTTTAAAAAGATTGCAGTGGGAAGGACAGTCACATGGCAACCCGCCTTTTTGATTACGGAAACGTGTACAGACCCTTCATTCAAAAGCAAGGCTGTCAAAAACACACCGCCTATTTGGTATACAGAAACAACACTATTCGAAATCAGCTTCTCCCCTTAATGTCTTATAGAACACAGATGTCTTGGCAAGGTTGGCACTAGAAAAAACCCCAAGCTATTCAACCAGCTGCTTTGATTTTGTTATGCCTGAACAGTCACATGCTCCATTGAGACTTCTATTCTGTTTATGCCTTGAGTCAGTATAAAGCTTTTTATTGTTCATTAGCACAAGCAGCAGTTTTTAAATGATTTCTTGGGATCCAAAGAAACAAAACAACTCCTGTAGAAATAATTCATCCAAATTAATAAAAATAAAAGCAAGACTTAAAAATCAGTAAGTTTATTAATAATGTATGAATGTCCATAGACCATACAATATAAACTGGCTTCTTTTTTTTCCAAACCTTAGATATATAACCAACATACAGCATCTTAACAAGAAAATGAAACTGAACCGTTAATAACTTCTCCTGGGCATGCTCCTAGCCCGGAGCAAACGAAAAGTAGCTTAGCCCATGTTTTTACAGGTTACCTTCCATTAACAGCACTGTACAATCATTGCAACCATCTAACTTACACGCCTTAACTGCATCTGCACCATAGACTACAAAGGAGTATTATGACCAGAGAGTATGCTTTCCAAATCACCCAATGGTTTCCAAGCAATTCACTTGTTAAGAGAAGCATTATTTTCAAAAAGTACCAAGAGAGACACTAAAACACATGTGCCTTAAAGGTATCTTTTAGACACTCCAAAGATGAAACATAATTGTCATCTTGGAGCCAATCGATCCAAACTGTTGTTCCAAGGGGATGAAAAACTAGCTGTCCACTCTTTTGCTTTGCCCATAAATACTATTGTCTGAGCCTTCTTAAGCATTCTTAAGAAGAACACATCTGTGTGGCCTGAACACCAGGTAAGTCATCACTGGTGCAGCTACTGTACTATTGAAGTAAAAGCAGAAATTTTTCACTCAACACTGGCATCAGTAAACACAAAGGAGCAATTTTTGAAAAGGTTGTACTACAACTCATTCATCGTAAATCACATCAAATAGGGAATATTTGCAACAAAATGTTCATTAATAGACAATATTTGCTCTGAAATGTACATCTTACTATACATTAAAAATACCCTTAAAGTATATGAGAATTCTTGAATGAGTTATTCTTTTCCAAGGTGATGCTTTTATTACAGTTGTGTTAAAAACAGTTGAATACACCTGATCGTGAGAGAAGAAAAACACCTATGGATGAAAGCAATGGTTTGGTTTTGTTTTGCTTGAATATTAATTCCACAGCCCCCTTCATATTTGGTAAGCAGGTGTGGGTTACCGTCTACTGTTATCATAAGCTTAGGAAAAACACTGGAGGTCAGTTACCCCAAAAACTGTAGACTCCATTGTGGTTAGACTTAATTCAGTGCCTGTAATGATGCATACTTATGCCATTCAGTACCCTGTATAAAATGTGATTGTTGGTCTGAGGAACAAGAGTCTGTACCACCAAAAATAATTAAATCGGAAAGACTTTGCAGCGTAACATACTTAGCAAGTCACAAAAAGGGACAGGAAAATTTTACCACACTCTCAGGCAAACATTTGTTAATCAGCCTGTCTAATACAACAGGCTAGTTTATAAGATACCTTGACCCATATTTACATCTCCAAGAAGGAAAGAAAAAATTGGAGAAAGATTAAAAGTCTACAGCCCTCCCTTTTTTCCACCCACAACTTCAAGGATGAGATTAGTCATACACACAAGCACTCCGCCAAGGCTGGTTGTGCTTTCTACCAGGTGCGGCAGGAGGTACGATGAAAGAAAGAATCCAGGACAGGCACCTCTCCAGCTGACTCAGTGTGCTAACTTGTGAGACAGAGAGAGGGGGGAAGAGCTCTAAGTGAAGTCAGGTACATCTCCATTAAGTAGCATTCTCCCATTTTTTTTCCTACATCATTTAGAAACATTTGCAATTCTGTTGTCCATTCTCACAGTCACACTGAATGTTTTAAATTTCCACTCTATTTTACCCTGGTTTGAGTGTGATTTTAAGGTAAAGCAACAGTAACAAATTTGTCATTCCACCATGTAGCAAATTGCCAAAGAGGGGTATGCTACCAAACACCCCAACTGCCTGTGATAGCCTTTCGATTATTCAAGGAATAATCAGAAGGACAAGTTCCTATTTCAACTGAATGGTCCAAAGACTGAGAAACTCAAAAATTGTGTACACGCAAATCGAGGATTTTCTGCAGCTGTCTGGATTTCCAGAGGTTTTGTGACCTAACGTTAAATACCAGCTCACAACAAGTGCACAACTCCTACTGGGCCTGTGTATACGCAGGAATCTGGATATCAGCACCCACTCATCGTATCCATTCTGCAAAATCTACATGGCATACGCAGTAACTCCTAAAAGCACTGCATTTGTTATATGCTTCCAGACCACCTCTACTGAAACCTTAGTTCTCCCAAAATTGTCAAACCTGCTACACTTGCAATAATCCTGGAGAACTGATTTAAATGTCAAGTACATTTATCAGTCAAACTAGGTCCTGGCAAATACTTCTAGGCAATTTCATGTTGGAGAGCCTTACAAAAAGTATTGCTGTGTGCTGATGTCAGGCACGTTCTGATCTGGCTTTCGCTACCCTGTTCTCTAACACACCGCCACATTTGACAGCTGTTGTAACCACCACTTGCCTGAGGAAATTTTCAAATTCAACATTAAAATAACTTTACTGCTGGGCAGATGTCCTACTTGCTGTATTGGGTTTAAGTGGCAAGGTTTTGGTAGCGGGCCAGTGAGAAGACACCAGAAGCTGCCTCCATGCCAGAGAGAGCCAGCTCCAATTCCACAAAGGACCCAATACACTTCACAATATTTTTTTAGTTATAAGTGACCGTTGAATTTGTCTTTGACCTTGGGAGTAATTTTTTAAAAATTATTTTACAATTTTATTTCTCCTTTATTATTCATTCTAATTTATCATGAAAATTGTCACTTTCATGAACTGGGTAAAGCTCTTCAGGTATGTTCCTGACAATACCCTTTAATGAAACACCACAACAACCAGTAAATGCTATTCATTAAGAAATGGACAAAAACACATATGTGAAAGATACGACTTCTCTTAGGCAACCTGCAACATCTCAGTGGTACCACTGTTGAAAACAACTGTTCTCAGCTGTCGCAGTGGTGCCCTGTGACCTATTAAGACCAGGCTGGGTCATAATATGATTACAGAGATAGGAAACCAGTTTATTTATCAGCCTTCAAAGAGCAATCCTCCTGTCAATCACACAACGTAACCTTGGTACATGTGTCTCAACTACTTCTGGCCTAAACTGAAACCTGGTAACTTCCTATACATACTATGTAGATGTTTCATTAATATTACTGGAACACTCTGACCATCTCTGCTAGTTTCTTCCTCTATTTCAGTTTCTTTTAATCTATTTAGTAAGCGTGCATGACACCCGATTGTAGTACCAGCTTACCCACATTATTTGATACGGAAGTTTATCATGTGAGGACTAGAGAGGTTTAAATATATTGAGACTGGGAACACAGGGGAAAAAAAAAAGTACCGGGCAAGTCTCTGCAAGCTAAAAATAAAGTAACGGTTTCCATTTGCTGTAAGTGATGCCTTGCAGGGAATAGCTACTCTTTTTCTTCCTAAACAGTAATTAACTTTTAATATGACACCAAATGTAAAGTTCTGCTAATTTTATGAAGTTGCTTCTTAAAACTGTGAAGTGATTCCATTAAACTGAAAAAACAAACATTTACTTAAAATTATCTGAAAGCCAAGCACTGAAACACTCAGGACATAAACAGGAAATAAAATTAACTTCCAATTTACTATCACAAGAAAAAATAAAAAAAGCAAGAACAGAGCATGCAATCAAGACTGTAATATTTTAAGTACTGGCTTTAATTACCATATGGGGATAATCTATCTATTCATATGCAACTTTAATACTAAAAAGGTGTTAAAAAAAATTACAGTCCTTTGTATAGAACATAAAGAACACCAATTTCAAAAACACAACACTCCATTTTCCCATGCATTAAATTTAATCCCACAGAAGTTCGATAACCAAATTTTCTAAAGCCCAAGAGCTTACCTGGGAAAGAAAAGCTGAATAATAAACTTAACTGTTAGAGGAGAAAGTAAAAAACAGTAAGACTGCAATTTGCAAAGGAAACAAAAAAAGCAACCGGATAAAGTAAATATTGCCTGGCACCGAAACAGAACTACTCCCCGATGAACATCAAAGGTCCCAAAAAAAACCCAACTGCTCTCAATAGTTTCAGGCCTCAAACAAATTCCTAGTTAAAGCTAATGATACATTTTGCTATCTCTGTAAAGAAAAGAAGAAACAGTATGAGGAGAGACACATGAAGATAACATGGAATCATATCCCCCCACCATGCATGAACTTCATCTCCATTTTCATCCCTTTTCCCTTTTTCTTCTCCCAGAGCTGCATCATTTTGCATTTCCAGCACAATGCCACTTCTGGGCCAGATGCCTTTTTGGTATTTTTTTTTTTTTCCCACACTTAAAAACTGGCAGCCAAAATATCCATCTCAGGAAACAAATATTCTACTAGAAAAGAACTACAAACGTCCAGACAAGAAGAATAAAAGCAAGGAGAGGCGAGCAATCTCATTCTGCAGCACCAAGAGCCAAGGAACAGTCCAGGGCTGCCCACTCCCTGCTCCAGCAGGGACATGAGCAAGTGTCACCAGCAAGTCAGGAAAAGCAGGCTGGGGAAGGAGGGCAGCAACAAACGCCACTTCTGCTGTACACCCAGCTATCTAAAGGGGAATTGTGTAACACCAGCACAGCGGTTCACCTACCCTTTGATATAAGGATGTGTACTGAAACAAGGAACAAAGACACGTCTTGGTTAACAAGTTAAGCTTGGAGGAGTACACCCTTTACTTCTTCCATGTCTACTATACAAGCGATCAAAAGAAAGAGATGAGAAAAAACAAATCCCCAAGTGCAATATGCAAAACCAAAGTTACCCTTTTCTTTGACTAACAGTGTAACTACTAACAGTTGGCTACCCATTTTTAAATCCTGAACTGATCTTCTCCACCTGAAGTTTGGTAATCTGACTTTTCTCCCTGATCAGCCCCATTCAGGAGGGGAGCAGAGAGGCAGAACTTCACGCCAGCGATGCCACCGTTGCAACCAGTGTCACAACTTCTCTCACAGCCCATGCAAGACAGTTTCCATTTCCTGACCACGCACGGTGCGGTTAACGCAAGCTCCAGCAGCGCCGAGCACAGGCTCTGCCTGGCAGCAATGAACTGAGGCAAGGAGAGGAGGAAAAAAAAAAAGCGCCAGAAATTGTCTCTGTAAAGACAAAAGGATGACTTTGTCAAAAATAAAGGGCTTTGTTTTATTTTTAATTTAACTCGTCCAAGTAGGTAAGACAAAAAGCAGTAACACTGTGAACCTTACCCCTCATTTTACTAAATTATTTACCCAGTTTTTAAGTACTACTGTTTTTTTTGAAGTAAAGCATCTGCCCAATTCTCAGATGACGTAAGAAACCACTTAAGACTATTTTCTCTGTAGCAGGATATTCTCATATTAGCTTCCCCACAGAAGCACTGCCTGATTTTTGACAGGGAAAGAAGGAAGTTTCCTGAAATTTTGAGTATCAGCTCAATGGACAAGGACTCTTTATGAGGGAGTGCAGCGATAGGACAAGGGGTAATGGTTTTAAACTGAAAGAGGGGAGTTTTAGATTGGATATCAGGAAGAAATTCTATACTGTGAGGGTGGTGAGACACTGGAACAGGTTGCCCAGAGAAGCTGTGGATGCCCCATCCCTGGAAGTGTTCAAGGCCAGGTTGGATGGGGCTTTGAGCAGCCTGGTCTAGTGGGAGGTGCCCCTGCCCATGGCGGGGGGGTTGGAACTAGATGATCTTTAAGGTCCCTTCCAACCCAAAACATTCTATGATTCTATGGCAATGCATGGAAACCATGTTCACTGATCCCATTTGCTAGTGGGTGTCAGAACTTCTTCAAATAAATAATAAAAGAAAATTTAGATGCTGATGCCTTCAGTGTGCTTCTAAGCTTAAATTCTTCCATAAGTGTTCCAGTCTCACGCATGCTTTTAGCAGAGACCAGCTGGTTAAATGGTCTTTTTTCTTGAAAACGTACTAGCATGGGCATTGACAACCCAATTGTTACAGTTTATTTGGAAACACACAAACTTTTTGAAAGTACATTAAAATTAAGTTTAATGTAAGATGGCCTCCTGCTGAAACACTGCAAATATTTAGTTGTACCAAATTAATACTCACATATAATTTTCAATATTACAGTGTTTCAGCAAGTTATGTAGAAGGAGATATTTTCCCATCCTCCCTGATAAACAACGTCAACTCTTTGACAATCATATTTTAAGTGACTGTACCTAAGTAAATGAATGGCTGTCAATGCAGAAACATTATCTTTTCAGAAACTCCACAATGACAAAAGAGACAGTAAAGGAGATTATTAAAAGAAGACATCCTTCAGCAAGTTGGAAGTCATGGGCTAATGAGGAAAATCACACAAGTACTCTGCAAATTAAATGTAAAAAAACCACAAAACAGGAGATTTATAGTAACAATTTTTCTAAATGCATAAAAATTAGTATATTTTTGAAACACATTCAAAGCAAAAAGCTTGTCTTAATTCTGCTGTGCACCTCCCCTCTCATGCATACACCTCAACCTGACAGAAACTGACAAACCATGGGGAGAGGGGCAACAAAAATAACCCAAACCATGAGTTTTGTAAAGACGCCTCTCAAGATCCAAGTCATGTAATATACTGTGTCCACTTTTTGGTGGACAAATAGGTTTATTGGCAACCTATTTGAGACAGTCTATCTGAATTTACAAAAAGATCTAACAACATTCAACACCAAAGGTTCTTGAAAACAAATAAACTGACAAGAGATGAGGGGAAACCATTCTTCTGGAGCAGCAACTGTCTAAAGAGAAACGAAACAGGAATAAACTGCCAGTTTTGCCGTTCAAGAGAAGTCATCAGGAAGTGGTTCTATCATCTGTGCAGGATGTGAATGGTGAGGTGACAAAGTTTGCTGACGATATAAGCTGTTCAAGTAAGAAAAATGAAAACTAGATGCAGAGAACATACGTAACCACAAATACTAACTGCCCATTAGGACAGCAAATGAAAAAAAAAAAATATATATACAGAAGCATAAAGCAATGCACACAAGAAAAACACTTTTGTAAATTTGCTTCCATAATGTGAATCTCTGAATCCCCCATTACCAGGGTAGGCAAAAACACGCTGCAGCTTTAAGAGAAGTTTTTCCTGAACTATCCCTCGAGTATTCAGGAGCTATCAGGACATCAAACCACAATGCTGCAAGTCATCAGGGATGGAGTAAGAACAGCACAGAGGGCATCATTATACCAAAATGCAAGTTCATGGTACATCTGCATTGTGTTCTTTGTATCTCAACAAGATGAAAGATGGATAAAGGAGGGCAACTAGGTTGACCTCAACTAGGGAAACATTTCCTAAGAGAGGTGGGGTCAAACATATGTATGCTAAGGTTCTTCTTCAACCTGAAGAAGAAATGACTGATGTAGAACAAGAGACGTCTACAATCTGTAAGGAATAGGAGAAACAAACAGGGAATGATTACTTATTTTCTCATGCTATTAAAACTAGGGACGTCAAATTAGATCACCAGGATGCAGTCTATTTTTTCGCCTAAACACCACCTATGTAAGCTGAGAAATTTAGGTTTCCATGGATGACAACAAATTCTCTCTGAACTGACATAATTAATGAGAGGGATATCCAAGACATCTGTGTGTTTCATAGTTCATCACCTTCAGCTCAGAAAATTTCTGAGCTGCAAGCTGTTGGAATAGTATCACAGCAAATTTCCCCATTCTTAACTTTCTCCCCAGGGCCGCTGCTATTGATCGCTGATTGTTAAAAGGCAGGATACAGCGCTGGGTGAACTTGTGGTTTGACTGGTAGCTTCTGGTAAAAAAAAGTGACAACCTAGAAAACTTGAGAAAATATCTTGTTCAACCATAGCACACCATTCAACTACATTTCTCAACCCACACGGTGTTTCAATTCCTACCAATTCACCTCTCGTTTCTTAATACAGATGGTCATATTCACATAAGCCAGAGAGTTTGAGAAGCTTTAAGTTAAAGCAGCTACAAAAATGGGGAACAGAATAAAAGTTATAACTACCACAATTTAGAGGGAAACGTATTGCCTTTCACAAAAACCTATCCGGCAAAACGGAATCTACCAAGTGGTGAATAGCAACTTTATTTCTGCAAAATAAAATCACTTTTTATAGAAATGGTTGTTAGATAAGCATTTCGGAGATGTTGCTACAAGCACTGAAGCATTTAAAAGCCTTTCACACGGATTTGCTACCAGTCAACATCAGGCCCCTCAAGAAGAGACAAGATACAACAGAAGGATGGTAAGAGGGGTGAAAAGCATGAACACCAATGTAAAACTGAGTCAGCAAAAGAAAGGATTTTTCTCCTTGTAAGAATTTAACTTTTATAGTCAGTTGCAAATATACTTAAATCTAAAATGAATCTTGCAAGTAAATCTCATCTCTGTATGTAAATTGTTTACTATGGGCTATAAATTAGTACCATCCAAATGTTCTGCTCAAAGTCCAAGAGTAAAGTACTGCTCAAGTTTAATTCTGCTGAAGTTTTTAAACATTTCTTCCTCTTTCCTCAGTTGAAATTAGTAAGTTTTCTGCCCCCAACGTTCTGGAGCAATGAGATGAAGCACCATACTGTTAGTTACTAAGCTATATCTGGTCCCCAGCAATTCCTGGAACACTATCATAATCTTTCACCATCTACCTTTTGCTTGATACGTCATCATATGGCTCATGCAATGTTTTGGAAAGCAATGTCCAATACGGCACAACCCATTGCACCAATATATCATATACACTTTAGCAGCACATCAGTTTGTTTGCCTTTGACCTATCATTCTCCTGTCTGCATTTTTGTTTTTCTAGACAAACTGTCTTTTCAAACAACATATTCTTCTATTCCATTTTGTCAACTCTATTATGAGAAGAAAGAAAAAAGTGCTTCAAAGGCTGCAAACTCAATGGAGCAGAACAGTAGATCTAAACCAGGCCATAGTGGCCATCTACAACAAACAAAGTATGCACTTGACCACATTTACTTTTAGAAACAAAATATTAAGTAGGGCTTCTTCAAACTCAACTAAAAGCTTCCTAGGAAGGCTGAAAATGGATCTGAACATTAATCCACAAACTCTAAGCCCAAGACAAATAAAACCATTGATTACTGGAAGCCTGTTTGAGCCTGCAATGTAGCCCAATAAACCAAAGCACTTGTACCACCCTAAACTGATCGACTGACTTTAAGTTTCAGGAGAAAAGTGACATGCTTGGGGCAACACTCAATGTTTATGCATCAGCTTCACTCAAATGAAATGCCTATATGGCTGAAGAAAGAGTGCCGTTTCTCTACATGCTCTAAACAGTTCTCATTTGCCTTGTTAGTGGGCCAGAAACAAGAGCACAGAAAGAGAAAAGCAGCAGCTCCATTCACACAACAGTTTTATACTGAGGTGTGTGTATATTTTTTTGTACTGATGTGTGTGTATATACCCTCACACAAAAGCTAAAACAGTAAGGTTAAAACAGAACACAGAAGCCCAACTGCAGGCTCCATTCACATCTTAATTGCTACTGTGTGTAAGACACACACCCCTGTACTGTGTCACTAAATGACCATGTGTCTCTAAAGCCTTTTATTTTAACTCACTCTGGCCCATCTTGTACAGAGTGGTGCTCAAACAACAAACTGCTTTTTAAAGCATTTGCACTCTGCTATGATCATACACTTCTAGGCTTGCATGATTTTTCCTTCCTGTTAAAACTATGTGCTAGTCAAACCCTCGTCTGAAAACAGAAATATTAAATTTCCTCTTGCAGTTTTATGAGACTCTACTACAATCTCAGAGCTCTACAATATGAATGAATTTGCCTGGACCCCTGTCAAAAACAGCAAGATGACAGATTAGGGTTAAAAACTTCCATTAATGTTAAGTGTCCAATACACAAGCATTTCATAAGATTTTATACATTCAATGAATACATATAATCACCTTCAGGTGGAGACATCAATGTTCTCTTCTTTCAACTAGACTACTTGATTTCAAGGCAAACTCTCAGAAGTTATGAAAACCCCATTACCGGTCACCATGTTGTTTACATGACTCTTCTAATATCTCAGCCAAATTCATTAACTGGACAGTGACAAAACTCACTTCTCTAGCAGATCTAGAGATTTTTTTTTTTCCCCTGCAATTGCTCACTTCACGTACAGGTTTTGAGGCCAGACAGAAACTAACACTAAAAAGTTTTACAGCTTGTATAAGCAGTAGTTAAAAATTCACACCATCAAAACCTAGAGTTTTATACATTTAGTTCATCTCGAGTTGTTTTAAGAGTGATCTAATCTTCATTTAAAAATTCTCATAATGGTCAAGCTGTAACTTCCTTAGTAAATTCTTTCAACAGAAGCACCAGAAACTCTCCACGTGGTGGAGTTATTCAGCAGGTTGGCAGCTCAGTGCATGTCCATGCTGACTGGGAAGTCCTCCAACACCGTGCTTCACTCTCTGATGCTCAGGAATCACTAACAGGTATCGTATTTCTTGCACCTAATATCTTCTCTACAGGTGCATGCATTTACTTTTCAAACCTCAGACAAAGCCCCAGCTCTACTTCACAATTGACAAACAAAGTTCAGGTTTTCTTCCTCTCCCACAGATTATAGGATTGTTTCAGAATTAGAGATTCATATAGCAACTTGATGAAAGATATTCCAAAATGCCCTGTTGAGTAAATCATAAATCACAACCTTCTGGTTTAACTTTTAGCAAACGGACAAAGCTCCAGCCTCCATGTTTACAATGGGCAAAATCGTTCTATCAGAGAAAAGGCACCCATCCAAATAGCTTTGTATGCACCGTATGTGTGCTTTCAGCACACTGCAACTACCAGCAGAATATCATTGCTCCGTCCAGCAGTTCTCCCTTACAGTTTGACTCATGAATGAGTGATTTCACATTAATCCTCAAGTCAGCCATTGTTTCCTGGGTTTATAGTATGAACTATGCCCTGCACCAAGCTCTGCCTCTATTTACTTTCCTTATTTCCCTTTGCTATTCTCAAACACACACACAGCGCTTCAAAGAAATAGCTGTATAGCTATCAAAATTATCACACTATGCAACACTCACTGAAAAACAAACAAGACAGTTTTAATAAATACTTATACATGTATACATGTCAATTTTATTCTACAATCATCTTAGGATAGCAGCACATACACCTGGGCCCAAATGAAGTAGCACCATTACTTGTAGGAACAAGTTGTATGACATGAAGCAATAGATATAACAGAAAAAAATGAAGGTAGGACAGCTCTTTATTGTTACCATCAAAAGACAGCAATAGAGAGAAAAAAATAAATAAAATTGAAAAGAAATACACAGAAAGGCAGAAAATTACTTTATTTGTGATCAGGTTTGGCCTTCCACACAAAAACTAAAGCTAGAGAAAATGTCCAAGAATTTGGACAAGATTCAGAGACATTAGTTGCTTCCCTATTTAGAATATGCACAATATTCACTGACTCAATTTAAAGGAAGCTGCTTTGCTGTAACTTGTTGCCCAATTAAATAAGATGAGAAAAACAGGAAGCTATACTAAACTACAAATGAGTTCAGCAGACAGATGAGGCTTTGCTGAAGTAAAGCCAAACTGTTACAGATATTTTAACCAGAAAGTACTGTACCCATGGACAAAAATATTTTTGAAGAACCTATCCTAGACATGGTGGAACAAAGCAAGCAAGGAAGCATTCAAAGCATGGCAAATGAAATTGGGAGACGAGGAAGGTATGCAATTAATTTGAGGGTTTAAGTCAATAGCATCTATGACAAAGACCTGCAAAGTGTCAGCAAAGCAAAAAATTGCATTTCTTCTCATTTTCTCTGCCAGGTTAAACAAGGTCTCCTTCCAAGCACTCCCTGAGAAAGAAACACTAGCTTGGCAAAAGAACTGCCATCAGAGGACTATAAACCTTTTTAAAAGGGAGATTTTAGAGAGAACTAGCATCTCTTTCTCCATAACCGTCCTCGTGAGCAGACAATATTTTGGGCGCTCAAGCTTCTGCAGGTGACTCCGCCCCAAAAGATGTTACTTCCCTTGTAAACTTAAATCACATCAGCTATGCAATGCCACCATTTTTTCCAAATCCGTGTACAGACTTCCCTGGTATTGTAACACTGAAAACTAATTTAAGTAGGTCTTTACATCAAAGAGCCTCTGCAGGCTTCTTTCATCCCTCCAAGAAGAGGCTACAAGGTGGTGGTGGGACCACAAAAAAAACCCACCTCAAAACGCCCCACAAAACGAGAGCAGTGGAGGTGCTGCAGACATGACAATATCCTAAAATCAATATATATCCCCCTGCCTTGCAAAAATCAAAATTATTTTGCCCACATAATTTTTTCCCAAATCAAATCATAAAAGCTTAATTTTGGCAAGGCCTCATATGAAGAGCAATTTGCAGAAGAAATCAAAGCATCATTTAGAAGGTTAGGAAAATGTAACATGCAAGACCAGTTTTACAGTAAAAACAATCAACTTTGTCAAAACATTCAAGGCAACTTCATTCAACTTTAAAGAGAAAGTTAGTTATTGTCTGTTATGCTGAGTTCCATCTTAATGACTAATACAAATGGTAAAAACACTCTTCTAGGATAATAGAAGTTGGATTAGACAACAGACATAGTAAGGATATCCCACTCACATTGTCATAGCATCATCACTCTCGGTGTTACAATTTTCAGTGTAATTCTAACATGTAGTGAGAGAAGAAAAATACAAAACCAAACTCATAATATCAGCATATCTTACATTTAAGCTACCTCCTTAAAAATTCTTCGTTAAAAGTCACCCATTCCTGTTGATTTCAAAAACACCACCACCATTGTACATTACATTAAGAACACAGGAATGGACCATCCTGGTCCTGCCCACTTACAACATAGCACAGGCTGGCACAGAGTTTGCATGTTCTGTTATACTTTACAGACCACTTTTCTTGAGTTTCCAGACAACATCCTCAAGCAGTAGATGCGATGGCTCAACATGTCAAGGGACTTTAATTTCCCAGACCCATCCCAGCATCATTCAACTTTATTAAAATTCAACAGTTTCATAAACTGAGAATTAACAAATAGTTTTTGAAGGTTGTAAACAGGGGTTCTTGTCATCACTGAACAAAAGTGTTCAAGTTTGTTTTAACATTGCTGTTACATTTTTCTAACACTTGTCTTCACTTCCTTGATACACATGGGACAAAACAACAGCTGAACTACTTTCCTTGTATTGTACTTTCAAGACAATGACATTGACATGTAGAAGCATTTATTAAAACGGTCTTGTTTGTTTTGCAGTGAGCATCGCATTCATGTACTTTTGTTGTCATGTACTTTCACGTTATCTATCTTGACTTCTGTAAGGCCTTCGACACGGTCCCACACAACATCCTTGTCACTACATTGGAGAGATATGGGTTTGATGGATGGAGTATCTGATGGATAAGGAATTGACTGCATAACCCCATCCAAAGACTTTGAATCAATGGCTCAATGTCTAAACAGAGATCAGTGACAACTGGGGTCCCTCAGGGGCCCATATTGGTAGCAGTACTGTTAAATACCTTTATTAATGGCATAGACAGTGGGATTCAGTGCACCCTGTGCAGATGACACCAACCTGAGTGGTGCAGTTCACTTAAGGGAAAGGGATGCCATCCAGAGGGACCTTGACAGGCTTGAGGAGTGGGACCATGTGAACCTCATGAGTTTCAACAAGGTCCTGCACCTGGGTCAGGGAAATCCCCAATATGAAGAGTCTGAGGCATGAATGGATTGAGAGCAGCCCTGCCAAGAAGGACTTGCGAGTACTGGCAAACAAAAAAAAAAAAAAAAAAAAAAAAAAAAAATCAGACATGAACCAGCAACATGCACTTGCAGCCCAAAAAGCCAATTGTATCCCGGGCTGCATCAGAAGCGTGGCCAGCAGCTCAAGGGAGGTGACTCTGCCCCTCTACTCCGCTCTTGGGCATCCAGCTCTGGGGGTCCCAGCACAAGACATAGACCTGTAAAAGTGGGTCTAGAGGAGGGCTGCGAAAGTGGTCAGAGGGCTGGAACACCCCTCCTATGAAGAAAGGCTGATAGAGTTGGGGCTGTTCAGCCTGGGGAAGAGAAGGCTTTGGGGAGACCTTATTGCAGCCTTTCAATACTGAAGTGGGGCTTATAAGAAAGATGGAGAGAGACTTTTTACAAGGGCATGTCGCGACAGGACAAGGCGCAACGGTTTTAAACCGCAAGAGGGTAGATTTGTATTGGAGATAAGGAAGAAAATTTTTTTTTTACAGTGAGGGTGGTGAGGCACTGGAACAGGTTGCCCAGAGAAGCTGTGGATGCCCCATCCCTGGAAGTGTTCAAGGCCAGGCTGGATGGGGCTTTGAGCAGCCTGGTCTAGTGGGAGGTGTCCCTGCCCATGGCGGGGGGGTGGACTAGATGATCTTTAAGGTCCCTTCCAACCCAAACCATTCTATGATTACTAGCAAGCAGTGCTACTAAATGCTACATACTGCTACATGCCACCTTCATGACTAAGAATTACCAAAAACAGCTCTAGAAAAACATCATGCTATCCAAATTTAAGTACAGCAAAAGTATCACTTTTCCAGAAGATGTGTAATAACCTAAATATTGCTTGGGCAAAAATAGTCCTCACTAACTAAAACCTGAAGTACCTCAGAAATCCAAGTTTCTACACCCAGAAGTAACATGACAGTCTCACTCTAAGATGACCTGAATACAACAAAACCAAATTCTGTCGATAGCATCAAAAGCATACACACTGAGATTTAAATACTGAGACACTTTCTCAGTGATATGCTCATTTTTGAATTCTAAAATAGATGTAAATAATGAAAATAAAATGTGGAACTTTGACACATGTCGGGAGCAGAGCATGACAAAAATGTTAAGCGAGTTTCATGTAATCAGTATGAGTTTTCTGCCTTGTTTTAAAGAAACAAGACGACCCTGAACTTGTTCGAGACTTGCTGCTCCAGCTGGATGCGCAAAAGTCTACGGGGCCCAGGGAACTGAAGGAGCTGGACGATGTTATCCTGGGACATCTCTCCATTATCTTTCAATGGTCTTGAGAGTCTGATGAGGTACCGGTCGACTGGAAGCTGGCAAATGCTGTCCCAATTTTCAAGAAGGGTAAGAAGGAAGATCCTGGTAATTACAGGCCTGTCATTATCACTTCCGTGCCTGGTAAAATTATGAAGGTTGTTCTGGGAGTTATTGAAAAACATTTGAGACAATGCAGTCATTGGTCATAGCCAGCATGGGTTCATGAGGGGTAAGTCCTGCTTAACCAACTTCATTTCCTGATGTGACAAGGTCACCCATCTAGTTGACCACAGGAAGACAGTAGATGTGGTGGTTTGGGATTTTAGCAAAGTTCTTGACACTGCCTCTCACAGTATCCTTCTGGACAAAGTGTCCAGCACACAGCTAGAGAAGTCCACACTACTTTGGGTAAGCAACTGGCTGAAGGGTTGGACTCAAAAAGTTATAGTAAACGGGGTTACATCAGGCTAGCAGCCAGTCAGCAGTGGGATTCCCCAGGGCTCACTTTTAGGGCCAGTGCTCTTTAATGTTTTAATAAATGATTTGGGTGCAGGAATCAAACGTACATTAAGTAACTTTGTCGGCGATACTTAACTGGGAGGAGCTATGGACTTCAAGGTTAGAGAGGCCTTACGGAGAGATCCAGATAGACTAGAAAGCTGGGCAATCACCAATCATATGAAATTTAACAAGTGCCAGATTCTGCACCTGGGACAGGGTAATCCTGGTTATCCATACAAACTGCGGGACGAGAGGCTGGAGAGCAGCCCTGCGGAAAGAGATCTGGGGATCTGGGTTGATGGCAAGCTGAATATGAGTCAGTGTGCCCTGGCAGCCAAAAGGGCCAACTGTGTCCTGGGATGTGTCAAGCACAGCACAGCTAGCCGGTCAAGGGAGGTGACTGTCCCACTTTGCACTGCACTGGTGCAGCCCCACCTTGAGTATGGTGTGCAGTTTTGGGTGCCTCAATATAAGGACATTAAACTATTACAGTGTGTCTAGAGGAGGGTGACCAAGATGGTGAAAGGCCTTGAGGGCAAGACTTTTGAGGAGCGGCTGAGGTCATTTGGCTTGTTCAGCGTGGAGAAGAGAAGGCTGAGGGGTGACCTCATGGCAGTCTACACACTCCTCAAGGCGGGCTGCGGAGGGGGAGGTGCTGATCTCCTCTCTCTGGTGACCAGCGATAAGACACGAGGCAATGGAATGAAGCTGCCTCAGGGCAAGTTCAGATGGGATATTAGGAAAAGGTACTTCACCAAGAGGGTGGCTGGTCACTACAACAGGTTCCCCATGGAAGTGGTCACAGCACCGAGCCTGTCAGAGTTGAAGGAATGGCTGGAGAATGCTCTTAGTCATATGGTTTAGTTTTAGGTAGCCCTGCAAGGAGCAGAGTGTTGGACTCAATGACCCTGATGGGTCCCTTCCAACTTGAGATATTCTATGAAATGAAATGATTCTTAAGAATCTAACCAAAATAGGATATCTAAATCCTAGTGGTTTCATAACAGACCACAACTCCACTGGCAAACAAAACCTGCTACATTTTATTCCTTCCCACCCCCACACCCTAAGAATTTTTCTCAAGTGCTATAAAAAAGACTAAGTTTCATGTTAAGAACACTTCTTCAAGTATGTTTCCCTCTTCAGTCCCAAATTCTTGCTTTGTGATTCCAAAAGTCAAGAGATAATTTACCTGAAAAATAAACTATAATACAAGAGGAAAGGAAATTAGTGTACTAAATTCAAGGTGGGAGCTCTGGAAGTCAAAATTCAGGTCATCTTCCTCATAGAAGTGAAGTCACTCCAGCAGAGACATATTTAAACTGTAACACAGTCATCACTGCAGAATAATCTACCTGACTTTCTAGAGGTGCAGATTAATCATTTTAAAAGAATTATATCTTCATCAAACACTCAGCAACTACTCAAACTATTCTTAAAAATCATACAAAACCCTAAATTTGATAAACTTTTCTAAATACAGATTTTTAAAATTGTGAGTAGTATTCCATTTCCTCTATTAAAGAAGTCTTTCACTGAAGAAAAAAAATTATCAACTTTGCTTACATCAGTTTTATTAAGTTTAAATGTGCTGTTTTTCTAAGAATAAGCTCAGTGTAAACTTTCACTTAAAAACACAAAAAACACATTCATGAAACTAAATAACCACTTTATTCTGCCTGCATATCTTTTTAAAGATTAAATTATGCAGTCAAAACAATTTTAAGAAGGACTGCTTCTACAGTCAAGGGGAGTTTTTCAATGTCTCTGTGGACAGAGGTTCCTGTTCCTAAGACTCATGGTTCAAAACAGACAAACAAACAAAAAAAAAAATCACAAATACTAATAACTAAAAAAGCCAACACCATCACCCCACCACCCCCCCCAAAAAAAAAAAAAACAAAACAAAACACCAAACACCCAACCCTCAAATCAGAATTTCTGCCTTCTCAGTTTCCTCACATTGCATACTTGAAGAAAGCTATATGACCTTCCCTTAGCCTCTCTTCTGAAATTGAAGAAATCCAGTTTCCCCTCCTTACGGGATGTGCTCTAGGCCCCTAATCATCTTGGTGATCTCACCTGGACTTGTGGCAGTATGTCATTGCTTTCATTTATTGGTGAACCCCAAACACAATACTTCAGGTGTAGCTTCACAATTGCTGAAGAGAGGAGAAGAACCACTATTTTACGGCTGCTGGCTACACTCTTACTAACACAGTCCAGTATGTGGCTGGCCTTTGTCACTGCCAACCCACATTCAACTTGTCATCCACCTGAGTCCGATGTCCTTTCCTGGAAACCCATCTTCTAGACAGCCTGTAGTGCTGTACGGGGGTACTCCATCCCTGGCGCTGGATTTCACATTTCTCTTCACTGAACCTCACAAGGCTGAGGTTCTGCCATTTCTCCAGGTCCCACTGAATGGTGACTGAATATCAGGCAACTTGGTATCATCCAAATATACTTCTTGAGATCACACTCCAGCCCATCACCCAGACAATTAAAGGACAGCAAATAGTACTGTCCCAGAAACTGATCCTAGAAGGATGCCACCTGCAGTCTGCTATCAGCTGGACTTTACTTCACTGATCACCACCCTCTGGGCTTGGCAACCCAGTCAAGGTCCCACCCACCCTGCAGGTCCCTTATCTGGTCCACCTCTCACCAACCTGGATAGAAGGCTACCAGAGCAGACCACGTCAAAGGCCTTGCAGTCCTACGGACTTTTACTTCACAGAAAGTTATCTCTATCATACTAGATTTTTAGGAAAAAGCAACAGAAGAAAAGACTTTATTGGTATCATAGGTATCTATTTCTGCACCAGAAAGACTTCTGTATTTCTCCTGATTGATAACAAACGTAACAAGAAGCATAAAACAAGTAAGGTCAAGATAGAGGTGGCTATTAAAAAGACACCCTCTGGCTTAACCATAGTAACAACCCAACTTCGGGCCTGTCCTTTCACCAGCGAGTGAAGGAGAAAAGGAGGCCGTGTGTGTGTCCATGTGCACATCTCTGTGTATGAAGGAGGAAATGGGAACCTGACACCATTTTGTTGCTTTTTCACAGCAGCATTAAAGGAAAAGTTTCCCATAATAACAAGCAAATCCACTGTCCTCAAAACCCCTGCTTGTCACAATGCTTATACAAAACCTCAGCGTTTAGCCCACTGGTATTGAAAACACAATATATATATAATGCAAATCAATACTGTCTCTTCAGAAATATAAAATAACTGTTTGCTGTACTTCTCAGCAGGCAGCGTACTTCCAGCTGTACTCCCTCAGGAAAGGAAACTCACGGTATTATCTCAGGAGTTTTCCTTCACACTCACCAATAAACTTTAGGCCTCTTGGCCAGTATCAGTCAAACCTGACAGAACAGTCTCTAAGAGAAGGACCACGGCACATGCTATTAACTATATTTCCTAGGAAATTTTTCAGAATCCAAAAATATATTATTGGTTTAGGGCACTTTTTTTTTTTTTTTTAGAACATGCTTATATTGCCTACTTTTGCACCTGAAACAATGCTGCTAATTAGCATTCTTGCCTCATGATTTTATTGCAAGGTACTATTCCATTAAAAGTAAGATATTACGATCTTTCTTACAGTTTTTCTCTGTAAATTTGTTTCACATCTGTTTTTAAAAAGTTATTAACAAACACCTTCATTCACATTGATACTAATCACAACAATAGTTACAAAAATTGAGTTTTACTTACTGGAGTGAGAAAAATAAAATCAATCAGTTGGTAAATCAACCAAACTAATTCTGTTCCGAATCATTCATTGGCAGTCTTCCAGTGACACCATGCTGGATTACAAACACGGTTTTGTGGGTTGTCCCCCTTTCTTTTTTGTTCAAACAACTTTTTCCCTTTTATTGCTTTTTAACTACAGAAGATACTTCCACAGAACTCCAATCTAAACGCTAAAACCAACTTTAAGTCATGTTACTTTAAGTGTCTCTCTCTCTCTCTCCTCCACCAGGGCCCAAGTTCCCATGAATACGTGGTACACACACTGTCAGGATTTATCTGAACCACACACTCAACAGAGTGCACCAAAGAGCACTTTCACAGTTCCCTAACTGATGAGCAGACATGAAGGAGCCTGTTGGGAGTTCAAAACAAGAAGCAGTACTTCTCTAAAAAACATGTGAGCTACCAAAAAGCAGTAAGTACTTTCAAAAATGTGTCCAAAATGAATACAAACTCTCAAAAGGCAGAGCTAATTACTCTGCCATGACTGAATCTTTGAGCTACCAGTGAATATTTTTTTGTTTTTTCTCACATCAGTCACATTTAGGTAAAAGGAGATTGCCTGCTTATTACAACCAAATGTTTCGACTGCTATCAAATGAAGGGTAAAACCAATTACATACTAAATGAATAAGTACTGTAGCATGCAAATGTAAAAGCATCCTCAACTGCGCTTTTGTGAAACATGCCATTGTAAATACAGGATATTGCTGTCAAGTCTCCTTCTTCATCACATTTTCAGTACCGTGATCACCCATGAGCTGTCACCACAGCCTCTGTATTTTAGAATGCTCACGTACCCATTCTTACGTCTTTGGCACAGTAAAACCAGAAACAATTATCCTATTTACTAGGTGAAGAAACTTTTCTTGTCTCGGTCTTTTAGGATGGTCTGCTACCAAAAGCATATTTCTTTGAAAACTGAAGATTGCTTGCGGTATGTTACGTAAGAACAAAGCTTAAGTACAAAGCTCTCTATGATGCAAGACTGCCTCTGACTGCCCTAAGTAACAGCTTACAAGGTTAGGAAAAGCTGGTTTTAACTCTATTGCTGCTGGACTCCCCTGGATTCCACACACCTCCCCCCACACCCCCACCTCCCCCAAAAGTCTATTTTAATTAAAAAAATAAAGAAGGATAAAGAATAGGATGCTACAATTTACCTGTTGTAATTATATAGAGGTGATACTTCAATGGAAATGGAGTGATAGAAACAACAGAAAAATTTCTTTCTCTTCCGACTCACACACAAAATAGATCTTACCAGTTTTCACAGTCCAGCCTAATGAACAGAGTCTGTAGGTATTGCCAACTGAAACAAAAAATTGATTTAGAATGCAAGTGCTCCTGTTCTCTTGCATGGTTTCACCTGCCTCCCTTGATAGAATACTTTGTCACTGGAAAAGGATCTTGTGATAGAAAAGCGTATGAAATCACTGTAGATGAACTGATTATATAGCAGTTTCAGTGCTACGCTAGTTTCTACAAAACCGTAAGTTGGAAAAACCCTTTCCCCTTACCCTTGTCCCAGAAGTCTTTCCCCCAGTAGAACAGGAAAAACTGACAGAAACTGAGGCATAAAAGGAAAGTTACAAACAGGAAACTGCGAAAAATGATCATATACAATACAATGTCAAAGAAAATTTTAAAAAGGCAAAGCAAAACCACCCCCATACTTGCCCCTTTCCCACCTCTAATCTTGATAAGCTTCCATGACACGATGAAGAACATCGAGAAATCTTCCCCTTTCAAGTTACATTAGATTATACCAGCCTTGCATTGAGAACAACAAAATTTACGTTAGGCTGAGTAGGAGCCAAACAGTCATTCTTTCACGGAAGTAGCACGCATCTGTTACAGGACCAGTCTAGACCAACAGACCTCTAAGCTCAAGCCGATCAGCACAGTGAGAAACAAAATGAGCAACAGTCATTGCAGGAATAGTGGTTTTGGGGCCTTTTTATTTAAAAAAAAAAAAAAAAAAAGAAAACATCTGCAGCCATAGTTCATTACACTCATTAGTTAAACATTTATTAAAAAAGGATGCACATGACAAGATCTAATTGTCAGAAAGCACTTTCTGAGTTTTCAACTTCTCATTGAAGAGCAAAAGAAAGGAATAAAGAACACTAACCATTAAAGATGCTCAAGTATTACAAAAGTATAACAGTAAAATAGGCATCGGAAACAACTGCAGCTATTCTTTATTGTATCATCAGCTTCCAACTGTCCCTTCTTATCCACCAGCCTGCCGAAGGGGAATTTAGACATTTAAGCTTAACCTCTATATCTCAAGACAGTCCTGCAAAACATCTGCTGCTTTAGGAGAAAGAGTCAGAACTGCGCGGTCATGATAACCGAGTTATCCCTGGAGTGCAAAGATGTCCTTTCAGCTGGAGCTGGGACACAGCGGAATGGTAATCAAGCCAGTCTTGTGGTGATCCCACATGTGCGCTACTTATTCTCAGAACAGATGTCATCATTCCCTAAAAATTCCAACTAGCTCACACAGTAATATCAACTCAAGGATTAAAATCAACTCTTCAAAATCTATTTGAGTAGCACAAATCATGGAGCTACTGGGGATATAAAAGCGTGTTTGGTAAGAACAAAGCAGAGGCTTTATTTTAAGACACTATACCAGTAATCTGTCTATACTATCTTAGGATTTAAACTTTTTTTTTTTAATTTAGAGTAATTAACCACCCATCTACATATGTAATAATCCACCTCGTCATATGAATATTATAAAAATCTTCTCCCAGTTTCATACAGAAATACGAAGTTTAATGTAACATGCTGAGGAAATCAACATGGAAAGGCCTACAGACTGCAAACTCTCTTAAACTAGACCTAGACTACAATATAATGGTTTTGTTCCCTCCCCTTGGAGATTGGAAAAAAAATAAAAATATCATTACTTTAGCAACACAATGAACCTTAAAATTTTTGTTTAATGAAGGCCATTAGATAACACTCATGGTCTAAAAAAAATTATGATTAAAAAAAATAATCTTGCAGTTCTTTATAACTACTATATAAGATGCCTAAGCCTGGCTACAAAGCTGACATGGTCTTTTTTTGTCTCATATGACCAGATGACAAAAAAAACATAATTTTTGTCTCTTGAGAGGAAAAAAAGGCTTGCAAATTTTCAAGATTCAGTAGTTTAAACAATGCAGCATGAAACCTTTCTAGTCAATAGACTGCTACATCGCAGCACATACTTACTATTTTCTCCTTTAATAATATTACAACATATATTTAAATAAAGGTTGTGGTTTGAATTATTTTTTTGGGGGGTGGAAAGGGGGGCATTGGTTTTGCCTTTTTTGCCTTTTTTGTTTTGTTTTGTTTAAAGTTACCCACAAACACTCAGAAGGCCTTTGGAGACTCTCTCCTAAGGTTCTGATCTTTTGAGGTATGTCTTTGTGTTTTGTTGGGCTTTCCACTAAAAGCTTACCAAATGAAATTCATCAGTCAGTAAAAATGCCTGCTCTGATTTTTCATCTGAAACTTGTCCCAAAATTGTATCTAACTGGATCCAAAGTCTCCTCTGAAAAGAATTTCAGTTGTAATAGGAAAAGAGTCACAACTAGGAGTGAACATATATCCATCCACCCAGTTGAACTACCTGCACTTCCACCGGAGAACAACCAAGTGAAAAAAAACAGCTATTGAATACACCATCTATTTTATTATTTCAGAAGACTTGTTAATTGTGATTAAGGAACAGTAATTTCATAACTCTGTAACGCCTTCATGGAACTACACAGACACACTCATAGTCTATTTCTTCTTTGTCACATTCTTTATGAAAATGTCGTTCCACTCTAACCACTGATCTGAGCTATGGTAGGAATTACGCCAGACTGAGACACTATGAAACAGACCGAACTTCTGTTCAAACTGTTTAATTTCCCTACCATTTCTGTTTAGGAAATAGTTCTAGTTCACAATCTCACTTAGAATAAAGAAAATAATTAGTTTATCCATAAACCAGCCTACAGTCACCAGTGTAGATGTAGGTCGCATTGAATTAAGTTAGCTTTAAAATAACGACCTAAGATACTTAAGGCTGCAGCGCCGTAACAGCACAGAGCTTGACCCTGCCTGCAAAAGCCCAGTGAAGGCTCCAACCCACATCCAACATATTACATCAAAAATCAAATGGCTGCAAGGATGGGATCACCCCCTTTGCCATAATACAGTGGGCTCAAAATTGAAGTTCAGGAGCTGCTTGAAGAGCTCTTCAGTCATCCATGATGCATGGACAATAGCAGCAGTAATAATGGCTACATAACAGCCACTTCAACCACTCAATTTCAATCCCCTGGTTCGAGTGAATCACAGCCTTAGGTAAGCAGATGTACAGAAACCAACCTAGCTTTAAAGCAGCAGCAGCAGAACTGTGTATGCAAGCTACAACTACAATAAAGACACACAGTCAAAGACTCTAATGGAGCACTTTGCCTGCCAGATTCCGACCATCTGCATTTCTTCATGCAAATTAATAAAAACAGATTTGGGGGAGTTGCAGATTTTTTTGCAGTACGTAACAGTAGAGCATAACAGCAGAGCATCTCGTTTCCCATCAAATAAAGCTTTCTTATATTTATAGATGATAAAACAATAATGCAAAACAAGTCAAGAATCAGTTTAAACTGCAAACAGTTTAAATAGGGCACAAAAAATAGTTATACAAACAAAAGAAATTCAAGAAATAGCAACACAAGCACTAGAAGCGCCCACTATTCTCTATTCCTCTGATTTATTGCTGTCAAACCAGACATAAAAACTTTGAAAATACACACAATCCACACAAATGGTGCAGAACACTGTGTATTTACATTCTATCTTTTGGTTTTCTTTGGACGGGCATTACCACACTCAGACTGTACTGATGTACCTCCCAAATCATTAAAGCATTATACTGTACTCTAACCCTAGAAGTCACCAGCGATGGCAGAATATATATTTTGACTTAACTCTATGAATGCTGTCATCTGTACTAACAAGAATACCAATGGCTGTACCTATTCCACATAGTTAAGACCAGGGGGCAGCAACACTGTCAAACACAAACCAAAACAGGTTGATTTCTGACAAATCTATAAGGAACCATGGCTTAGTTACATGAGAAAAAAGCAATTACAGTTATGGAAAAGTTACAGAAGTTAATCTAGGTTACATAACAAAAATAAAATACATAATTTTAAGTGCAAGCTTACAATCACTCTATTACCTAGTCAGTTACTGTAAACAATAGTGCTGTTAACATTTCAAACATAGACAGTTTTTCTACTAAGCCAATATTAACTAATTTTAATCCTCTGGAATCATATTTTCCACACCCAAGACTACCAGGAGAACGCCATGATTCAAATACTCTTTCCTTGCACACCAAATGCTTCACTTATGCCAACACATTCAACAAAATTAAAAAGAATCTATTACATCCATCTCCCAGATACGCGCTGGCTCCTGAAGAACCGACAAATACTTGATGAACTAAGTGTATAATCCAAAACAACAACAAACTGCGATCTATGAGACAATAGCAAAAAAACCGTCTTCTTTCAGTGTCATTATGCTAGTACCTTCAACCAAGCGCAGGGCAAGAGAAGAACTACACACTGTCTTGTTTTGAAGCCATTTGGAAGACATTTCCTCCTAACTGCTGACCTAGTCCATAGGAAATCAAACTGAAACCTCAAATAGGAAGCAGTGGACAGATATCCCACAGAAGCCAGCTCTGGAAGTTTACCTGTTTTCACACTCGCTATTTCTTGATAGTGAAGCAGGATAAACATTTAAATGATGCTCATAATAAGCACTAAAAAAAACCACCCAACACCGAGGCTTCAAGGTTGAGATGCTGACTGTATAGTCACTTCTGCTGCATTATTTTGCTCTCCTTCCACCACCAATTTTTGTTTCCATATTATTTTCCTCACTCCACATTCACCCCTTCCTCCCTACCTCATTTCTTAAACCAAGTCTCCCTTGGCAGGTTTCTGCAGTCAGAGTTCTGCGCGGACTTGATATAACGAGTGGCTGGGGAAAACCTCCGCTAATGCTCCCAAACAAAACTCAACCTTCATCTTCCCTCTAAAAATCCCAACATTCACACTTTTTTTTTTTCCCCCTACTGCAACAAACCGCCAACACCAAGAAGTACAACAGCAATATTAAAGTTCAGGCAACTGCTTTACGCACTAATCTTTAAGACGCCAGGGCAGGAAAGCTTTCTGTAACTAGCTCAACGCAAGAGCAAAGTCCCACAATTAAAAGACCAGATTACATGCATACCAATGCCTCTAGCTCCCGTGGATTTGGGCGGGTGGTACTGCCCCGTCCTCATGCTCTTTCTCAAAGAGAAAAAAAAAAAAATATATAAATGGGGGGAAAAAAAAGGGAGGGGGGCTGTATGTGTATGATTTACCTCTTCCAGCAGCGTGACCGTGTTTCTGCAGTTCTGCAGGCGGGTGGTGAAGCTGGAGGTGGTCGGGGAGTTGTAATCCTCTGTGGTCTCGGCGATGAACTCCGACACGGTGATCTGGTCCGGCATGATCCTACCCCACCGGTAAAGCCCAGGAGGAGCCCAGCACACAGAGCCGCGGGAGGGGAAGACAAGTTTTGGGGAGGAGGAGGTGAATAGAAGGTGGAGGGGGGGGGGGGGGGGGGAACCAGACAAGAAGAAATAGAAAAAAAAAAAAGGCAGAGGGAAGATGTTAACAGCCAGCAGAGACCCACAGCATCAAAGCCGCAGAGAGGGGCTGAGGCTTCGCCCTCGCCACCCAGCCTCTCCCCCGGCCGCCCCCTCCTCCTCCCGGGCAGGGGCTGAGGGGGGGAGAGGCCCCCCCACGCCACCGCTCGGCCCCGCCGGTGGGGAGCGCTGCCTCGGCTGATTGCGGCCCCCCGAAACGGCTGCGGGGAAGGGGCCGCCTCTGAGGAGCCCGGGGCCGCCTCTAAGGAGCCCGGCCCCGCCACCGGCGCTGAGGGGAGGGCGGGGAGCGGGGCCCGCCAGCCCCCACCCCGCCGGGCTCAGCCCCTTCCCCCCCCCCCCTTCCCTCACGCCTTAACCAAGTTGAGCACTAACTTGTGCAGGCTCCGGCTGCGCCCCCCGGCCGGGGGGAAGGATGGGGCGGGCCGGGGGTGGCCGGGGCTGGCGGGGAAGGGGGCGGGGGGGCTACCACCGCCGCCGCTGACAGTCGCCCGGTGACTGACACACGCTGCCCGGCACCCGCCCGCAGCCGTTACGTGGGGCCGAGGAGGAAGCGTTCCGCGCAGGCGCAGCCGCCCGCCTCCCCCCGCCCCCCCTCCGGCCCCGCCCCCCCATCCCCTCCCGCGCCTCTTTTTTATGGTGAAAAAAGCGCTTTTCTGGTGCGGGTGCTGGGTTCCACCGTCCCCAGCCGGCAGAGCGGCGGCAGGGACCCCCCCCTCCCCGGCCCGCTGTGCGTCCCCGCCTCAGTCGGCGGTGAAGGTGAACCCTGGTTTGGGGGTTTTTCACCCATTTTTAAGCCCATCGCAGGCAGCCGGAGCCCTTTCGCTTCAAGCGTTCTGCGATGTAAAGTGTGGAGATAGCATCGCTGATAAAGTCATCACTCTGGGTCCAGCTATATAGGTTTTTACCCTCCTTCTACTCAGGTAATTTTTAAGAAGTCCCAGTGACACCCTCGAAGCCGCTATTCCTGCTACGTGTTACTAATTCTGAGCCTTTTCAGAGAGGAGGGGAGGGTGATTTATTGCTCTGGAAATGGCTGGGTGGCAGAGCCTGCCCTGGTCCCTCGAGCAGCATCCCCTGAAACCCTTGTCGCATCCCTGGTACCCTCCTTTGTGGGCCTCGCAGCCCTGCATCCCCTCGCAAGCAGTGCTTCTGAGTAAGTTAAAATATCCTTTATCCCTTCCTGAATCGTGTAACTCTAGGAATTGACAGACAGCACTAATGAGTTAGGCTTTATACCCTTTTTTTTTTTTTTAAAGCTTAGATTTTGGGGCCCATATGTGCTTTCTAAAGAAGGTTAGGTCTCAGGAGGCTCAAGTAATTATGGTCATCTGCTGTTTCACTCTGATTTATTTAGTCGTACTCTGTGCTTTCCTTCTCTTTGTATTTGGGATTCTCTCCGCAAAAGCTGGGAAATTCAGGAAGGGTAAATATTCTCAAATCTGAACAATTGAAAATGAAGACTATTACATGGATATGTCCATGACGAAGGTTTTAGTGTTCTTTATATAAGGACCTACTCCTGTATACAATGCACTTAGGCTTTTAGATGGGTTTGTATGTAATTCTAATAAAATGCCTGTACAACTCAAAAATAGTTGAAAATATCAACAAAAGGCTGTGATGCCTGAGTAAGCATAAAAAAGGAGATACCTGATTGGTGTATACCCATAAAAAACAATCTGTATGCAGTTCTGCCAGCAAAAATATGACCAATACTCCTGAGACGTGGTCCTGCCTGAACATGTTTCTTTGATTTCATTGCCTTAGCAGAAGCCCTCCATATGGCCATGTGATTGCTGCTGCTGCTGCTGCTGCTGCTGCTGCTTCACGTGATCTGGCTTTCCGGCACAAAGGCTCCAGGCTCGTACAGATGATTGTTAAACGTCATGAGACTCTGAAAGGTAGAGTAGGCAAGAGAAGGAGGAGGAGGAAGCCAAGAAAAGAACCATGTGGGAGTTGCACTGCAAAATGGATTTGGGCAGGAAAAAAAAAAAAAAGAAAAAAAGCACTGAAGAAGCAACTGAAGGGGTAGGAAGAAAATCAATTGAGGATCGTATTCGTTAAGAGCAGTGGAGGAGGAAGAGAGATCAAGAAGATAAAAATGGCTGGTGGCATCAAAAGCAGTATGGAAAGGAGGGCGAAGAACTGTCTGGGCGTTTGGGCCACAGAAGAGTTCTTCCTAGTATCAAAAAGAGCTGTGTCGGTGTGCCAAGCCTGCATGGAAAGGGATGGGTGAGGGGCTGGGATACGGCCCCAGGGCCAAGCAGAACCTCTGTGGTCATCCCCTGTAATTTCCTGCAGAACATCGATCACGGGCTGTCACACAGCCGCTCCTGAGCCAGACCCAGGGTCTGGGGGTCAGCTGCCGTGCTCACGTTGGAAGGAGGTCTGGTCCCTCTCTGGCAGATTTCAAGTGAGAATAAATCCATCACACCAAACTGGTTTAATTAATTGAGTACTCTCACTGTTAAAGTTGAATTGTTCGTCTTCAGGCTGAGCTTATTGAGCTTGAGCACTGGTCTCTGATTGTAAAATAACTTCATCTGCTATCCTAAACAAATCCTACCCCAAAAAGTGTGCACAAATCTGGACATATTGCTACAGACATAATTTCTTTAATGCTATTTAGAGAAAATTTAAACTGCAGGATTGAAGAGCGTGTTCAACAAAGGGAGGAGGCAGGCCAGGGAAACTGGGGCAGTGAAGAGAGGCAGAAATAAAGGCATAGCAGAGAGTAGCAGTAGCTGAGCTTCTGTGTCTCCTCACCAGGAAAAAAAAAAAAGATCTTTTAAAATGAAATAGTAAATAAATGAAAAATAGAATGAATGCAGGAGAATACTGGGAAATAAAGAGAACAACATAAGGCCTAAAGATAAAAAAAGGAAGATCAATAGCTACCAATCATAATTGCCTATTAGTCTGGGTTTTTGACATTTATGGAATTGTTAACTCTATTAAAAGAGAATATGGTGCTCAGTTCTGCTGCTTCGAAGCAGCATTTCCTCTTCCCCTATACGAATGCTAGTAGAGCAAATAGCCCTATGGGCATGGCCTCTTTAGGCTTGGATTATCTTCACTTCAACTCACTGGAAGCAAGATTAGTTAGTTAATATGATGTTAATAAAAAACAAATCATCCAATTTGCCTGTAAAAAAAGTGCTTACGTTTAAACTACTCAAATTATATAACTGTTTCAGATAGATAGCTTTTAGTGGATTTCAGATTTAACCATGTTTCCTGTTTTGAATTGCAATCGGTATCTGAGATTCGCTTCTAAATGTGTAAGATGCACCTCTCTATAAATTGTCACTAACTGAAATCACTGTTTCACTTCACAAATGCCAAAGAATAATCAGCAGAGTGTGAAAGTTATATTTTACGGCGTCTGCTCTACCGCTATCTTCGTCTGCGCGAGATCCTGGGGGAGGCTGTGCCACAGCCTTTTTCTCATGTAAGGCTTGCCAGTAGAAGTTACGCTTATCTCACTCCTGGTATTCTGATGTGAAATGCATCTCCATGGCCATCCTGGGACGAGCTAGCACAGGCGAGGAGGGACCCAGCAGCCCTGGAAAGCGCACTCCTTACTGATGGTGCATCACAGTCAAGGAAGTTGTGCTCTCTTGCCATCCCACCCAGTGATTCAGTCTACAAATCCATTTTGTTCCCTGGCCTTTTTAACTGTGAGTGCCAACAGGAGAGTTAATTACAGCAAACTGATAATACTTCTGCTCTATTGGTGATAGTGCTTAGGGAGAGGCTAAGGAACATAGCAACGACAGCACAAACTGCTAATACAGGTGTTTTGCAATTAGCTGAATATTAACTATGGCATTTTTCATTTCATAGTACTCCAGTCATGTTTAGATTGAGATCATCAGTTCATTCACAAGACCTGAGCTGTAGTCATCAGGTGATGATGACTATTGTCATTGCTGTGAACTTTCAAACATTACAGATATGTGCCAGGGGTGAAGAGCTATGTTGCACTTGCATAGCTCCCCGTGTCGTCAACGCAATTAACTGTTGAAAGTGCACAGCAGTGAGGTAGGGAACAGCAAGATTATCTTTCCACTATAGATAAGGAGACAGATACAGGAGGCTGTGGCCCTGCTGAACAAAAGCAGGGCTGTCTTTTTGCTGTCTACCTTTAGTCATGCAAAGTCAGCTCTTCACGGTATCAACCCTTCAGCTGTGGGGAAGCCGGTCGTGGGTCTCCCATGGGTTATGATTACGTTGCCCACAGCGAGCAGCCCCGAGGCCACCCCCACGGCCACCTTTGCCTGCTGCACAGGTAGTGAGCTCACAAATACAAACTCCGCTGTGGTTGCTGCTTGGGTTTTGGAGACAAGCTTGACCCAGGTCCCTGGCTGTGTACCAAATACGCTGCCAAGCATGCTCAGACAAGCTGCCTCCAGGGCCGTTCGCAACCTGTCAGTGCGGTGGCGAAGTGAGTTGTTAGCTGAAGAAGGAAATCACCCTGCACGTGGCTACTGTGCAGATGACTCCTCTTGATTAGTACAGACGTAGTCACGCCAGCATCTCACATGGCAAATTTGGGTTTTTTTTCTGCCCAAGTATGAAAGAGATGATGCCGCTTTGCAAACAAGAGTTTACACCTACACTCATTTCTTTACTTTGAAGGTTCCCATCTTGGCTATTACTGCTGGTAAAAGTGGTGTAGATCAGCCATTAGCATTTAATTAAAACATCAAATCATTGAAATACACATGCTTTTGTTAGTAAACTGTATAGTTGCTCTTTTTGTGCTACTTAGCATCTTCACAAACATGGGGAGTATCACCAGCTCAGCAGCAAATAGCAACAGAACTAGTGGCGTGCTAAAACTCATCAGGAAAATATCCTTAGGCTATGCTGCTCCACTACACTGCTATTGTGAATAAATTTGTGGTTTGGTGTTATATTCATCCATTTCAGCTAAACACAGCAGTCAGCATTACTTCCCATCCTCCTTCCTATCCCAGCTCGCTGTACGGGATCGCTCTATGGCATAAGGCAGCCGTGGCATTTGATCCCCGATACAGTTGGTTCGAGATTCCCTGAGAAAACGTTTATATGGTAAATTGCTGTTGCTACATTTGTATAATTTCATTTTCAGATAACTTCTGGCAGAATTAATGGGAAATGCTTATTTGAATTCATGGCCATAAGTACTGGAATATCTGCTAATATTTCTGCACATCACTCTTCTCATTTGAGTTGAACGTTGGACTTAGGGGATAAAAGCGGCTTCAAATCAACAAGAATCTCAGCAGGGTGAGTTTGGCTTTTGGTTTGGGAGTATCTCATGTGCTAAAACTCAGTAAACTTTTTTTGTTGATGGCACTCCCATAGTTTTGTTTTGAAAAACAAAACCACCCTGTTTATGTAAGGACACGTAAGATCAACACTTTGTACTTCAGCAGGAAATGTTTAGTCAGGAGGAGTTTCACCTCCTGGAGCAGAGTCCTCTCCGAGGACAGTCCTATCTGCTGGCTGAGCCTTGTACGAAATGTAACAACTATGTATTTTAACCTGCAGCATGTTTACACATTTAATATCACACAAGTGCATGATGTACTCACAGGAAAAGGCAAAGTCTATTTTAAACATTGAAGCCTACATCACGCGTTGTGACTGGTGCTAATTTGCTTGAAGGGAACTTAACATGGTAAACTGCAAAGTGTTTCTGCTTGAGAAAGAAGGCTGTTGAATTTGACATTTGCAAACAGACCTTTCAAATGATCGTGTAATTGGGACAGAATAGTCAGGTAACTTTCCAGTCAAAGAAAAATATTCTTGTCTAAATTGTATTGCTGTATATGCAGAAAACCAAAATCCAGATGCAGCAAATATGCTGCTTGCAATTCTGTATTTTTAAGCGACAGTATCTACCAGTATGGCTTTTGGACTACATGAGCTGCATCAACAATTTTTGTTGCTGCTGGGACTGTTTTGAATACAAGGATCAGCTGATTTCAATTTTAATACTGGCATCTCTGAGCATTTGTCTTCATTTGGTATTTAAAATTAGATAAGAAAACATAAGCAACTGTCTCAGAAACTGCAGTATAAGTTTAAAAGCCCTTTACGACTATCAATAGTAGCTTAAACAAAAGGTTCTTTTTGCATTCTTTCAATATTAATACGATAGCAAAAAGAGAACCCATTGTGTTCTCATTGTAAATGACATTTTGGTAACATTAAGATCCTGCATTTTTAACGCTATATGTACCAAACAAAAAAGATTAAACCAAAACCTCGGAAACATTCCACTGAATGATATATTTTGCATCTTATTTACTCGAATGTCCTGTGCAAGTAGCTTGACTGAACGATAGGAGAGCTCAAATAGCCATCTCAAAGGACAGCTGAAAATAACAGCACTGAAAATGAAGTGCAGCATTGAGTTTCACAAGATTAAGCTGACTAATCTGCTGATTCAGTTTTGCCTTTGTTTTTTGGTTTTGTCATGCAAGATCAAGAGTCATGCAGACAAACACGTAATGGCATTCCAGGCTCACAGTAACAACAACAAGCAACGAGCTGTTCCCCTGCAACCTCTGCATCCTCCAGAGAGAAAAACAGCAAAATGCTCACAAGCAGCAAGAGGCAGCAGGCTAAGGACAGGGAAGGCATGCTCTTTTTTTAATTATTTTTATTTTTTTTATTGCAGGTATGCTGAATTTGGTATTTTAATTGCATGGAGGTTTATTGTTAGAGATGCTCATTTAAGAAACCTTACTTCAATTCATAGAAAATGTAATACTGCGTGTGTTGTGAGAGAGCAAATTCAAATAGAGCCCTTACAACAGCTACAAAATATAAAACCCCAGCAGTATATTCTTCTGTAAGGACCGTATTTTGGAGAGTCCAAAGATGTCAAACTCTTATGAGTGCTGATGGGTAGGAAAACTGTCAGTGGAGCCTCTGGCAAATTTAACCCTTGCCTGTGGTGCAAATGGGAGCCTGCTCACTGCTCTTGGAGACAGTCATGTAAGGCCTGCCGACCCCACCAGAGCTGCTCTCCCAGCAGCACCCACCAACACCATGTTGGTGAGGGGGAGGACCAGCACGGCGGAAACTTGTGCGTGGTTATCCCTGCACTGCTGACTCCAACCAAATCCTTGGAGGACATTGAGATTCTGGAGCGAGTCCAGAGAAGGGCAATGAAGCTGGTGAGAGGTCTGGAGAACAAGTCTTATGAGAAGTAGCTGGGGGAACTGGGGGTGTTCAGCCTGGAAAAAAGGAGGCTGAGGGGAGACCTTATCGCTCTCTACAACTACCTGAAAGGAGGGTGTAGACAGATGGAGTCAGTCTCTTCTCCCAATTAACAGGTGATAGGACAAGAGGAAATGGCCTCATGTTGCACCAGGGGAGGTTTAGACTGGATATTAAGAAAAAATTCTTCACCAAAAGGGTTGTCAAGCATTGGAACAGGCTGCCCAGGGAAGTGATTGAGTCACCATCGCTGGAGGTATTTAAAAGACATGTAGATGTGGTGCTGAGGGACATGGTTTAGTGGTGGTTTTGGCAATGTTATGTTGATGGTTGGACTCGATGATCATGAAGGTCCCTTCCAACCTAGATGAATCTATGATTCTATGACTGTTGGGAAGGGCACAGCAGACACGTCAGCATAAGAGCAGGCCACACTAGCAGAATTGCAAAGAGCAAGACAAAGCCAATATATCATGAAGGGGTATTCTGTGATTGAAACAAGAGAAATAAGAGTCCTTCCCAAACAGGAATCATAATCATAGTGGCTGGTTTTGTTTTTTTTTTTTAATATGAGAAATAGCAGTGACTAAAATCCGAGAGTGATACTGCAGAAATGAACATGTTGCAGGGCAGCTGGCGTAGCAAGCTCTCCAAAATAAAAAGAGGATGAAATAAAGCCTCAACCCATACTGCAAACATTTCAATATTTTCTCTTTCCCTCTGGAAACGATATGGCTGTGTCATTATCCAGGCATATCTCTGGTTCTACCTAAGCTGCTAAATGTATGCTGATGGCAGCATGCGTCTTGCCTGCAGTAAAACTGGAGGTTCAGGCCAAAATGAACCTGGGAAGCAGTTTGAGAATGAAATAAAGGCTCTGTAGACCTTGGATCATGTCATTGAGCTGCCACTCACAGCTGTGACATGGCATTTGATCTCTGTGTGCATCGTTTCTCTATCTGTGGAATTCAGACAACTACATTTATTTTTCTGGGCTAAAGCACGCTGGGCTTTTCCAGCTGAGTGGTGTTATATCAGGACTAAGTATTTGTATTATACATTTTATTGTAGGAGTTTCAAAAAAAATAGCTGAAGGATGAGAAGGGCTCTCAGGCCAAATGACTTCATCAGCATTTTATTGGATAGACAAAAAGGATTGGCAGGTACATGAAAAGGTTGCTTTCTACTAGTTGTTCGTGATGTGAAAATATAAAGCAGAGAGATCTGGTTTTGTGAGGGTTTTCTTCCCTCTGTATTATGAATTTATTAGCATTAGAGCAGTATTTAGTGGAAGAAGTGGGACCACGACCCCATCACATTAAACAGATACGCAGAAGTCTTTTGTAGCTTTTTGCAAGCTTTTCTAAGACACAGCTTGCAGACATGCACGGGTATGGGCCCACAGAGTTGAAGTTCAAAAGCTGGTTTATAGTGTTTACTGACCGTACTTCATTTCTTAATTTCCTAAAGAGCATCTCGTAAGAGAAATGCTGGAAATAAATCTGCAGATGTTGGATGTTATAAAAAAGGCCTTTGCAACCGCTGAACTCACTAGCACTTTTGCATTTCCTTTATATAAGCCTCTATTTCCAAGGATGCATCGCTTGGCCAGACTCTAAACTTGAACTTAGCATAGGAAATTTTCAATTCAGGAGTGATATCTTTTGGGGTTTTGTGGGGTTTTTTGTGTGGTTGGTTTTTTTGTTTGGTTTTTTTGTTTGCTTTTTAATTAAGGAGATCAATAGGTTGGAAAATACATAAGACCTGAAGTAATTTGAGGCATATCTGCTTTAAATGCTCAAAGGCTTGTCATCAAGCAAAAATTACTCATGTTTAAAATTAGGGTCTGAATGTTTTATTAAAGTAGACATTTGAATGTTGTAGTTGTGGGGTTCTGTTAAAACCCAGGATGGCAGACAACCACCTGGAAGCTTTTGGAAACTGATCTTGCTGTGTGGACCTAGTCTCTGTTGGGTCAGTGTTCATGTGGTGCTAAATGAAATAAAGAACTTCAGAATTTCAGTCTACAAGTTCATCCCAGCAGCCTCTCTCTCTGATTACTCATTTGCTTCTACTTTTAACCACTGAAATTGAGCTTGCTGCTTCCTAAGATAGCTGGCTCTCCCTTGACTACGGTAGCGGGTGATTATCTGCTCATCTGTCCTGCCTCATATGATTTTTTTAATGCATTGCTGATCCAAGCAATTCTGAAAGGGGGGCAGGAAAGGTATCCAAATTCTTCATCTCCTAGAAGTTTTGTGGGAAAATAAAAATGGGCAGAGGGAAAAGATGTTTGTTGCCCCTATGGATAGAAAAGGCTCACCCTCATCTTGGTCTTTATCAAGATAATCGATGTAGGAGAAAGATCCTGTTAAGTGTCCCAATCATGGGAAGAGTTTCACTGATGGTTTGTACCTCCTCAGGAGCTGCAGTCAAGACACAAATCCGTAGGAAATCAGGCTTCATTAATTTCAGTGACCCTGCCACTACTTATTTGCTTGTTGGTGGTTGTTTTTTTATTTTATTCCTCCAAGAAAATCTAGGAGCAGTAGGACATAAAAACTTAAGTGCTGTTTCAAAATCAAATAGGAATATCCAGCTTAATAGCTTCATACTTTTCAAAAGATGATTGTTTGAGTCTTGCTTATTTATTGTCTTGCTTATTTAAGGCATCATGGACTTAAAAAGGAAAAATATGTGTAGCCGTGTGACAAAGCAAATGCACCAAAGGAGTATTTATTCGGTTTTCAGAAGATCAGCAGCAGTGATTCACCCCTCTTGGCTGGGCTGGAGTGCAATATGGTCCACTGTTTCCCTCAGGGAAGAAGAAAAGATGAAAGTCCCACACTGCTGCGATGGCCACGCAGGGAGCAGTGACCTGTGCCAGGATAGCTCCAGCTAGTGCACCAGGTACAAAGAAAACTTCAGCCTTAACCATCAATGTTGTTGTTGTAGGGGGTTCAAGTCAGGCAATCCAAATGTAGCTTTTAGCGGTTCAATGAAACACAGCAAAAACTTTAAAACAAGAGCGCTCACCATCCAGAGACTGAATAAACAAAAGCATATTTAGACAACTGTGTGCTATTCAGCACTTTACATCACGAGAAGAAGAGAGGCCCTCCTCTTTCAAGCCCCCGCACAAATCTTGCCATAGATTTTTCAGGCTGATCTCAGAGATTTGTTGTTTTCAAAGTTAAAACAACATCAGTTAGCAGATATAGATGAGTTGAAAGGAGTTACAAAAATGTCCTTTATATACCCTGCCCCCCTTATCCAGCTTTGAAATCTATGAAAGCAAAGCAAAATATATAATAAATGTTAGTGTTTGTTTCAGTACTTGCTCAGATGATCAGTGTTTTGTAAGGATTTACTGATTTATTGGAATTTTTGATCCTTGCAAGGGTCAATAGGTTAGACCTTTCTGAAAAACACCCACTGGAGTAATGTCCAAAGTGTCATTAAGCAAAGAAAAAACCAACTGGCAGGTGTTGCAATTGATAAAACCAATTTGTTTTAGGCTCATTTTTCATAGATTCTGGTCTGCTTTTTACTCTTTAAACTGGTTATTTATATTTATGTCTTTCTTCTTTCTTACCGATTCCATAGTGAATCTCTTGAAGAAAAACTTGAAAGCCTGGAAGCTGAAGATCTCATGTCTCATCTGTCACGACCAGAAACCTACCTAGATGAGGAGAAAAGATCAAGTAAGTAAAACTGACTGAAGCTATGGGACCGACAAGATCACTTATTCAAACAGGCAGTTTGAAAAAAAGTCTATTAATTCTTCAGTGGTGGCAATTTATCACACCTTCTTTGATTACAGCATTTGATATTGTGAATTTTATTGTGGTAAACAGATCCATTAGAAATCCCCTGAACATAACACCTTGTTAAAAATTGCTACACAAGGGCTTCATTTAGCTGACTGGGAAAGCTCTTGGTCTAACTCCATGTGGCAACTACTCACTCAGCTGCACCGAGCGCAGAGCTGGTCACGTCACCTGTCCAAGTTGTCTGACGCTTCAGAAGACCCTGCTTTCAGAGATAACTTCAGTCTAACCATTCAGGCTGAAAAATTCCTTGTCAGGTGTATGCACCAGACTGATCTTTTTTGGAAGATGGAGATACGATTTGAAGGATAAAGAGACTGGGAGCAAGAAGTGGCCTGATGGGGGGGAATCCTGCATGTAGGAGAGGGGAGGAGGGTGTGGGGAGATGGTCATACCAGGACATGGACAAGTGGTTTGACAGTTGTTCATCAGCCTTCTCCACCATTATATTGCATGCTATTTCCAGGTTAAGACTTGTGTTGCAGGAGGGAAAGGAAGGTGATGGAGACGCTGCAGAGCCTCTGGAGGAGGTGGGTAGGAGCAGGACATACCTTTCACTTTGAGACTTGCTGGGCTGATCTCCATGGTGGGTCCAAAGGGACAAGGTGGAAAAAGATCGACCAGGGCTTGGGGCTATATATTGGTCCTGGGAAGGAGAAGACTACCCAGAAGCCATTGCCTTTAAAAATGAGGTGGTAAAGCAAGGAGGCTGGGACAAGCCTCATGAGACAGACAGATGTGGACTGGGTAGGCTGGCAGAACGGGAGACATGACATAAGGATGAGACTGGGATCAAACAGAAGGGCCAAGGCAGATGGAGAGCACATGGGAGGCCATCACATCCTTTGCTTAGCTAGTCCACCTGTTTCCTTTTGAGCGCACCACTTGATTCCATAAGGAAAAGCACATCTCCTCCTCTATGACTCTTTTTTTTTTTACCTTCTCTCTAGCAGAAGTCTTGTTACACTGTTGACCTATTTCACCAGAGACTGCTGTAGTTTGTTTATGGGTTTTGTCCTGTTTGTTTTATGTTTCCAAATATGTCATGTGGGTCTGGGGGTTTGCCAACCCTTAACATTAAAAATAACATAGAAAAATCCCTGTCTCCAAGACACATGGGATTTAATTAAAAATTGCAACATGAAAGTTTTTGGATGGGATATTATTATATCTCTTTTCCCTTCTGTTTCTGAGCCTTCAGGATACTTTCAAGTTATGTTGTCAAGAGCCCTCTTGCCATTAGGAGGGCTAGACATCTCTTTAACCAGCAGATTTCAGTTTTTTTCATACTGTCTGGAAAGGATCTGAGATTCTACCAGGTATGCCACCAGCTGGGCAGGATGGGAGAAGAAATGGTTAAGGTCTCTGTCCCTAAGGAAGAGGTGCGTCCTTTGATATGAAGGCAAGGGTGTAATAGGAGAAGTATCTACCTTAAACCAAGAATATTATGCTTGAATATTATGCTACGTGCAGGAAAAAGGTGTTAGAAGAGGACCTGGGTGCTACACTGGTGTTTGTGGGCTGGGAAAGTCTTCTACCAGCAGACAAACAAGTACCACAGTCTTAAAGCAACTGGCAACCCTGGATCTGGCACAACCCATGATGACATGTCTGCTTGTTGTTTAACTTTACAACACATCTGTTCCTTTTAATGATATTATCCATCTCCTTAGGCAAAACAGTCACCTTCATGATTATAGTTTTATGCTATTCAAATCAAAGCAATGTTAGTTTAAAAATTAAAAAAATGTATAATGGCTCATTGCTTTCTAAATCAAATGCTGACCTAAGTTCACAAGTAACTGATCTACATTAGATTATGTTTAGAATTGATGGTAATTTATTTTTCGTAAGTCCAAAAAGTCACAGAATCTCCTTGCATCTGCTACAATAAGCTACTGAATATTATTTAATTACCCACGTGCTATAGGCAGCGTTACCAGCACTTGTAGTTAGATCTCAGTGTTACAGGATGATTATCCTGAGCTAGTTGAAGATGTCCCTGCTCGTTGCAGGGGAGTTGGATCAGGTGGCCTTTAAAGGTCCCTTCGAACCTAAACCATTCTATGATTCTATGATTCTACGATTCTATGATTCTATGATTCTACAATTCTATGATTCTATTCCCTTTCTAGGTCTCCTATTCATTTACAGAAAAATATTTATAAAGAAATCTAGGTGGTTGATGTTATCAGGATTGATTAATGACAAACAACACTGTGAAGGAGACATATGTGGCTTGCCTAGAGAGATGATGCTCCACTAGTGATGAAGATGCTCATGTTGGTTCAACACACTGTCTCGGTGACCTTGAACAAGTTATTAGAGCAATGTTCAGATGGCAAATTCCAAAGTTGTCACGCCCATGCAAGTGTTTTGTCTGGATAAAGAGTCTTTCGAGGCTAAATACAGCTTTTATGAAGCTCTTAACCCAAGGACGTTAGTAGAATTTGGACTGTGTCAAGATAGCATCTGTTTCTCACCCCAAAAAAAAGAAAAAGAGTGCTTCCCAACTGTCCTTGGCAATGTGAAGGTAACACTATCAGATTTATGTAAAGTCCTTATACATGACAGTATGTGAGTGGGAGCAAGAAGTGAATAGGAAATATAAAACCTGAGAACAGATAGAGAACAATGCCAACCTGGGTAAATATGATTGCTTTTTACCTAGGGACACCTACACCTGAAAAGAGAAAGAAAAGTTGGGGCTTAAGTAAGAGAAAGTGGCCCAGCTGAGAATAGGTGACATTAATGGCAGCTGGGTGACAATTTAATATAATACAATAATACAATAGCAAATTCTATTAGTCCTCAGATGAGGAAAGCGTTTGTTCTTGTGCCTGATTATGAATATGCACAATCTTATTGAATTAATTGGTACAGTCTAAGTGCTTGACTAATCCTAGCTCTTAACTAATAAGTATAATGAGTAGACTCTCTATATTTTTAAGCTTTTAGAACTGGTTAAATAGTGTGGAAAACCAATGGATTCTCAGGAACGGAATATAAAAATTGGCAATATATTGGATAATAGTCAAGAAGAAAATCTTATGCAGGGATTTTGCAGAGGAGAGGAAAAGGTCAGGAAGTATTTTTACACACTTTAATTACCTGCATTTGATATCGGTTAAACTGTGTGATTTCACGTGTAAGTCATTTAGTGACCTATTTTGGATTGCTTTTTATTTTGGAGGATTTTTTTTTCCTGCCATAATAGAATACACAACCTGAAGAGAAATAACATATATTTATATTTTGCATGTCTAATGAATATTTTAGGACAAATATTAACCAGCCAGTTTTCCTGTATGCTTGAACTGGATTTAACCTAACTAGAAAAACTCAAACAAGCAAAAGTTAATATTGTTTCTACAGTCACTGATGTAACAATAATAGTAGTTGTACACCACCATGCTGAAAATCAGCTCCCTTTATGTCCAAACAATAGCGTGAATCACAGAATTCTGACCTTGATATACAAATGTGATCATGTAGTAATTATAGCTCTTGTGCTTTCAGTATAAACAGACTACTTCATCTGGAAATGCTGTAGGGTACTGCTTCATTCTGCAATTTACAGCTAATGACTGAGCAGAAAGCTTTTATATCCCAAGAAGTTTTAAAATAAAGCAGGTAGAAAAAATCCTTTTTTCCTGCAAATGAAAAAATTAAGCTGATTATTTGAACTACAGAGAATCAAATCATTGCTCTGTTCCATTGAAAAGCATATCTTACAAATTTAAAGATTGTCTTCATAATCACGTTTTGCAAAGGATATTGAAGCTATTTTCATGGGCAAAATATAGAATTAAATTACTCAGTCCATGTGATAACTGACATGTTCTTGAACAACTGTGAGATTAAAGAAAATATCTTTCATTTCGTGCCAAAATATGCTTGTTCTGTTTGTGTCGTGTTGGTATCATCCAAACAGGATGTGACAAACATATGTTCTTTGGCTTCGTCCTAATCCATGATTTGGATAACACTATTAGAATGTGGTCTAACAAACTTCACTGAAGCAAATCCAAGGATATGTGTCAGTGAACAAGTCACCTCAGACTTGATTTTATTATGTCCTAAGCAACAGAAGCTCCGCCCTGACCTCATACATTAGCTGTACGTGTTTTCAGTGCTTCCATAAAAATACACCATGAAAATACTAGCATGCTTATAGGCACGACCTGAATCTTGAAAGAAGTAAGAATGGAAAAGTCATCACTGAATTGCACTAACCCAGCACAGAGCCCAGGAGTGACCCTGAGGAGCTGACTGACATCCTCTTGATGATGAGTCCCTATTTATAATGGTTTCTGAGAAATGTCAATTGCTCGGTTTTTAATCTATTAAATAATTACAGTGATGACTTTAGATAACTCTAATTTCTTAATCAAAATGTTGTTCCATGCCAGAAGTTCTAGCAAAGTTCATAAGTATTACATCAATAGTAGAGATTTTTTTGTTTCAGGAAAACTTAAAACCTAAAAAAATATCAAGATACCTTTCTTGAAATAAAATGTGTTTTCCTTAATTCTGTCCTGATTGGCATGAATTGCATTACTTTTCTCTGATTCGTTATGAATAGTGCCTGGAATTAGCCATTCTAGTGTTTTACACTGGATTGATGTCAGGCTGAGAGGGTTATTAATCCTCAGGTCATTCCACTGAACTTTTAAATATATTGGCAAAGTATGGGCTTTCTTCCATTCATTTTGAAATACTCACGTGTTTGAATATGCATGGAAAATGAACTTAAAAATTCAGATAGTTTCTTGGATAGTACTCTTAGAAATAACAACTGACTAAAAAAGAACTGACTAAAAAAATCTCCTAGTTTTAGGAGATGGCGTTACTGTTAGAATGGAATTTAGTTCTCCACGCTCATCTGATGATATGATCATTGTACGATTATGAAACGATGATAGGATATTTGGGCTGTGCAAGTGCTATAGAAGAGTTGCACTGGGCAGCTTAAATCTGTTTTAGGAATTCGTGCTGCAAAAGATGATAATTCTAGAGACTCAGCAGTTTTGTAATGTATCACCACTGTTGGTGTACGATGTTAGAACACATTGCTATAGAGGGCCAGAGGGCTTAAGTGTATTTGTTAGGTAATTTTCTGCAGTCTCATTCAAAGGTGAATTTTCTTTAAGACTCAGGTACATGACAAAGAGATTTGTGTAAGCATTAGACTGAAGGACTCTCTAGTCTTCGAAGCCTGTCTTTTGTTATTTTTCTAAGGGCTTCAGGATGATGGTATTGTGACTTAAATCTCCTTGGATCCACTTGAGTGACCTTTTTATCACTTCCAACTACATCCATGGGCTGTTTCTTGGGCTCAGGGAAGAATTTTCATTTTCTGGAGGCCGCAGCTAATCAGAGTGTCTGCTGCCCGGCCTCAGACCTCTGCAGAGCTTTCACTGATCTTCTCAAGGGTATTTTTTTGTATTTGATGACAAGGCTGCCATCCACAGTCCAGGATTTTGGGTTACTTACAATCCATTTCTGAAGACTGTGAGGGGCCAATAACACATGAGAGGGTTTCCCGCCTTCTCTGTAAGGTTAGTCACTGCTTAATTATTTACTCAGTACGTAGTCTATAGCAAAATAGCCTGTACACAGTATATGGATAATAGATTAATAATATAATCTGAATGCAACATCAAGTCCTCTTGTCACTGCCCCTACTCGTTCTAAATAGCCGCTGATCGTGGGTTGAATTCAATATCAGGTGTTTGCTGGATGTATTTTAAGGAAGGAATCATTATAAAAATTATAAACAAAACCTGGTGTAGCTGTGTTGAAGATCAACTTGTCCCTGCCCGAAAAGTCGGGTGCATCTGAACTTTCCATGTCCTTCCTACCGCAGCTTTTCTACCCTGTGTTGGCAGCTCTCAAGCAAAGCAAGCGGCACGCCTCCTGCTTCCAGCCCTCATTGATTAGTCAGGCACAAATAAGGTCTTGCATTGTCCTTGTGTCTGAACACCTCACAGAAGTTAATGACTATATTTCATATATATTTGTAGGATGAATATATACCCTTGTGATCAAAGCCTGGCTCTGTACGTGGCTTCTGCCACGAACCGGAGCCCGATGTGCTCATCTGCAGTCTGATGTCTCGAGTACAGAGCCAGACTTTGATCACAAGGATGACTCCACGGCGCCTTCTGCCAACCCCTCTTGTCTTGGTACCGCTCTGCCCTTCAAAGTGCAGTGTTTTTCATGCCCTCCCCTTCAACGTGCGCCAAGCAGTACCACTCTCCTACTTAGAAGCCCTGTGAAAATGTCACATACTATAGCTGATATAATACTGCTAGCCACCCTGTCCTTCAGCGGAGTGCAGAACTATCAAAGCATCTCTACAGAATATCCCAAAATACAAGGCACAAAGAAACCTCAGTACAGGAGTACAAAGATGTTCCTAAATATTCTTCTTTTTTTGTCCTTCATGTCCATATCTACCCCTACAGTGAGTCATGCCCAGATCCATGAGCACGCTCTTTGAAATCATATGCAATATCTATATAGAAAAATGAGATTAACTGGAAGTAAGTGACAAAACAGAGCCTTTAAAACTTGATCCAAACTCAGTCCATGTAAACGGGATTCTTTACATCCACTTTAGTGAGCTCTGACTCAACTTTTAGACTGTAAAAGTGGTATGTATCTGACAAAGTGTCTTTGCCTGGGCTGTTCACCCCAGGCTCCCTTTATCGTTACTGATGTCAATACAGACAACTGAAACTAGGTTGCAGCTCACTTCATCCTACAACAGTAGACGTTTAAAATAGAGATACTGAAGCGGATGCCTACAAAGGTCAGATGAATCACAGCCCAAACTGCCTCTTTCATTCTACGGACAAAAAGAAAGAGAGTAGGGTGTCGAGCCCAGAGGTAGACACCTGCCCCAGAGGTGCATCGCAGCGGGGCCACCTGATTTCTGCCTGAACTGTACCGTGGGTAGATACAAGACCGTACCTCTAATTCTACAGTCAAGAAGAGGTGCCAGGAGGAAGAAAACAAATTAAAAGCCCGAAAATTTAAATGGAAATCCCCAGGAAAAAATACCTATTGGTGCACTACCGTGGATGCTGACATGATTTCCAGCAGCAATCTAATGGGAAATTGTAATGATCTTTAGGTTTTCTTGGATAGAAGTTACGCAAATAAAATGCAAAAAAATTATATGTTGCAATATAAGTTTTATATTTTTACCAAGAGAAGAACGATGCAGCTGAAAAATAAACTTTTTTCGGTTTCATTTGATCAGTTTCCTGATAAACCTCACGTGACAGTACTTGGACTGCCTTTCTTGGTGACAGCATGAATTTATACCAAGACAGAAGCAATCAAAGCATATAGTTTTCAAGAAGGTGGGAAAGCATTCAGACTGAGTGTCTCCTGGCCATGTTGGTAGTTCAAAATACTGAATAACTTACACATTGCACTCTCTAAATGTCTCCTATTATTTTCCTATTATTTAATAAAATGCTTCATAAAGAAATGAATTTTACTAGTTTATTAATTAGTTGAGCTGTCTAATGAGTTACTAATATCTCGGCAAGTTACAGTAAGATGACTAATCTGGATGCTCTCAGATGTGGTTGGCTCACATTATAGAAAGTAGAGATGTGCATGGTGGGAATCTTGAGGTTTCTTCTGCCCTTCTGCAGCTGTGGAGCTGAGCTGCCTGCTCAGTGAATACTTGCAAAATGGCAGTGTTAAAAAAAGAGAAAAAAAAAAGAAAGACAACTATTTCAAGGGCAATTATCTAAATGAGCTGGAGAAACCTGGGATGACTAAACCCCCAATCTCTGGAGAATTTGTTCTGAGCACTTTGATGAATTTTAAAATGGTATTGCATTCTGGGTTTTAATAACATAGCCTTGCTCTTCTTCTGGCTCTAGGCAACTGTTGTTAAGTCCATTTTTTACAAAAGCCTAAGGAAACTGAGTTAATAAGGCAAAGTCACTAAACCCAGTCCTGCAGAGCTGCCAGGTGCCTGAGAGCAGGCGAGAAGGCGATGGTACCTTCAGCATCATGCCCACCGAGATGGGCCTTTTTATCTGTCATGTTGGGGATCTGTTTCATTTTCATTTCAGCAAATAAAATCTATTAAAGGGGGAAAGAGTTTCGATATCTCTAGCGTGATCAGTGGTAATTTATGCAGCTTTGGTTTCCTTCCTCTGATATATTCATGAACTAACTGAGTCTGGATCTTAACGAAACAAGAGACATCTCTGATCAAAATAACCAGCAAGACCAACAGGAAACGTCAGTCCCCATCACTGGTTTACAGGTTTAACTCGGTTTCTTCAGTGAACAGTGCTAGAAGCACAAATGTTTTGCTGCTTGGGGTTGGAGTCACAAGCAAATCTGGCACTGAAACACCAAAACAAGTGCAGGTTTTGGGTGCTTTAGTCCCTGGGAAAATTCAAAAGTCTGACTCAGCTGCCCATATGTCTCTTTAGCCAACATCTGGAAGGCTGGACACTTAAAAGCGGATTCACAGGAAGAAGGAGGCACCTAAACCACCTACCAAGGAACATGAGAGGTGCAACCAGGCTTTGATCGCAGCCTTCGAGAATTCAGGGGTGTCTCTCTCTGTGCCAGACCTGTAGTCACGAACCTGCCCCTGGAGGTGAGAACTAGAAGTCAGCCCTTCATATCTTGTGGAAAAGGGATGTCCCCTGTAACACTTGAGCGGTTTGTGGCATTGTGCTGGGGAGGCTCCATGTTCGGTTTTCTCCTCTGCCTGAGTGAGACCAGGGTTCCCAGCCGGCGCCTGTCCTCTCCTGCAGGCCCCTAAGGCCTTCTGCAAGGCCTAGAAATTGTCAGTTGTTACAAAACAATCAAGCTAAATCTTCCTTTGTGAAAAACAAAACCAAAACCATAGAGCACTGTGAGGCTAACTCAGATTTTTTCCAGGGAACATCTGATCCAATTTAATTCAGTAAGTCCCATTCCAGTCATTAATCTCCAGCCAAATTTTGTCTTCGATTTTATTGCACATTATGATTTACAGCTCTCTGTTCATTATTACATGGAGAAGCATTTGCTCAGATCCTCTTTCTCTTGATACCCTGATCAGGAAAATACTGAGCAGATATGAACAGAAGTAAGATTGTTACTCCTCTGAGAGAACTCTTCCCCAATTAAAAATACTCTGTGAGGGAAATTATGATCTTGCAAATAGCTTCTGCTTCTAAGAAAGACTACATTAACAGCACAAATGAGGCCACGTTTCCTTACATCAGGTCTGCTGTTTGCTGCAAAAACAGTGCAGTAACTGACACAATTAATATTGCATAAATATCCTGGGAGGGCCTAAAAATGTTGAAATCCCACACACGTATCCTTCAGTACTTAGAAGAACCTGATCTGCCCAGCGCATTCCAGAATGAACCTATTTCCTTTTTGGGAAACAAATATCTTGTTTGTTTTTGACATGCACAGGAAAGGACAAAGCAGAAACATATTTTCTCGTGATAACTACTGTCAAAACCAGCGTTCACGCAGATGCTGCTTGGTCACCATGGTCCTTCTTCCTCCTCCCTCGTGTCGTATCTGTGGTAACCAGAGCAAAGCTGGCTGCAGTTTGCATCTGGCGTAGGATCTGGATGAGACTGCTCGGTTCTGGTGTTCGTGACCACCACTCATCTCCTGCTAAACCTGGTAAACTAATACAGGTTGCAGATGGCTGGAGGTGCTAAGGAGGGAAAGCACTAACCCGTCCTTTCTGGGGATCTGAGTTCCTTTCCTGTCTGAGTTCACATTCTGGAGGGAGCCCAGTGTCTTTCTCCAAGACGCAAATTGACTCGTCTTCAACAGTCTGGCCCAGCTGATGATTTCTGTTTTGAAAGGGCCTTGAATTATAAAAACAAATGTTCTGCAGCTGAGGACTGAGATACATTGTCCTGCACTGGGAAATTCAGGAGGAAGTGCTGAACTCTTGTTTACTGGAACCCTAGTTAATGGATTGAAATAACTGACCTCACTTTCAAAAAGGACATTGAAATAATTTATCCAGGACTTTCGTATGAGCTAAGGCTCTGAGTTTTAGGCAACCAGCTTCTGAAAATTACTGATTTAAGCATTTATCTACAATGGCCAGCTTTAGCAAGCAGGGTTCTCTCCTGGTATTGCTTGTCTAAGCAAAACGTTGCTGCTGTACTAGCAGCCAGTAGTAGTATGCAAGCAATACTGATGTCAGGGTATTATTATCGCCAGGAAACACTTTTCACATTAACATGGTGGTTTAATGGCCTGTGATATTACAAGAAGGTATTTCTTCCAAGGAGAGACAACTGAAGTACTGGGATAAATAACAACACGTGTCTTTCACCTAACTGATATTGCTCCTGATGCCACGCTGGCACACGCAGGTTTCCATGAACACCGAGAGGACTTGGGAACACTGAAACCCCCACGGGCAGCCTGAAGGGCAAATGCCTGTGGAAGCTTTCCCCCCAGGTTGTAGTGAGCACAGCACTGCGCTCCTGTGGAAATTCTCTTTTCATCTCACAGTAGTTGTGGCTTTCCCCTTGGAGAGGAGGTAGTCAGAGGTTACAAAAGGTGTTTTTTTTTCCTTCTGCCCATCTGCCTGTTTTTATAAAATATGTAGGAGCAGTTGAGACCTCTGTTCCTCCACCTGTCTTGGTTCAGGGGGACTCAAAGTCATGGGGGGACATGTGCACACAAAGAGCAATTGCCTCAGCTTCACTAGTAGAGACCAGTCTACAAATATTGCAGAGTTCTCAGTAACATGTTATTTAAACTCCATTTAAATGATTTAAATTTCCATGATGTAAGTTCTTTTTTCCTCCCAGGGTGTAAATCACCACACAAATAAGATTCCCTTAAATGATAAGGTGTCCTTTAGCATCCAGCATCATGAAAAAGTGTTGTCTGGCACTCCTTGTTTTCCTTAGGGTCAGGCTAAACCTGGTCTCACTGGCTGGGGTCACGTTCCCTCTTGTGCCTGATCTGTCTAATGGTGCCAATCTGTTGTAGGAGTTTGCTTGTAAGTCTAACTCTCTTGCTCAAGTTGTAGCAACTGGAAGACTTTGCTTAGGACGCTGCCATTATGAGTCACAGGACATGGGCCTATTGCACATCCCAACCTTGAGAAGGATCTGCTTAGGGTCTTCTGGCTGTTTGGGAAATGAGAGTCTTAAAATGGGCAGAATTAGTGTTAGAAATGATGCTTGGGGGAAGGAGGTTTCTGACTGAAGCAGAACCTGGCAGCCAGGCTGTGCTCTGCGCTTGAAGGCAACGGAAAGGATGAAGCGTAGGATTTTATGATACACTGTGTGCATACATGTATATACCACCCTACAGGGAGGACTGCGTAATTACTGTTCTGAGCTTGCTAGGAACTCTGGGAATTAAAACATAAATCTCAACAGTCGAGCGATTTCTCTAATTCAGACCAGGTGCCAGGTAGGCTGTCGTATGGCTCCAGCACAGCAGCAAAACATGACTTACAATCACCTTTTTATCCTTGTTCCTGTTGCTACTGACGCCCTTTAAGTCTAATATTCTCAATGGCAAGGAAATTTGTTCCAACTGAGCCAAATCCCATTTGTCTGTCTAGGTAGCAAGAACAAATAGCAGCTATAGATCATCTTGGGTCACAAGTAGATTTTTAACCCCATCCTGGTCAACACATAAACATGATAGCTCCTTCTCCACCACAACCTCATAAACACAGGAAATAAAAATGACAAAGTTTAAATGACCCATGAGATCTGGGATTCTGGCTAAGGCCTATCTTACCATTGATTAAATCTGGAGTCAGATTGTGACATTAATTTAGGACAAGTGTAAGATCAGAATTATACCCTGCTGGTTGATAATAATTTAAAAACTCTACATTTAATGTAGAATTATGGTACCCATTAGTTTGAATGAAATATCTTCAGAAATTATTCTACTGAGGCAGAGATCCTCTTTGGTTGTGAATATAGATAACTACTGAATTGTAGGAATTTCAGATCCTGACAAGCTTTGCTAAGGACTTAGCTACTAATTATGAGCAGGAATAAAAGGACACCTGCTGAAATAATTATTAAAGGATATGCAACTACAACCTGCCTCTGATCAGATGGATGGAGCCACTATTCTACATCAGCAGAGAATGCAGTCTTACACATTTTATGACATAAATATACCATTAGGTAAATGATTACATCAGTAAGCATACTAATTTGGGTGACTACTGAACTTCCTGGATTTGAATGCAGAAGGAAAGTAGCAATATAGTTTCATGCTAAATTGGATAAGATAAACATTAGGTGCTGGCATGGATCTTATTTACCCACAAATAAATCTGGACTATTTCCACAACATTTAGTTTGTAGCGCTACTATAAATCAGGTAGGAGACTAGGATTTGACTCTCACTGTCAGTACTGATTTAATAGCTGTATATTCAAGACAAAATTCCTTCCATGAATTTGTCTACCCATATTTGTCTACCAATTTGTTGTACTTATATAAGCCTTTTTTAACGGATGCTTCAAATGTCTGTTAGTTTAAGTAGAAAAAAGCCTACTAATCCATGTTGCAAATCTCTGCAGGACAAGAACATCCTACGTATGAGCTCTGACTCAGAAAATGCTCCAGGTGCGATCCTGGAAAGCTGGAACCATAATCTGGGAAAATACTGCTACATGTCCTCCCTGTTCATCTCTTGCATCCTCCATGTCAGCCACTACTGGAGACAGAATCCTGAAGTGTTGTCTCAGATGGTTTTATGTTCTTACATAGAACTATACTATTATGCTAAGGGCTTGGTGTTATAGAATCGTAGAATCATTGAATCATTTTGATTGGAAGAGACCTTTAAGATCATCGAGTCCAACCATTAACCTGGCACTGCCCAGTCCACCACTGAACCATGTCCCTCAGCACTACATCTAAGCATCTTTTAAATACCTCCAGGGATGGTGACTCAGCCACTTCCCTGTTCCAATGCTGGACAACCCTTTCAGTGAAGAATTTTTTCCTAATATCCAATCTAAACCTCCCCTGGCATAACTTGAGTCTGTTTCCTCTTGTCCTATCACCTGTTAATTGGGAGAAGAGACTGACCCCCACCTCTCTACAGCCTCCTTTCAGGTAGTTGTAGAGAGCGAGAAGGTCTCCCCTCAGCCTCCTTTTCTCCAGGCTGAACAATCCCAGCTTCCTCAGCTGCTCCCCATAAGACTTGTTCTTCAGACCCTTCACCAGCTTTGTTGCCCTTCTCTGAACAGTCTCCACCACCTCAATGTCTTTCTTGTAGTGAGGGGCCCAAAACTGGACGCAGAATTTGAGGTGGGGCCTCACCAGTGCTGAGCACAGGGGGACAATCACTTCCCTAGTGCTGCCGGCCACGCTATTTCTGATACAAGCCAGGATGCCAGCCAGGATTATGCTGAATCTAGATACCATAAGGCTTGTCCTAGTGCCTGAAACATCCTGCTGCCTCTGGCTGGCAGTTCTGTCCAGTTCAAAATTGCTTTCTATGCATTTGGTCAACTGCTATAAAAAGGGCATGCAGCTGCACCAGCCTTGGCAGGAGACATCTCCCTCTTCTTGCCCCAGTAGTTTTGAGGAGCACATCAACCGTGTGCCCTGCATTTCCCACTCACATGCTCCCTTCTGGCTACTCCAGAGGTGAAGAAGAAAGGGGGAGCCAGCCATGCTTCTCCTGCTGCTGATCTGGGTAAGTGTCATGCAGTGACCTGCCTGTCATCACATCGTAATTCAGTGCCAGCAGGTGGCAATCCCAGGGCTGTGGTTCAGCCACTAACTAAAGGCTGACTTATTTTCTCCCCAGACTGGAGAATAGATATGGAGAAACGCATGTGGTTGCAGATCCTCCCAGAACCCTGGGGCACAGCTTGATTTCTAGCTGCAGTCCCACCCCAACCCCGCGCCACAAGGCCACAGCTCCAGCCACTGTAACTGAGAGAAGACATGGCAAGACCTTATTTGCCCTTTCTCCAAAGCAGGCTGAATTTTCAGCCTTAGGGCCACACTCTGAGTGTCATTTTCTTTCCTAAATCAGGGGCCATTCTTGTGATTGTACAGATATTTTTACCTGCTGAATTATAAATGTGGCTTGCAGCTGGGTGAAGAAGATTAATTGCACTGTTTTATTTGTGCAATGAACACGTAGGAGCATGTCTGTTTGTAGCCGAGGAGAGGCTCTCCTAATCACAGACTGAGGATGCACTAGAAATGGATGGAAATTAAAAGCCCGTGACCTTCGGGAGTCACAAACCACTTGCAGAATGTCTCACAGGCATCTCCTCCCATGGGGAAATGTTGCAATCTTCAGTTTTAGTGGTTTCTTTAAGCTCCAAATTCTTTAAAACTGGATGCTACTATAGCCCCATGGCTCTGTGGTAATGAACGCTGTGGCACCATGCGGGTTTTGGGATCTTTACCCCCAACAAGCACAACTGCTCACCTCTCGCTTGCACATATCCTCCCTCCAACCTTTCCTCCCTGCCCAAAAAAATCAGGTTTGAGGGATGGAAGAGCTCGAATAAGGCATTTTACCACCCTGAGCAGAATTGCTCCTTGCTGTCCCTGCTGGAGCCTGGCTCTCCAGCCCCATGCCGCACGCCTTTCGCTGCTTCCCTGGAGATTGCCTGATGCTCTCAGGCGCCCTTGGCTTCGCAGCAAAGCTTCTCCAATTTGTTTGTTATTTTTCCTCCAGCTTTATTTACAAAAGCTGTGTGCTGAAAAGCCCTCCCCCTCATCACCAACCCTTTTCTCTCCGTTTTGTTTCCTCCTGGGTGTTTCGCCCCGACACACCAAATACAGACACAAAACAGGAGGTGGGGAACATCTGGCCCTGGCTGCAGAGCATCGGCAAGGAGTTGATCTCCTAGAGACAAAATAAGATTTTTTTCCCTTCTTTGCGGGATCTTGCTGTGGGATGTTCAGGGCTTCCTGCCGCAGTTCCCGGGGCGGCCGGCAGCCCCCGGCCAGGGCTCCGCTCTCCCTAACGCAATTACAGTCTGCAAACGTTTAAAGGCAGTTTCTTTGGAGTTAGCCACATGCTTCAAATTGTTATGTGGTTAACCGCTGAGAACAAACCCCCACACAAATACCTACGGATCAACTTGCTCGAGCCAGGGTGGTAGCGGTGGGGGCGGAAGGGGAGGGGGGAGGCTTCCTCATTTTGCTTTTGATGAGAAGAAAATAGAGTTTTCTTTCGACTTTCCCAAACTGCTAGGAGCTGCTGCGTCACAATACGCGCTGGTTGTTGTCATTTGCACATTTGTTCGCGTTTACCGCTGATGAAAGGAGCCTTGTTCGACAGCTGTGGCCATGTATGCCACGGGCCAAGCCCTCCGCTGGTGTAAATCAGCTCGTCTGGTGAAGGGGAACTGAAAACGCGACCTCCTCTCCGTGCATGCCGTGCAAACGCCAAGCCACCAAGCTGGGGGAAGACTTCTGCGCTTTGACATTGCCCTATGCTATGTCCCTTAACTCTTATAAAAGCCGAATACTTTTCTGCTGACTCACAGAAGCAGATGGATTTTGTTAACTCCAGCCGAGATAGAGGAGGATACATGAAAAGCATTGCTGCCTCTCGGGGCAGATGAACCTGGCTTTAGTATTCGGGGGGACCGTGCAAGGAGCTTCACATCACGCACTGTTCAGCGTGGATGGAGCTTGGCTCGTGGGTACCATATGGGAGGAGAACGATACGTGGTCCAGGCTGAGCCCTGCTGCTAATCAGCATCAGAAATAACGAACTTCACTGTCGTTCCCTCCCCCACTTTGTGCCTTCTCTCTGAAGCACTGCAGCTCCCCAAAGCCCAGGAGAGAGACTTAGAGCCAACAGCGATGAGAAAACAAACACCCCAAAACAAGTCCAGAGCTCAAAACCCCTCAGTAATTACATTGCCTCTACTTAAAGCTTCTGAAATTAATGAGTCTTTTTGTGAAATAAATTAACTTCCCTTTGCTTACATTTCCTTGTATTTTCGAGGGCTGTGAAGCTGCTGAGGAGCAAATTGTCTTACAAACCCAATCCTACATGGGCTGTTTGCAAATCTGGTGGGCGTAACAGTTCATGGAGCAATCATGAGAGTGGACCCAAGTGGAAATGTAAATAATCATTTTGCCATGGGCCAACTTTAAGATCCATCTTAAGTTTATTTTCATTTATAAAATGGCGGATCAAAGACTCTGTAAGGTGGCTAGAAGAGTCTTGAGGGACAATCTGCAACCCAGACGTGATTTGCTTTGCGCGGGGCTGAAACAAAATTGCGTTTTTCGCTTTTTGTGGAAAACAGCGCAAAAAGGATGGGTTAAAAGCTTTGGATGCGGAGAACAGTTTCAGTGAAAGTGGTTAAGTTCCTCTGGTCCATTTATCATCTGAGCAGAGAAACATCACTCCGTGTATGAAGTTCGCTCTGCAGGACTCTGTGCCTGTCAAAACTGTTTATCCACACTTGCCAACAACAGCAAGAAAGGCAGGAGGACTGGCAGCCGTGATGGTGAATGAGTTGGACACACGGAGTGAGGGCGCATGAGTCGGACCTCCTCACTGATGCAGAAAGGGAAAAAGAGGGAGGGAAATAACACTAAAGCACGAAATCTCTAATCTTAGAGAGTTTAATGGTGCAGTTGGTTACCAAGAAAAAAAAGACCTTTTGCAGAATTTCTTCCTGGGCAACTGAGTAGATAGGTCTTAGTGGCCAGTTAGTCCTGACACTGCGGGAGGTGCAGGAGTAAATGCCAGCAGAAACAGCAGCTGGGGGACATCGGCACATCAACATTATTGGCCATAGGTAGCTGAGTGGGGAATATTGCACTTAGATAATTAAAAACTAATGCTATAATCACTTATTAAGGAACTATTTAGTGCTTGCTATAGTTATATGAAGATGTATAAAAACTCCCACAGTCTAAATCAAACACAACTTTACACCTATGTGAGGGATATCAGGCCACTAAAAAAAAAAAAAAAGTGGGGGAAGGGAAGAGAATTCAGGTTTATAAAAAGAAACACGTACACAATGAGCTGAAGGTTGTGCTTCTGCACTTCCTGGTCTGGGTGTGAGCAGAAGAGGAAATACCAAAATACCACCAGAAGAACTATTCCCACAGCATTTCCAACCTGGCTGAAACCAGAAAGTTCTGACAGCCCTGAAAAACATGGGGGAAAAAAACCCTAACTGACCCAGTCCCAAGCCTCTTGCTCATCGGAGAGCCAACGAAATTCCCACAGCAAGGAGATTTGGGTAGACATAGACAAGTCTGAGTATTTCCCCCGAGTCCTCAACTGCACTCTGTGTTTGCTGCGGTTCACTAATCGTTAGTGACATTTTGACTCTTCTGCCAGCTTTGAGAGGAGCACATTTCTACCGTAGCCAGTTTAATCGCATCCATGACCACAGACCACCAAATTGCATGTTAACCACAAGGCAGGGCGCCATGGTCTAGTCTAACTCAGGTGAGGGGTTCCTCGTCCTCCCTTTTGTTTTTTGGGGTTAATCCTCTACAATGAAAGGAAAAACCTAAGTACACAGCAAGAACTGGCATTTCAATGCATAAAATGCCATCAGTTTCAGCGTTGCCCCATGTTAATAATTAAAACTGAATTCCTGAAGGCTTGCAGGCAGAAAAGACATGAGTTTTGTCTGGCTGGTCTCACACAAACCTTCCACTGATACCAAAGAAAACCTTGACGAAGAGCAGCAGGATCATATTCAAAGGGTTGTGCGGAAAGCCAACACACCAGGCAATTACTTTAAAACTTCAGATTTGGAGGCTCTGTAAAGAATTTGGAAAATGGCTCTTTCCATTTATTGGTATAAAAAAGGAAAATATTCTCTCTTCCTAAACCCCAAGAATTTAAATGTTAAAGTCTCTTGATTGATTGACGTTCAGTATTATATACTAGGATTCAGGACATTTTCAATAGCCTAACGAAAATCAGGGCTAAAGTAAAATTACTATAGAAAGCTGTTTTCCCTATAGATATTTCCTAACATCTAAGCAATTTCTGAATCAAGCTTTTTTTTTCCTTAAAATTAGAGAACCGAATCCCTGGAGCAGCTCCAAGGAGCAGCTCAGGAATGTTCAGCTCAACCACAGCCTCCAGCTACGGGACAGAACAAAAGTTGCAACAGTGATGATGCTTTATCTTCCACATTTTACTCCAACAACACTTCCGTGGGTGCCAGCAAAATGAAATCAGCTTCCAAAAGGTGCAGAAAGACAACTGTTTATTTTCAAATGCTGAGTCACTGATTTTGAGACTGGTCAACTCGTTGCATTTGTGACCGCGGTTTAACTAAAACCACCTAAGGCCAACAATGCCACCATAGACTCTCACGTCCAAAAATGAAGCTAAAACCTCAGCTAAGCCTCATGGCTGAATGCAGCTTTCCAGTTCATTCAGAGCAGCACAGCACTCAGCATTTTCCCTCCAACAACAGAAAGCCCCTTTCTGGCCTCCCGGAACATTGCTGCATGAAATACGTTTCACTCCTACTGCAAACTTATTTAAGAGACAATAGGAGAAATACTTGGCACGTGGATTCTTCTTACAACTTAAATCTAGATCAACAATAAAACATAAAAGGCCAAGGAAGCATGCAAAGACATTCAGAAAATTCTCATTTTTCTCTTAGGATTAATATTTGCTGAGATTGAGAAGTTGCAATTTGCTCAACGTGGGCCCCATTCTGCAAGTCTTTTCTTACACGAGCTCTTTTTAAAACGCTGAGGTTGTTTATGTGAGTAAAACTTACGCACATGAGTAAGGACTCACAGAATCTGGCCTTACACATTTTGCTACAACAAAGTTTACCTGGATGTTATCATCTAGGCTGTAGAGCAGCGTGTATTTTTAGGAATTAAAAATGGGCTTCAGTTGTTGGTTTTTTTTTTTTTTTGGAACAAGTTCTAACTTCAGCTTCACCCATCTGCTTTTTGCAGTTTGCTCAGCAGCCACATTGAATGGACGTGCTCAGCCTTTGTCCCCGGCTCAGAGCTGCTTGCTACCAACCACGCTCAGCCCCAACGCGCTGTAACTCACCAGGACGCGTGCAGTCTGAATTCCCATTCCAGATTTGGTCCTCAAACCTAAGGCCATTATTCCATCTCAGACTAAAACATATTCTCCCATGGGCAGCTGAAAAAGAGCATGTTTCTTCAGGTTTTCTTGCCACAAAAAGATAAAATAAGGTGAAATAAAATAATAATAATGAAAAAGGAAATCCAATGCACGGCGATCCCCAGAGTTCTGGAGTCTAAGAGTGTTGATCTGCGTCCATAAATGTCCTGACCGGTGAGGAGACACAGGCACTACAACTGGAAAGAGAGCAGGAAGGAAAACCTACCATGTGAGCAAAGTTTAAAAAAAAAAAAAAAAAAAAAAGAAGGGGGAAAAAAGAAAAAAAAAGTGAGAGAGAGAAAAAAAGGTCTGCCTAGTGGACAGCACTTGGGCTGATAGCAGGGATTTCAGGAAATCCAAACACTCAGACAGGAAATCTGAACACTGGATAAACATGCCATAATCTCCACAGATACAGTTAACGTGCTGCGTCTCCCGTTAACCCTTAGCCTGCCCACGGCCGAGGCTGAAATCAGATATGCAACGCCTGGAAACACAAGCTGCCCCGGGGGGCTCCAAAGTCTGAGCGCTCCAACGTCTGAGCAGCAGCCCCACGCTCAACCCTGCCCTCTCCTTCCCGCGCTGCTCTGGCGAGGATATTTTCCTCCCTTTATTTCTACATAGGGAGGCTTTAGTTAAAAAGCATATGGTTTTCCTCCTTGAGAAGGAGATGATATTGCACCCTGAGCCCTGCAACAGCAGGACAACCTGCCTGAATGCCTGTGTGCCTCCAACCATGGCTACCTGGTAGGCAGGAATTAGTTTTACCTGTTTTTTCCCCTCTCTCTTTTGCCATAACACAAGATTTATATGGCTGGCTGGGAGATTCTTGCAGGGTGCCAGTAATGATTTACTCCAGGTCTGGTGCAGCAGGGTTCAGGGGGTGACACCTTAGAAATTAGAGGGAGAGTGTTCTTAAAGCAACAGGGGGAGTTTGAAAACTCCCTTTATGCCATTTTGTCAAGGAATTGGGGATCAAACTCTGCAGTCCTTAGTAAAAGTAAGATGAAGCCTGTTTGGTTGCTTATTTCTGGAATATAGACTTTGCTTTTTGTGTCTTGTGGTTCATTCCCCAACATGAACAGCATCACTCTTTTTTTTTTTTTCTTTGAGGCTTCTTAATTGATTCCTTTACATCTACCTTGCTTAAACTATGAGTGTAAAATTCTTAGCTAGCTACAACTGTAAGAAGAAGCAATAACATTTCATAGAGCTGACCCCTCGTTCCCACAGATGTAGTTAACAAAGTGACATTGAGGTGAGAGTTGTCCAGTTGGAGTCCATAGCACTACGAGCACACACCCCCCCACACACCCACCCACCCACACCCCCTAAACCCCGGTGTGTTTGCAGGGTGGGGACTTCACTGCGTTTTCTGTGGGAGGACAACTGCAGGCTTCACCGCTTTTCAGAGGTCACTGCCTCCTAAGGCAAGGGCCCGCTTCCAAAAAATGCTGCTTCTCTTTTAAAATTGACTCTCTAGGACAGACCTGCCTATGTAGCATGAAAGAAAATGCCATGTCTTCAGGTTTTCTGGTTCCCCTAGGACTTCATAGCGATAAAAAAATGATAAAAATTAGTACCTTAAATTTCATTTTGCCATTTGCTGGTGGAAGTAATTAGACACAGAGGTAATATCCACCGACTGGTGCCCTTGCTTCAGGCATTGGCAATTAGCTCATCTGAAGTAGCCTTAATGTGAGTCCCGCATGCAATATTAACCTATATCATTATATTAGGGTACCCACTAGGAACAAAATAGACCCATTACAGGAAAAGGCTTCCTTCAGCACCTTCTATGATGTACGGTGTGTTTCTACTTATTATTTCAAAGACAGATACTCTGGCAAACCAGCATCGGTTAAAGCATTCCCTGGAAGTGAGCAGGCTTGGAATTCACGCCTGGTCTACTGAGATAGGTTGTGTTGGCCAAGCAACGCCGCAGGGAGCCTGTCAGCAGAGCTGGGGTGGAAAACGGGGCTTTTGGGGCATCCCCGCCTCAGGAAATCTCCTCTGGTCTCCAGCCCAGTTCTGAGTCAGGAAACATCTTTCAAGTTGGGTCCTCACGTTCCCAGTCACTCTCCTACTACTTTTTAGGATGTACGAGGTCGGGGATGGAGGTTGGTCCCTACGAGCGTGGCTGGAGTGCTGGTGGCAGCATCTGCGCAAATAGCTGGTAGAACAAAGGCTTGGCTTTAGAGGCATGAAGTCATTCCCCTTGCCTAGCACGTGCTACATGAAACAAGTACCAAATGGTTGCTTGATGATGTCAGGAGGGAACTGGTGGAAAAACAGGGAAAAATTAAAACATGTCAGGGTTGGACTTCTTTTTTTTTTCTTCTTGTTCCATGTGCTTTGCCAGTGAGCTATTTCAGTTATTCACTTTTTTCCATAGAAGTTCTTCTGTTGTCACGTTTTTTTTTTTTCACCTTCCCTTTTCTTGTATTTTCCCCTTAGTGCAACTCTTTCCAGTAGCAAAAGGGAAGCAAAAACAGAGGAAAAGAATAATGTGCAGCCTTTGCTTTTCATTATAGCTGGCAAAAAAGAGAAAATATTCGTAAACCCTCAACATATGCATTTTGAAAAAAATGCCTTCTAAGATTGAGAGACTTTTCATTTGAAAACATTCGAGCAGCTCTAGGAAAAAAAAAGAGCTGGGGGAAGTGGAATATAATTTATTACCACTAACATCTGCTGTAAATCAGTTAGAGGTAGGCAAACATTCCCTGTCAGGGCACAGTTAGGTCAAGGTGAGAGGGGATAAAGCAATAATTAAAAAGACCAGCGTCCTCCAGCTAGCTTCAATAGGCTGTAAGCAGAAGAGCAAGTGTTTGCTGCAAAACTGGTTTTTGTGTAGAAAAATTTCATGGAGGGGAAAAAAGATTCATAGGTATGTTAAAAAGAAAACTATCAGTTTATAAAACAGCTCCAAAAATGTCCCTACAGAACTACAAAAAAGTATTATACTTTTCTGTTTTTCTAGTTAAAAAAAAAAATGACAAAAGGTTGTACTTACTGCGAAAAGTTTCATTTGATGAGAAATTTCTGTTGAAAAGCTCTGCAGTGTTATCGTTAGGCCTGGTAAAAGGGAGAACAGGGACAACATGGTAGGTAGAATAACAAAGCTGACAAAAATAAACCGTACAGAAACATTCAGCAGAAACGAGGTAGAGAGAAAACTTCAAACTCAGGCCAGCGGAGTTATCAAAGCTAAAAAGTGGATAAAGATTCCTGCAAGGGCACAGCAGCTGCAAAAAATCCACCATCACCTGAGAAAAAAAAGCCTGTGGCCTTACTCAATACAGATGTGAAGATGCTTGCATTTAAATTGGAAAAAAAACCTTCTACCACATCCACCCTTGATGTACCCACACCAGCTGAGCTTTCTGCTCCCTTCCTCTGTATCCCCAGGATGTCACTTTCTGTAGTCCTAGAGCTGATAACGAAATTCTCACTTCTTCCACAAAGAACTCTACAGCTACTGAATTAAGACAAATCAGTTCATTAAAGATTAAAAGTGTTTAGCTATGTGTGTGAAAGATAAAGTACATAGGATTATAATTGAGATTGTGAACAAAATGCTCGTGAAAGAGTTATTAACCTATGAGGCCCTGAGCTCTGTTATTTTTCATGTTTCAATAACAAGCCTTATCATTATAAATAGTTTGGATTTTTTTTTTTTACAGTATAGATTTGAAACGAAGATCAGTTCTTTAATTTTCACCACCCTACTTATTGGATTTGGTGAAGACTTCAACACAATAATGGATGAGGGGACAGAGTGTGTGCTCAGCAAGTTCGCTGATGATACCAAACTGGGTGGGGTGGCTGACACTCCAGAGGGCCGTGCTGCCATCCAGCATGACCTGGACAGGCTGGAGAGCTGGGCAGAGAAGAAGATAATGAGGTTCAACAAAAGCAAGTGCAAGGTCCTCCACCTGGGGAGGAAGAATGCTAAGCACCAGTATAGGTTAGGGGTGGACCTGCTGGGAAGTAGTTCTGAGGAGAAGGATCTGGGGGTCCTGGTAGACAGTAAATTATCCATGAGCCAACAATGTGCCCTTGTTGCCAAAAAGGCCAATGGAATCCTGGGCTGCATAGGGAAGAGTGTGGCCAGCAGGTCAAGGGAGGTCATTCTCCCCCTCTGCTCTGCACTGGTGAGGCCACAACTGGAATACTGTGTCCAGTTTTGGGCTCCCCAGTTCAAGAGAGACAGGGAACTGCTGGAGCACATCCAGCAAAGGGCAGCTAAGATGACTGAGGGACTGGAGCATCTCCCTTATGAGGAAAGGCTGAGAGAGCTGGGACTCTTTAGCCTGGAGAAGAGAAGGCTGAGGGGAGACCTTATTATGGCATACAAGTATCTAAAGGGTGGGTTGAAGGAGGATGGAGCCAGACTCTTTTCAATGGTTCCCAGTGACAGGACGAGGGGCAATGGACACAAGTTGGAACATAGGAATTTCCATTCAAATACACGGAAAAACTTTACGGTGAGGGTGACAGAGCACTGGAACAGGCTGCCCAGGGAGGTTGTGGAGTCCCCTTCTCTGGAGATTTTCAAGACCCACCTGGATGCAGTCCTGAGTAATGTGCTCTAGGCAATCCTGCTCTAGCAGGGGAGTTGGACTAGATGATCTCTAGAGGTCCCTTCCAACTCTGAAGATTCCGTGATTCTGTGATAATTAAAACATTTGGAGGAAAAACAAAAATTGCAGGTCCCGGTTGTGTCATCTTCACCCTTTGGTCACCCTGAGGCTTTACACCCTTGAAAAAAATGACTTAATATATTCACGTGAAACTAATTGACTTTCCCTTTAGAGCATGGCCAGCCCCGTGTGCTCCGCAATCCCAGACCATTCAGTAGCTACCAGCAACTGGATGCCAGAGAAATACTACGACACGCTTAAACAAAGTTCCCCATTCACACTGTGACTCTCTCTGGATTTACAACAACATATGCTAAAACTTAGCTAACATTAGAGAAAATGAGTAGAAAACACTAACCAAAAGGATTTCATAAACACTGACACAACTTAGCCTAAGCTATAAACACTGTTTTTCTCACAAAACTTCAGTAATTAAATGGTTTAGAGACTTCTTGCTGCGCTACAAAACATATCTCTGTGCACTGGCTTTCAATTTTAACATGTTTGCTTGGAGATCCCTGCCAATTTTATTACTAGTCCGCTCCTTCCTAAATGAGCAGTGGGGGAGGTTTACTTTTGAGATCAGCATCCCTGCTGGCAGCGCTGCATTAGGAAAAGCACCGAGCCCCCTTCATCCAGCAGCAAACCACGTGCTCTTGCATTACACAAGCAACATTGCTGCTCTCCCCACTGTTCATTCAGTGAAACACAGCAGAAGCTGTGTTCTAACAGGTTTAACGACATGTTTGTACATTTATTAAGCAAATAGCACCTCTGGACATTACGAAAAGGTCCAGGCATCAGAAACTGCCTTGACAAGAAGCACTTGACCCTTGGTGGTAACTACCGGCTGTACCAGCGCGCAAGAGGCTGTGCACATTTCATTTTAAGCTGGTTTTATGTTTTCATAGTTTGGTTTTTTTTTTTTTTAAATTGGAAAAAAACCCAACACCAAAGCATTTCCTTTTTATGCCTTTCCTTTTCATTCATCCTTCCTTGCTGAAAAGGCAAAAGAGGGGATTTTTTTCACAGTTGTCTTTTTCTCCACGAATTTTGTTTTCCAAGGTGGCATATGAAAAGAGGAAACCAAAGACATGTCCAAACAATTTTTTTCTAACCATCTCTCCTCAAAATATTCAGTTTAGATGTATAATCAGTAAAAGGCACTAAGGGAAACAGCTATCACCTAAAGACATCCCCATGGTGTGAGGGTAGCTGCCGGCTCCATTGTTTGCCAGAGAATGTGGCTACTCCAGATAACATTCAGAGGCAACTATAAGTTGGATTGTATACCACAAATATCAGAAGTCATGAAATGCTGCTAAGTGAAGAAAAGGCTGCAATTTGAATTTATGAGTGTCACTTTGCATCATTCTCTATAGGTTTTCAGGCCATCAGCCATGCAGAAAGGGCCGGGTTAAGGAGGACACCTTGGACATGCTGTGAGCATCACACCCGGCTTATTCTCCCTTGTCACGAAAGTCTTCCTCAGCTTCCTTTGTAAAAATGAGTGAAAAAGATGCCTCCTCAGTGCGTTGTCATTAGTTGCAGAAAATTTAAATGACAAAAACAACACGTGAATTCCAGACATTAATAAACACTCTGACAAATCCCCAGATGATCACCAGATTGGTTTAGCAATTGTAGGATTTTTGCAAAAAGGAAATGTAAGGTTCTCATGATCTGAGCCTTTGTAAGTCATATGAGCAATAATTTTAAGCATTTTTTACAGATGAAGACTAGATGCATACATAAAAATTAGTGCTAAAATTCTTGTCAACCCCTTATCACCAGGAGTTGAACGTTTAAAAGTATGGATGGGTGCCGTGAGACTTGTCATAGACATTTGAGAGTCAACAATGCTACAGATGCTGCAAACTTCATATGCTGTAAGCACTGTATATGTGTATACAGCATAAACTCTGTACAAGACCTATTAGCCCAGGGAGCTTTAATGGGGTCTGGAAATCAAAAGACCACAGGGGAAAAAAAAAAAAAAAGATACTTCTAATGCCAGTTGCAGCTTTTGGAAACAGGTGATGACCCCCATGGCGACATGTCTACAACAAGGAAGATAAAGCCAGATTTTTCCCCACAACCGTAATCCCTCAGGCTTTTAGATTTTTATGGCTGTGTATATGTGCATGTGGTCAAAATCCAAACCCTCAAATGCTGATGAGGAAATAGGGTTGAGAGACAGAGCAGCAGGGTGAAATACAAGCCTGACCTGTTACGGTCCTGAAGTGTGTAAGTAAAAATGAGGTGGCCCAGCGACAGGTTGGGACTGCTGCAGGAAGGTAGGACTTTTGCAAGGAGAAACCAGGATGGTGAGGAGAAAATGGTGTTGTTGCCTCCGTTAGATCCAATAGAGAGTGCTGTATCCCATACTCAGAAGGGCTGCAGCTCCTGTCCTCTGACACCTAAGCACTGGGGACCATCACCAAAGAGCTCTGATGGCTCCTGGGGAGAAGAATGTAATGACTAGAGAAGAGACTCGTTATTGTCACAGAAGAACTTCAGCACTTCCCTGAAGGAGGAAAGTGCTCTGCAGATGTCTCATTCCCATCTTTTTCCCCATCGCATCACTGTTCTGGTTGCTTATGTTCTGGTTATAGGCTTCACCTTGGGAGAGGCTCCTTCAGCTCTTCTGCATGCGGTGGTGGCCACCTTCACCCCACTCACACTTGCTGCAAGTCCCTCTGCGAGTGCTCGCTGGCTAAAGCACTTGTCCTGACTCAGTCAGGATACTTCACTTGTGCTCTGCTGTGTTATCATTGGGGGTTTCAAACACTGCAGTGTATTATGTTGACCACACATCTGTTTTAGAGCTACACAGCACATCTGTGGACGAGGGCCATATGACACCAAACATGAATTAAGCCTCCGTCTGAATGACTCTTTAGGGGTAAACATCTTGCTTTCCTACCTTTTAATTGCAGCACACACTGCCCCACTAGCTTTGTGCTTCAGAAGGAGATACCCATTTCTCCTGGTGCTCAGGGCAACTGTGCAGTGGTGTTCATGTGGTGCTTTTCATACAAACAAGGGATCATGCCCTTTTCCTCATGTGGAGGTCAGATAAGTGATCTGCTATTCAGTCTTTGGTTACTCAGTGACTAAGGGCCAGGGGTTTATAACCTATTTCTAACACCTTAACACCTTCAGACCAGCCTTTCTACTGCCTGGAGCCCAGAGCACTCTCTGCCCCAGTGGCACCCATGATGTTTGTGGTGGTTCGCTCCTTCTTATCCCTTTCCAGTCCTTTCCCTGTACAAAGGAAGCAGACTGAGTCGTTAATGAAGATTCATTAAGCAGAGTCATGGATAATGCTGTGTTCATGCTCTTACGCTGGCCTTGGGCAATTCACCCAGGCTTCATTTAAACTGACAAACACCAGGTCACTTCCAAACTGCTGTGTCCAGTTGTGTTCATCCCAACCTGGAGCAGGACCCAGGAATGTGCACTAACCCCACTCTCCTTGTATGCTGCCCCACACCTTCTGCTCAGGTAAGACACAGCCTGGGTCTCTCTTGAAGAACTCGATGAACTCTTATCTTGATGAACTATGCCTCAGGGCGGGGTCCATTTTCTTGTTACATGCTTTACATTGGTTTGGTTTGCACTGTCAGTCAGCACTGCATCTCAATTTGGAACTGGGTGCATAAATTTCTCTGAGCTGATGAGACCACGGTCTTCCCCAGACTGAGTGGAGGCCAATGTCTCATTGATGCAGATGATCAATAGAATAGAATATTTCAGTTGGAAAGGACCTACAATGTTCATCTAATCCAACTGCCTGACCACTTCAGGGCTAAGCAAAAGCTAAAGCGTATTATTAACGGCATTGTCCAAATGTCTTTTAAACACTGACAGGCTTGGGGCATTGACCACCTCTCTAGGAAGCTTGTTCCAATGTTTGACCACCCTCTCTGTAAAGAAGGGTGGGCCCCTCACTACAAGAAAGACACTGAGGTGCTGGATGGAGCGGGTCCAGAGAAGGGCAACGAAGCTGGTGAGGGCTCTGGAGAACAAGTCTTATGAGGAGCGGCTGAGGGAGCTGGGGGTGTTCAGCCTGGAGAAAAGGAGGCTGAGGGGAGACCTTCTCGCTCTCTACAACTACCTGAAAGGAGGCTGTAGCCAGGTGGGGGTCTGTCTCTTCTCCCAAGTAACAGCTTTGTTGCTGTTTAGAAGAAAATAAGGTGGTGCCCAGAGCCACAGAGAAATGTCAAATGCAAGCTTGAGCCCTAAGCCAACACAGAGGTACAAACGTGCTTCTGGCTCAATTCTCCATGTACAAATGGGGATAATCACAATTTATGGCATTACAACACATGACTCGGATATGCTACAGGTCGCAGGTTGCACAGGTGCCTCAGGGATGGGATTCGTAAGACCTAAGCATGAGTTGTAAGGATGGGATGCTATCTAACATTTCTACCGTTATGGCTCCAATGGTCAAATTGGATTTTTCACTGTATAGGAAACAAGAGAAAATGTCATACAAGGCAAACTGGATGACATCAGTTTTCCCTCTCTTGCTTCAACACTTTATATACATTCAATATGAAAGCTTGGTTCTGTCTCATAAAACGTACAAGAAGTTTAGAAGAAAATAACATTTTTGTTTGGGGAGCTCCAAATTAAACAATTTCTAAAATGGGCCTGAAATCAAGAGTCACTGCTGTTTGCTATGTGAAAAAGGAGAGGAATATTCACTTCTGTGGGAGTAGGAGCTGTACCTTAAAAAAAAAAAAAGTTGCTATTGAATGCAAAGCTGGTTTGGAAAGCTCAGATAATTGGAAACACATGTTCCTGGCTGCAGCATAGAGCACATAAACTGCAGAAGAAAAATAATAATAGAAAAGACATAGAGTATTTGAAAATATATCAAGAGAAGTCAACATTTTACAATTTATTAATAGTGACTATACCTGAAATACTGTTTCCTTTGTTATTAGCCTTAAGAACACAAATATCTATGTAGGCTTTCCGGCGTACACCAACTTTATAATAAAATAGAGATCCCAAGTATGTTGGATGATAGTATTACATAAGGAGAATATTTTAATAAACTATCTGAACAAGGATGACTCATAATGATACAGATGAATATTTTATTTTAAACACAAAATGTTGTGAATTACTTAGCACCTAAAAATAACACGCCCCCCCTTTTAACTTTCAATGAACTGTGTTGACGTTGCGGGAGTTTCTAACTTTGTCAGTACGGCAAATCATCCATCTTTTGTAGTCTGTTAACGCAAATATCTCTTTTCAGGCCAAAGCTTTGAAACCAAAGCACACATAAACCCCCTCACACCCACACTCCCTTCAGTTTGCAGCTTTTTGTTCCGCCTCTCTCCCTTCTTGGGTAGTAAAAGCCACAGGAGGAAGGAAAGGCTGTGAAAATCTGCACAGAAAAAATGAAAATTCAGTGTATACTGTAGAATATTGTACACCATAGCCATACTGTAACGGAACGTAGATCGGTTGCTTAAAGATGTGTGGGCGGAGCTGTTGCCAACCTGCCTCCTCTGCATCTTTGGCCACTAAGTTTCTTCCCATCCCTGTTGGATATGTGGGTGTGTGTTTCTCTCTCCTTGAATCATCCCTGATTTTCCTTCCCTCACTTCTCAGCAGGGATGAGTTTTGGATCTCTCAGATATCTGTGCACTGCCCCAGTTGTTTGCACTGCCCCAATTGTAGACCACCCATTTGTGGTCTACATCGGTTCTGCTCAGCTCTGGGCTGGCAAATCATAGAATCATAGAATGGTTTAGGTTGGAAGGGACCTTAAAGATCATCTCAACTAGGTTGCTCAAAGACCCATCCAGCCTGGTCTTCAACACTTCTAGGGATGAGGCCTCAACAACATCTCTGGGCAAGCTGTTCCAGTGTCACACCACCCTTATAGTGAAAAATTTCTTCTTGATATCTAATCTAAATCTACACTTTTCCAGTTTGAAGCCATTACCCCTTGTCCTATCACTACATGCCCTTGTAAAAAATCCCTCTCCAGCTTGGTACAAATCCTTTGGACCAAAGTTGTGTTGGAAAATTTTTGTCATTGAAACCTAGATTTGTCTGAATTCATGCTGACTTTCAAAGATGTGAAAGGGACATCTCTGTCTGAAAAGTCATTTTACAGTCAAATTTCAAGTTCTTCTAATGGAAGGAAGGAGTGAAGCTTGATGAACAAGGCCTCCACAGTGCTGTAACATGAGGGTGGGGAGAGGAGGTGGAAAAGGAGCTTTCCCTGCAACTTCATCATCGTGAATGACTCAACCTTTAAAACTTCTAGAAAGAAATAATTATTTAAAGTATATCACCCTGAGACAGACAGCTAAGGTAGAAAATGTGGCATGAATAGATACAGCTTATTGGACTAATTTTTTTAGGGTTTTGATGAGGCTATTAGATGATAGCTGAGGCTATTTTAGTAATCGATGGTGCTTCCTGCAAAAGATTGTCATCCAAAGGCATCAACAGAAAACTTTCCCTCAACGTCTGTAATCTTCAGGTCACACATCTGAACCATCCAGTCCTGTGCTTTTTATTGTATTCATGGGGAATACAACATAGATGGTGGTTGAAGAAAATACCTTGATGCATCAAAAGCCAATTCTAACACTGCATCCCAGGATTAGCATAATATTGCATTTCACATGTTGCGCTTCCTCACTTTGCTAATGTCACTTAGTTTATCTTCATCATGGGCCACTTTAACTGTGTGGTTTAATGTTTTTTCTTCTGCTAGAAGCCAGGTAAATTATCTTGTCTGTGAAAAAATGAGAGAGTCCTTCCGAGTATAGACAGAAATAGATGTTTTCATGGCTTGAAAAGCAATGACCAGGGTATATTTTATTCCAGTAAGAGTAGAAACTTAATCCCACACCTACAGGTGTTTTGCAGCTTTTCTGCGATGAGCTCCACATCTCAATAAAGAAATTGCCTCATGGGCACTTATTCTCTGAGTCATTGTGTAACATCCCTGTGGCAATTTACATTACATGGAAAACCATACTGAAAAAGCATTTGTGCCTCTTTTTAAGAGGTCTTTAGAGGAATATGGGTATTGACCTTCCTGTAAAAGTTGACCATGGTTTCTGCTTTTGCTGTTTATCTCATCTCTTCTCCTTCCCTTGGCTCTGTTCCTCTCGACTGAAGTCCAGGACGAAAGCCAGCATACCGCAGGCACAGTGAGCTCACCAGTGCGCTGTGGACCACAGCTAAGGAATCTCCATCCCAGTCCTGCTCTAGTGTGAAGCTTCAATGTGACATGCAAAGTGCTAACAGCATCACAGATCATATTTAATAAGCAAAATAAAAGAAAGGCAAGTCAACACCCCCAGTGATTACTTAAGAGAGAGCATTACAGCCAAGTATAACACCTCTCCCTGATGCACTCTGCTGTATTTTTCCAGGATCGTTTGCCCTGTTCTTCCAGAAACAACAGGATGGCACTGGGACCTGAACTCTGACTCTCTGCTGTTTCTGCTGTTCTGGATGCTGATGCTGCTCTTTCACAACAGCTGAGTTGGATCCAGATGGAGATGTGAGTTATCTTTTCTCTAAAGAAGAAACATTAACAAAACCCCTGACACTTGTATATAGCTAAGAAGTTGCTTCTGTCATTTTTTGGCATGATAGATTGTAGACTATTAACATAGTCTAATTGCTTATGGAAATACCAAATTGTTTCTTGTTAAAGTAACAGATTCACATCAATCCCCATTCATTTTAAATCCATGATTTTCAGCACCTTCAGGTAAAGAATGTGTAAGAAAAGGACTCTTTTTTTTTTTTCCCTTGAACTTGTAGGGCATGCTGAAAATTTCAAAATGGTATGATAAATAAAGTTGACGTTATGACTGCCTGGGAAAAATATTTTAATACATGGAAATGTATATAACTTTTGAGAACATTGTTCTCTTCTTACAGCAAAGGCAAATCTGCAAAGTTTGGTCTATTTTAAAAGGCTTCTTTAGGACCTGTCAGATGTCTGCTCCTATCATGCCATGTAGGACAATCCAGGATAAGAAAATAATGTGACGGTGATTAAAGGTAGAAATACATGTAGTAGCAGCAGGAAATTCCTATTAGCTGGTGTCTGTCCCAGCTCTCCAGCTACTTAATGTCAACTTGTGTTGTCAGATTTTTAATATTTGTTTATGTTTTCAAGAAGAGTTATTGGACCAGTCAAAACATCTATCTGCATGATTGGCATAAAGCAAAAGCTGAAAACTGAATTGCTGGGAACAATCAAAAAAGAAAGAAAAAGTCAAGGCTTGTTCATTTGTGACATTCTCTCTAATTGAAAGGACTTTCATGATTTACTACTACTACCAATAATAATAATTAATAATATGAGGAGGGGTCATCTGAACATTCTTGATCTTGGAAATGTGTTGACAACTGCCGTAGAAGAAGGTTACAGCAAACAGGAAAAAGGAAGGAAACCATGTTTTTTTCCTTCCTGAACTTCAGATAACCTGTGACTTAAGTGACTGATTTGAGCTTTTCCTTTCCAGGAGCTCCTGATGCTCAAGAGGGGGTGTGCCACAAAGCATCAGGCGATGGCAGTGTCGACTCCAGAGCACTGGAGGAGTTTGGCCAATGCCCAAGAATCAGAAGCCTCTCAAGCATGCTGCATGCTGATAACAAAATGCAGTGGAGAAATTTTCCTCTCTTATGTTCATAGGCAGGAGAACACAATATGTGCATTACTCACATAAGATGCTGTACCGTGTTTTCAGCTTTTCCCTGAGCTCAGTGTTAGACCTGAAGCTTTTGAGGGGATTAAAGGGAACCATTTGCATGTGGTAAAATCCTTAGTTGTTCCAACATCAGTGAATGCTGGGGAGCCACTTTTTGATGGAGTCAAGCATGCTGAGCTTGACTAAATGATGAAAATCGTACCTGATTTTAATGCAAACCAAAGCACTGCTCAGTGCAAGTGAAGAAGGCAATGTTTTTTCTTCCATCACGTTCATTCTCTGAAGGATCCTGGGTCATCTATTGTGTGTACAGAGACATCGTCCCTCAGCGTCCCCCCATCATCCCTGCAACCCACCAGTTGCAGCAGCTGCTTATCGGTGTGCAGAAATCCGACTGGGGCTGCAAGAGAGCAGGAGCCCATGCTGGGAGGGTGAACCAGAGACCTGAAATTACAGCAGTTGGATCTCAGCCAGAAACACTAGGGTGAAAAATCAAACTCACCAAAAGAGCTGCTGAGCCCTTACATAGTGGCAAGTCATGGGCAGGATGTTTGTTTTCCATCTCCTGCAAGGGACGGCACATCCAGCTGTAGTTTCCCATCCGAAAGCCGTGCTGGGACTTTTGTTCAGGACTGACTCAGAGGAAAGGGTGCCACTCAGTGAATCACTGTGCGACTTCCCCCACTTTGGGGGTTTTCCTTAGAGACCTTACAGCTCACTCTGGAGCCGTCCTGCCCAATGGACGGCACAAAGAACATCGCCCTCTGCAAACGCGCTTGTCGCCCGGGGCCTGCTCTAGCAAACCCATACACATATGCTTAACTCTACACTTCTGAGGCATAATCCCATTAATTTAAATGGGATTACTCATGGTCTTAAATTCCTGCAGGATCAGCACTGAGGTCTGCTGCTGCAGCTGCCAGGGGCAGCACAATTAATGGTGTAACAAGAGTTTTGCTCGTTCTATGACCAAGGACTCACTTGCTGAACATCACCACTGTTCATATCCTCAAGCCTGAAAAATGAGCCCTTCCTAAATTAGAAGGTCTCCTGGATTTTAGCTTTGCTTCATCTTCCTTTACCAGGAAAACAGACTTTACTAAGTAGAATTCTTCTGTGGTTTCTGCCTCTTCTTCATTGTCCTCAGGCATGGAGGATTTTTGTGTCTACCACTGCTCATGGATCACCTTAACTGCCTTGATTAGTACAGTCCGGTGGACCCCTCCCCTCTGCTTATCTTCTCTAAACAAGCATATTTCCTCCTACTTAACATCTTTCTGCTAATCTCCTCCATCCTGCTGGAGCAGACTGCCTCTTAAAAGAAATATTATCTCCACTTGCCCTCAGGTCATTTTGTCCATTGGACCCTACTGCCAGCCCAGGGGTAAAACCATTGTCTGCAAGAGTTAAAGCTGGGGATGAAAAAGATGTCCTAAAAGTGCTGCCCTCCCTGCTTTTTACATGGAAGGTTATTTTATTTTCTAAGTAGTTGCTGCTTTTCTATCTGAAAGCACCTGGATGCTTATATTTTAAATGAATCAATATTGCTGTGAAGTTAGTAACTTTTTTTTTAATAAATAACTTAATAAATAAATGAATCAATAGCTTGCTTTTAAAGGCCCATGCACAATGTGTGTACATGTAAGTATGCCTAACAAATATAGATTCGGGAGAGGCAGTCTCTAAGGGCAAGTGAATTTCTTTTGTTTAACTGCATGTATTTTAACATTTTCATTTTAGGGAAAAAAAAAAATCTCTCACTGGAAACCTTTTATGCCAAGTTTGAGCCTGGAGCAACTTTTTACAGCTCAGTTGCAGTAACCCCTTGAATATAGGGGTTTATAATGGAAACTCTGACGAACCCTCAGCTCAGGCGCTTCTAACAGATGTTTCTGTAATGAAAGGGCTGTGCGGAACAGGCAACAGAGAGCAAACTGTACTTTGTATTCTGCAAAGATTATGGATGATTGTGCACAATTTGTAAAACGACGATGGCTTTAACCCAAAGTTGCAACGCTCACACCAGACTGCGCACCGTGTGCGTGCATACTTTAACAGCATAGCGTTTCGGTAATGTAACCCGCTGCTGAACTTAACTCGCTGCCTCCCCTGTATAGATCGAACATACTGGTCACTTTGCTCTTCTGAACAGCAGTTCAGCCATCTAGTAGTGGTGGTGGTGATAGGTATGCTTTTGCTCAAAGTGGCCCAGAGATGGATGCCACCAGTGCTCCATTAAACAACTGGTCTGAGTGGAAACAAAATCATAGAATCATAGAATCACCTAGGTTGGGAGGGACCTTTCAGATCATCTAGTCCAACCATCAAGCTAACTCTGTCAAAAGCCATCACTAAACCGTATCTCTAAGCACTATGTCTACTCAATGTACTCTTCCATAACTGAGAGGAACTGGTTTGGCCCCTCAGGACTGTCTTGGCTGTCTCCCTATGCTGTGGCATCTCCAGGAGAAATAGACGTGTCAGACTGAACCTCCTGGTCTCCTTCCCTGAGGGGGGATGAATATCCTGTGCTGGCTTGTGCCTTGCTGGCCTGTGGGCCCTGGGGACAGTGGATTTGAGCAGGTTGGGAGGGTCTGGGGATGAAATTGGACAGAGACTCAGGGAGCCATGTCCTCACAGCACATTGCTAACCTCAGAGACCCAGATGTCTTGGCCCACAGTCACTGAAATGTTGAAGTCTGTTTTAAAACACAATTATTGAGAGAAAAAAGAGCTCAAGTCTATAGCTTCACCAGAAAAGGAGGTTATATATCTAGAAATGTTACCAGAGAGTATTTTGGTTTTTGTTCTAATCTCCCTGTCAGCACTTATTAAGTGGAGATCAGAGTTACTGGACCATCATCTGAGGGTGTGCTTGATGGTGCTGCGGAGACCTTGGCAGCCAGCTGCAAGCCACAAGGCTTGCGGAGCCTTCATAGGCAGGATGGAAATGGCATTTATATATGTCACACACACATCGATTCGTTCCAAATGCCTTCCTTTTTATGATCGTGTTTTGCCAGGCTGAATTCCTTTTGGGTGAGCAGCAGCGACAATGTGTAATTAACGTTCTCCTGGTTAACGCTCTGTTAATGCGCTGTACCCAGAAAAATGCAGTCCCTGGGGCTGTATTCATCACTGCCTTGCAGGTAGTTTGGAGTAACCATGTTCCCTATGTGAAAACTTCACTCTTCTCCCTCGGTACAATGAGCAGAGGCATGTGTTAGCACCGAAAGATGAAATGTGCTTACAACAGCCTTCAAGCAACACGGGAGAAAAAAAGCCCCTGGACTGACTTTATCAATTCACTTTTGATATGGCTGTCCTGTTATTTTTAGGGCTTTGTTCACACGAAAGCATGTGGGTTCAGGAGTGCTTGTTGGAGTGGGCTCCTCCTTGCCATCACATTTCCTGTTGCACTGGATCCAAAATGACTCCAGCCACCCGCTGCCATGGAGCTGCTCTACCTTTGCAGGGTAGCTTGTGGCAGCAGCACGTCACCCTCTAAGTTGAGACGTCCATTTGTATCTGGCCAAGTGCTTTTACTTCTCAGTTATCTGCTCCTTGGATAAGGTTTGGCTGCAGCGCTCTGCCCTTTTCCTGACTTTCTGTCTTTGCTTTTTGTTCGTCATGGTCCTGACACAAGTCAAAGCAATGGCCTTCTTCCCAAATGCCACCTTTGATGCGTCAGAGCCAAAACAGTGCTCCGGTTGTCCCCAGGCTCCTGGAGGAGAGCACAGCCTGCCCTGGAGCAGGAGCTCCCTCATCGCCTGCCTGTCTCGTGGCCGTTCATTCCCTTCTTATGAGAAGTTCAACGTTTTCACCAGCCTGCCCTTATATTTCTGTGGTGGAGCTATCAAGAAGCAACAGATAGCTTTTTTTCTGAGTGAAACCAGTAAATTTGTCATAACGGATTCAAATGTGGGAAAGTTATGTTTATCTTAGCTGAGGGACAAATAATACGGTTGTAACCATAAGCACAGAGGAAAGGAAAACCGGAGACGTGCAGCGCAGGAGCGGTCTCAGGAGAGCACTCTCTCAAGCTTACCCTTCATCAGTCACTGTGGCTTAAAGGGATCAACATTTTATGTCTGCCTTCGCCTACACCACAGCCGCCTCATCTGTTGGTAAATTTGGGCTTGTGCTTTGCTATCCTTATCAGACCCCTAATAATCCCCCAGAGGAGGACCTGGTTTGATTTTTAAAGGAATTACATTCAGAGGGAATAAGCTGTAATCGAGAGTTCACTGCTTGGACTTCGGTACTGCTGATCTCTGATGTACCTGCCAAAATTGACTTTGGGCAAGGCACAGGCATGCAAATTTTAATTGCCAAAAAAATCAATGGCTATTTTGGATTGAAACTTTCAGTAGCTCTGTTTCCATAACTGAAAATGCAGATAGCCACATTTAAGCTCATGGAAGTACTATGGTCATCAAAATATGCTGATGCCATATAAATGCTATATATATTATTTTAATGGGAAAGACTTGACAGTGTATTCTACTTATTCTTTAAGTGAATGATAGTTGCATCCATCCCGAGTGATCAATACCAGGTCAAATCTGACCTGTGGCACTGAGTAATGACTTTCACTACTTACATATAAATATTATATGTATATTTATATATATATATATTCCACCCATGCTTTCCCCCATGCTCAGTATTTTAATGTCCTCTTCCACTGTCTGGATTCTTGGCAGGAGGCTGTGCAGGTTGCCAGAGGAGTCTGAGCGAACTCATCCATCCATTTGCTGGCCCTTTGAAATGCTGGATGTCTTCCAGTTATTTATCTGTTCCTCTCGCTAAGGCTCACGGATGAACAATAAATTAGCTGAGAGTGCGCAGTGACATACTCTGAAACTTTATATTTATGTGTGCATATTTAAAAACATCCATAAAAAGGCATTAGGATATTGCAGGAGCTGGGGGTGTGTTGCTGCGTTCGGTCTATACAAAGGGAGTCTAAGGTGCAGAGTGGTAGGGAATCAAACCCTTTTAGTGCCCTACCTTTTAGAGCATGAGTGGTAATGATAGATTTTAATTAGCAACATCATCTTGGTTTGTGATATCATTATCTTCAACAATATATTGCATCGATGCAGTTCCTGGTAGCAAAGTGGCTATGAAAAATGAGGACCAAGGGTTAATTTCTGGCTGCCTTTAAGTTGATGGCAGAACTCCCAGTGACTTCAAAGGGTGAAGATCTCACCTCAGTTTTCAGCTGGTGTAAGTTGACATACCTCCATATCCTTCAATAAAATCAATGAAGCCTTGATGATTTATTGCAAGTGATAATCCAGCCCTAGAGCTATTAAGGCCTGTAATTTATAAAGCTATAATTATGGAACCATAATTCCATCAAGGGCTTCTGGCGATATCATGGACCAGAGTTAAGTGAATTGTGCAAATAAATGTAATGGTCTTGCAGTGCAGTGGAAATACCCCTCTCTCTCTAGATAGGACTCTTAGCACAAAGATATTAAAATATATTTTATCCACTCACAGCAATAATTGGAAAAGAAATATTATCTGCAGACTTGAGACTCCCAGGGCACTGAATCAACACATGCTTTTTGCAGCAGCCACTCCAAAACTGTGGATGGTCCCCTGCACTGCCATGATAACTCAAGGCATAAAATCTCCTCTTGAATCTGATTTTTATGTTGGTTATCATTATCCGCTAGGGGCGGATAATTTGAGCGGGGCTCAAATTTCAAAGCTGGTTGCATCCAGACAGCACATAGGTGTTTGGGCTTGTATAGCCTAGTGATGTAAAGTGACACCCATGTCTGCGTGAAAATGTGCCTGAACGGCAGGAGAGGATGGAGGCCAACACCGGGGAGGGGACAGCGCAGGCATCTGGGATACAGGAGCATAGATTGTGTGTGATAGAACGGATAATCCACTTTTCTACCTCTTTTCATCCCTCTTTCTCCATTCTTTTTATAAATCAGTACCTGATAATTAGTCTACCAATTAGAAAAAGTCATATACAAATACTCAATCATTCTGTTCTTGCATATGTCAACTGGGCCTATAAAAATGTATGTGCCCCAGTGAGTCTTCCCTCATTTAAAAATCCGCCTCAGCTGGTCTCTCTGCTGCCTTTTACATCTCTGAAACTGCAAGGAAATCCATATGTAATTAATCTTCGTTAGGAAAATGCACCTGAATCACAGCCCTGAATCTGAAACAGTCTGGGACTTGGAGGAAACACATGGATCAAGATTCAGTTTGGACCAGATGTGATCATTTTGAGGATACAGTTCTCCCTTGACTAGGAGAAGCACGCTTTTAGTGAGTCAGCCTCTTAAAATCAAGGCGGGCAAAGGAAGAAATGAAAAAAAAAACTGCAAAAGTGAAAAACTTTGAGTAATATATTTTCCCCTTCTCATTCACTCGTGTAACAGGATTTTTCAAGCAACATACTGAGCTGCGGGCATGAGATATCAGTCACCGCTCCAGCTATTTGTAATGTCAAGTGACTGAAAAACGACTTCAAATTCAAGTCTCCCTTGTGCCACAGTAAACTTTATTTTGCCTATATTTGCTCAGTCAGGACTGTAAAGAAAATAAATGACAGATTTCCTCTGTGGAAAAGTCCTGCAAAATTTAATACCGGTGAAGCCTGAGGATCTTCAAAGATGAGGAATCGTAGGAAAATCCGAACTACCCCCTGAAATTCAGAAGATTTCCTATCTGTTCTATAGCATTTTATATGTAATTTCCTATTAAAATGATTAAAAAGCCCCAAACTAAGCATTAGAAGGCTGGAATTTCCTATGAATTGGTGAAGGACTTTTCCACAGGGGCTGTGGCAGGTGAACTGCAGCAGCTGAAAGCAAAGGCTCTTGCTTGGGATGGACCGAGCCGCAGCGAGAGCATCCGCCCTGGAAAGGCAGCGGCTCTTCAGCAGCATCACTCCGTGCAGCCCCTGGTCCAGTTTCTGCAAATGAAAGAGCTGCAGCCAGGCTCTGCTCAGCAACGCGCTTACCGTGTCCTCAGATCAGCCTCTGGAAAGTCTCATTTCTGAGTCTTGTTGAAGTCACTGAAAATGAGGCACACGGTGAAAGTTAATGACTTGTTTAAGCAGTGCTTTGCTGTGCCAGGCTTAGGCCTGATCCTAAAATCAAAGCACAGCTTTTCGCTGCCCCCAATGGACTCTAGGGCAGGTGCTATGACAGCATCTCCCCTACACTAGGATACATAGCATGTTATTCCTCCCGTTGAATTTCTCCCAGGATGCAGAAAAAGCAAGCGTAGCTTAAGCCTGAAGATGTATGCATTCGCGAGATAAGGATCATATCTGGGAATTTGCAATGAGACTGCCCCGGTTTATACAGCTGAAGATCTAATCCGTGCTATCTATGCTAAAGGAACCCAAAACTGGCAATTAGCTCGTTTTTTTCTTAAATAGGCCAAGCGTACATTTTAAATATCTGCATATAATTCTAGGGAAATGATTCGTAAGGATGCAGGCAGACCTGAGGTAAAAAACATCTCAGAATAAATTGGACAGATGATGACACACATCAATTCCTTTTAGGAACAGAAAGCCAGGTTTTACTGAAACCTCAGATAAGGAAGCCTCTTCTTTATATGGAAATCTGACCAGAACTGAGTGGGATTGCCTGCTTTGGTACAGACTCGTCAATGAGTTTCTCTTACCACGGTGTACATTACTGCACACTGTACCACACACTGTACATCACTGCTTACTGCAACATGGTTGGTTTAATTGACTGCAACGTGTCACCTGCTTTATTAAGCTATGATGAGGCATATGGACACTTAACTAAAATATATTAAATTTTTAGAAAGCTGTAAATAAGCCGAAAGAGCCGACTCCAGATCCAAATTTTCCTAGCATCTGGAGTAATCTGTTTTCCAGTATACGAAACAATATGCGGAATGTTTGTGGGCCAGCTTTGCTTTGGGTTTCTGTTCATCCTGTTCACGGGTCTAACGGCAGGAGAGGGCACATCCCCTCGCCGTCGTGGCTGGCGGGAGTCCGAGGCACTGCTGGCAGCGTCCCAGCGGGGCTGCGCGGGAAACACCTGCGGTCCCCGGCCCTGGCTCCTTCCTCCTGTGTGGGATGCTGGGCTGGGGCGGCGCGGGATGCAGCGCGATGCTCAGCAGATGGGAAGGCGGGCACCGAGAACCCCGTGGCCGCTGGCTGCGGCAGATGCGGTGGATGTGAATATGCTGAATAGACTCATGCTCAGATTAGTGATGGCTTCGGCTCAAGCGGGGTTTGCATTCCTCAAAACAGGAGCCCTACAAAATTGTCCTACAGTGTCAGTGTTTTGGAGCGGCTCCTTCAATCACAGAAGTCCTGCAGTCACCCAAATATACTGAAGATGTCTAATCTACACCTTGGCTGATAAATTAAATAGTGCCAGGGGATTTTCCCAAGCACTGGAACTTGTCTGCACTGCTATATTTTTAGAAAGCTCCCCAGCGCAGCTGAGGAATTAGCATGGGTCAAACACCTCTCCCAGTAGGCAACCTTGAAGGGGTTACGCTGTTTTGGAGAGCAGAAGAGCTTAGAAGCATGGGTGCAGGCTGTTCCAAACTGGTTGGCCTCGTTGCCAGACAAGAGTCCTGGGCATGTTTAATTTACACTGCTTGTAGTGAGGAGCCCTGGTGGGGCGTTGCTTGCAGGTGGGCATGGGGAAGACCCCCACCACAGGGCTAATGGGGACTGGTCACTGTAACCCAGCCGCAGCAGGGCTTCCCCATCACTGACACACGGTCTCCCATTGTGCAGCCTCTGGCTAGAGTGAGACACCCCAAAAAGGGCACGTTTACGTGCAAAGGCACAAAAGACCCTCGCTGCAGTGGTTTCAATCAGCGTCACTAAATGAACCTGACAGAGGGCCAGGCGCAGGGTCGGAATAAGCACATTTTTAATGAGGGAGCTAATGTGGGGCTCCACGCTGTGCTTCAGGGCAGCAGCAAGGACATGAAGTCTGGCAGGCAAAGCCACCGCAAAGGCATGTGCAGCTCGTCTGGGCACCTATGGAAAGACAGGCTTTCTGCTGGTGTAAACCTTGCGGGAGCGCTGGGGGATTAGCCATCCCCACTTGGGCAGGAGCCAAAGGTCGAACAATGACACCCAAGCCTGCATCACTTGTTTAGTTTTTGTGTCTGCTTTTAGAGGATTAGGGAGGATTTGTCGCGGTGAGCGGCGCTGGTCTCTCTTGCACTGTCTGGGTACGCACCGGCCGACCCAAACCGTCTGTCTCCAGCCTTTCAGGTCATTGCACAGCCCCCGCAGAGCAGCGCCGAGACTTTTCCCTGCCGGGCCATCCCTTGCGAGGGGCTGAGCCCACGCTTGCCCTCGTCATGAGTGAGAGCTGGGAGTGATGGACCACCTCGGGGTGCTCTGCCCCTGCCCTCTCCCCCTTGCTCCACTTCTCCTCCTCTCCCTCTTTCCTCGTCCTCCCTCGGCAAGGCTGTGCTCCCAGTGCAGTAGCTGTCTGCGAGCAAACCAATGAAAGATTTTGGTTTTAATTAGGGTTTGATACTAATTGACTTCAATGAGGCTATTTTCACATCACAGCTGACCAAAGACAGAAGACGTTAAGTCTGTCTCCCTAATAAATCATTCCTCCTGCTTCCCGGGGTTGGAGATGAAGAGTGAATAGTCAGTCTACGCTGCATTGGCCTAATTGTCTCCTAAAATATGCAGGCAACTCCCACAGCAGTCAACAGAAAGGCACGTGTGCATCTAAGGGGGCCTTGTGTTATTACCGATGCTCTCACACCAAGGGAGCCATTGTCAGCTTCCCCCTCCCTTGCCTGCCCTGGCAGGGAAGCCTCCACGTCTGCCAGCCAGGAGGATGAGCTGGAAGCAGATGAAGAGGAGGGGGTATCTCTTTAAAGTTAGACAAAAGAAGCTTCAGCCCTCCCCACGCCACCCCCAGTTGTGAAACAAAGGCTGGGAATAAATATTCTGTTTCTACTGACTGGCCAGGTTTGGAGAGAGAGATGCCAGCTAGAGATCTCTGACACAATTAAAAAATAAAAAGGCTTCTCTGGGCAAATACTAGTTTGGCATTGCAGCCTTCCAAATCCTTCCCTAATCCATGCAAAACCTCCCAAACCAGGCAGAGAAATGCCTGGGGAAACTCAACCGCTCTGAATTTGTCCAGCACCTTCACTGCATGTAGCCTGACTCCACCGGGAGCTCCTGGTCACGCCCTCTGTAGCTCCAATTCCCAGAAGCCCAACTTTGTCCTCAAAATCCTGTCTGAACCGAGCGGCACAGCCCGCTGAGCCCTCTGCTCCTGCCACAGACATTGCCTGGCCTTGGCTGGTATAATTTTTACCAACAGGGAAGATTTGATCCCTCGTTAAATAACAGACATCATAGAAAAATAGGGCAGGGAGGGACTCCAAAGAGCTGTCTGGTCTCTCTCCATCACCTTTGGTTAGCATCAGAGAGAGCTACCCCGCTCCTGGCAGATACGTGCCTGGTCCCACCGAGGTGATGCCCCTTTGGAGCCGAGCGAACACCTTCCGTTTTGGCAGCTTGCGCAGCTGATGGGTTTCTCTCTGCTTTGTGATAAACGTATTTTTCATCTCTGAGTGCGTATGGTAATTAATAAAGGCTGAGGGCCAGATCCCCACCTGGCATGAGTTGGCAGAGCTCTGAGGAAGGCAGCGGAGCTCCGCCGGTTCGGATCAGACAGGAGCTCGACTGCGCTCCTGAAATCCCTGCAAGCCCTTTCAGCCGGTGCCGTTCCAGGCTTTGCTCGTGCATCCGTGGGAATTGCTTAATCCAGGGTTGCCAAGGAGGAAGAGCACGTTAGGTGTTTAGCAGCACGGCTGATGCGATGCTCCACCTTGGAACTGGATTAAGGCAGGGAAATCAAGGAGAACACTTCTTTTCCTAGTCTACCCATTTACAATGGAAAAAATAAACCTCCTTATTAAAAAGACGAAGGTTAAGCACACACACACACACACACAGAGACACACACAAAAAAGAAATATTAAAAGTACCTTTACATTTTCACAACGGTCGGGTTAGATTTCTTATTCTCTTATTTCACAACACTGCAAAGGATCTTAAAGGGATTGATGGCTCTGCAAGGCAGAGGCTGTGCCTCTATTTTCTTTGGAAAGTACCTTGCTGGCTGTTGGTTCTTGCTACCAGAGAGAAATAACAAAAAGCTGAAGGGATAAGACAAATATGCTCCTTCAAGAGTTTCTAATAAAATGATAACGTTGAGCGAGGCTGCCAGTACGTTTTGTGTCCAGATGCACTGCAGCAGAAGGGAAGAATTTAACATGTTTTGAAAAAGCCAATTGTCTGTTGCCAAAGATGCATATGATCCCACTGCCAGCAGGGTAGGCGGCAGGGATTAAGATGTCAGAGGAGACGTCATTCTACCTAGGCAACGTCGATTTCACTGAAGAAGACAATGCAAAGACAGTCCTGTTTCCTGCAAGGAAGATTCCTATTTTCCCTGTGGTTAATTCTGAATTCTCCATTGTGGCAAGGCTACTTTTACAGAGGCTCTTTGTACTCCCTGGAATGTCTTTATGGTGACAGCAACCAGGATATAGGGTGGTGGTACTTTTCCATCATGTTTGAGAGCATCTCCTGGTCCTTCACTCTCACGTGGGCGGCTGGGACAGATACTAAAGTCATCGTGTTGCAGTGGGAACGTAGCTCAAGGTCATGTCCAAAGCGTGAGTCAAAAGAACAAATGGAGTCCAGGGCTGGTGTCCTCAGCATCCACCTGCCCCGAGCCTGTATGCAGGAGGTCCACGTGGGAGTGGTGAAGCCCCAGGTGCCGTCAACTCCTGGCTGTGCTGCTGCAACCCAGGGAGCTGTAATTGCCATGTCTCATGGTTAAGGTCAAACCCAGCTTGCATTTTTGGCCTTCTGAAGTGTCTCCAGATGATCCAGCTGTTTTCTTCAGACTTTTGCTTCCCCTTGTGGGTCTCCCTGGCACATTTAGTAGAGACTGGGTGCAAATTTGGATCCCTGGTCTGGTCGGCCCAGACTCCAGAGGCCTTTTTGTAACCCCTACCCCAGTTCAGAGGTTTTAAGCATGTGTCTAAATCCCTCCCTATTGGGGCCAGCATTAACCACACGCTTAACCTGAAACATGTGATTAGAAACCATATTTCAGTGGGAGTTAAGCATATGCTTAAATTCTGCTCTGTTCTAAATGGATACTTTCTTGAACTGGAGCCTACATTTTTTTTGTATGATCCATCTTTGCTCCTCCACATACCTTTACTGCAAATTATTCTGCAATATACATATGGCTCAGTAAGTGTATTGCTCTGTGGCTTTTACACAAAAAAGCCCAATTGATACATCACATACTTAACCTCTTGAACAAAGGAGTTAACTTTACAGGATCAATTTACATGCAGGGGCCAAAGCTTTTGGATGGAAACTAGCTGTCATGTGGTGTGCAGTCGAAAGAGCAAACAGCTTATTCATTATGATAGCATTGGATTCAGAAACAAAACACAGACGGCAGAAAGAGCCTGCCCAGATTTCCAAACGCATCGCCTGTCCCCACATCGAAGCATGTTTATTTAAACCCTCTCTCTGCACATGCATCAGTTGTTAGACTTAACTCCCGATCTCCTCATGTTAGGTGGTTCGACCTGGACCCTGCTGCTCACACTGTGGTCTCCATCGCGTATGGGCAGCACCTACCAAAGCGAGCAGGAATTGTGCTTCTGAGTCAGCAGTACAGCTTTGACACCAGTGCTCCAATGGAAATCAAACACTGGGCCCGTTTGTCAGCGTGACGTGTTTGCGCAAGAGCACGCGCCACTCATCAGATCCACAAAGTCCCCAGGTTTGAGCGTGACTCTTTGAACGACCGTCCCATACTCTTCATATGGTTTCCTCACCCGCTCAGTTGTCCGCCTTTTTTTCCCCCCATTATTAATCATTCTCATCTCCAGGCACCCAGATGTGCTCATTTCACTTTCAATGTAATGGATGCGCAGGCTATTAAGATGATGACTTAAGCCTGTTAGTGCTTGGCCATGCAAACTTAACCCCTGTCGGCAAATGTTCAGTCACAGAAATGGTCTCATTAATCTGTTACTGCTGTGTGCAAGTCCTTGCTCTGTAAAGCTCATGTGGGCTAATCCCGCAGGACACGATCCAAAATTTACTCAAGTGAGTGGGAGTTCTATCAATTTATTGGGCTTGGCACCAGTGTTTTAAGGAAGAAAAAAGCATTATAAGAATGAATTCAACTGCTTTAGACAGACATTATTTATAATGTAACATGGCATCATCAGTTGCCTCCAAATTTAATTCAGCAGGACACCTACAATTCTTTGCACATCCACCTACGGTAGTATCAATCGGAAATACAAAACCAGAAATAAAGTGACTTCAGTAGGTTATTTTCCCTCTTTTTTGAAGCTGGATTTAGGGAGGTTTCTATCCATTTCCTTTACCGTGTATCCACTTTTGTGTTATTGATTGGTACTGCTCTGTGGTGGTGCGTTGGATCAAACTTGGGTATTAAGCCCCACATTTATGGCTGTACTGGCGTGTCATCTAGAGTCACAGCCACAGTCAGGCTGCAATAAGGACGGAGTCACAGCCGGGTGAAGCAAACACATGAGCAGCAGGGAGGGAGCGACAAAAATAGTGAAAACATGTTTTATATCAAAACCAGCCATCTGGGCTCACTGCCTGTCCAGTGGAAATGGGCTGTAATGGGACAGTATGCGGTCTCCAGACTCCCTTACTAACTTTGGGGGAATTCGGGTCCCATTGGGAATTCTCAGTTTAGACTCACGAGCTCAGCACAACCCACAGCGCTGAGAAAAGTCAGCTTTGGACTCCCGAGTCCAAAGGGCTTGACTCCCATGTTGGGACCTTTGGCTACACCTAGGCTAGTGAGCTAAACAGGGCCAGGGCACAGGCGGGAGACCCTCTCCATTAATTATTAATTAGCACAATCCCTCAAAGGTTTTGGCCAGTCCCAACCAGCGTCACTCCAGGTGCTGTGGCACAGCTCAGAGGACAGGAGGGGCCAGCAGGTAGCAAGGAGGAAGCTGTTCTGGTTTGGGTGTGCAGAGCTCCATGGGCTTGAACTGCATCACTTCTCTTGCCCTTAAGAACATGCAAAGTGTCCTGGCTTGTTTTCTTCACCAATAAAGGTTTTTCCCTTGACCCAAACGTTATTTTTTACATCCAGGTTGTGTGACAACACTGCTTCTAACTGACACGGAGGGGTCTGGCTTGTTCACTCACCCACATCAGCAGGAGCATCCCTTAGCGAGGAGACAGACCAGGAGCGATGCATTGCTCCCTTCGACCATGCCACCCTCCTACTTGCTGTGGTCATCATCTGCCTACACAGTCAAAGCACTGGCACTGTTCCTGCTCATAAAAAAGTCCATCGCTCAGACAGACAGTTTGCCTGGTAGCACAGACCCAGGTCAAGAAACAGGCTTTCTGCTTCAGCTTTGGAGGTGTAATGCAATAGGGAGGAATTAGCCGGTTGGGTTCTGCTTCCAGTAACAGCGCTTGGGATCATCACTAACAGATGGAAACCAACTCAAGCTGCATCTATGCATTTCTCTTGAATGCCAGATGAATATTTATCCATATCTGTAGCTTGTTCTGTTTTGGGATTTTCCTCCCGCAGAACAAGAACAAGAATCTCTGCAGTGATTTTGGCGCAAAGCCTACATGTATCTTGCCCGGGGCCAAGTGATGAGCAGGGACATAAGTGTGCTCACACAGGCCAGTTCGCAGTATGCCTGACAGTGTCCTTGCTGCATGCTGTGTCCAGAGAGCCTCTCTTCTTACAAGTGGGCATAACTAGAGGAATTAGCCTTCCTCTCTTCCTGAAAAACCTCAGGAGGTAGGCACCTAACCCCCTTACACACCTTTGAAAATCCCAGCCATGGTACTCAACACCACCACTTGTAGCAGCATGAGAGGTGGTGAAAGGTCAGGTCTCCCAGGGCTGGGAAGTGCTACAGACATAGTCAAAAGCAAAATAATACCTGTAGCTGTGCTAAAAGGCAGGGCGCATAGAGACACGGGGCTCTGCATGGAGTGCAACCTTGCTCTGCAGGCTTTGTAACTCCGCAGAAGGTGATGTGGGAGTGAAGCAGGAAACCACGACTCAAAGCAAGTCTTTTGTGGCCAAGAATGGTTTGGAGAAGTGTTTTGGGTCTTGCGCAGGTGGGGATTTGCTGCAGCACTCTCATGCAGTTAACGTTTGTAGGCAGGGGTGTCAGCGGTGTGTAGCGTGCAGCAAGCAGGGCCTGCTGTGTGTGCTCTGCGGCTGCCTACACCACCGTCCCCCAGCTTTAACAGCAGCATCGCCACCATCGTCCTCCTCTGGATGGGTGTAATCTCGTGACTTGGTATTTCTGAGGGGTAACAGCTCGGGTACTGCCCCATCTCCATGTTCTTTGTCCTCTGCCCTACTCTGCTGGAGACATCTTTGTCTGGCAAGGTCTACTGCATGTCAATGCAGAGAAATAAACAGGGCCCGAGCAGGCTGTTGTGGTTTCTGATTTGCTTGCTGATATATTCAGAAATTATCGATGTGTTCTGAGCAGATCAACATGGCTTTAATGATTGGGATGAAAAGAAACAAACTCCAGTCATTAAGCGCTAATCACACAATTACTATTTTACATAGTCAGACCTGGCAATGAAATACCCATCTCGCTGGCTGCAAAGAGATCACCAAATCAATTTTTTGCATTAACATTTTATTCCTTCCCATACTAGACATTTGTTCAGCTTGTTTATACTCACACCACATGGCCACAAGCTGTGTAGTTAGTAATAAATGAGTGAATACATTTATCTTTGGGAACTTAGGCCAAGCCAAAAAGTTGATCGCTTGTTTTTCTAGGAGAATAACACATGTGAGATTTACTCAGATAAATCCCATCAGCGGTAATGGGATTGCCTATGTTAATTGCCCACACAATAAATTCCGATAACAACAGCTAGGATTTTACAGTATACAGCGGGTTTCTAGCATTCGATAACTGATGATCACAGCAATGCGGTGAAGAACGGGGCCATTATTAAGTCTGTCTAAAGAGAGACGAGCCTGAGAGCCAGCTTCAGCCTGTTGGACACCAACTTCTAATGCAACTTCTGCTAATCTCCTTTGCACTCAGGCGGCGGGGTCACGGCCGGACTGCCACCTCCCTGCCCGAGCACCTCCGTACCTACCGGTATGAGGGTCCCTTCACAAATACACAAAAGGGCGAGTTTTTTAGCAGTTCCCACCTCCTCCCCCTCCCAAACCATGGCCATGCTTAAGCCCACCGATGAAGGCTGACTATGAAGCCATGAAAAGCCACTTCCAGGGGCGACAGAGTGCCCTGCTGCGATTGCTGGAGCCTGGTAAATATCTCCGCTTTCCATTTTTGCCTTGTTTTGCTGTGTATTTTGTGTCAGTTCGGGACAGCTTGTGCATTTGGTGGGTGACAAACGCGTGCAGCCAGGTGTGTGGCATGTGTGTGCCCTGCCCCGTGGCAGTCTCCCTGCTTTGGTGAATGGGTGGATTTCAGCGATTTTCTGTGTAAAGTGCTGACAGACAGGCTGTGCTGCTGCTGCCCCTCCCCATTTCTCCTGTATTCACCACAGCAGCTCCCAGGACCCTTTTCCCCTTCTTATCAGAGTCAGCTTCCTTGTTTACTCCCATCCCGTGCAAAGGGTGACTGTACAAGCGCGGAGCAGAAGGAGTTCAGTGCATGTCAAACACTGAAGCTTACGTAGCAAAGGGGTTATACAATTTTTCCCTGCCTAAGCTGCTTAAACCTTATGAGAACAAAACATTCCAGCAACTTTTTTGGAATAAAATCCTGTGATTGAGAGAGAGAGAGAGCAAAAAAAGCAGTTTGCGCACGCAGCCCCTGTGTTATCTCCCAACTGGTTATTTTGCTGGAGCGTGGTTGAACTGAGCCCTCCAGAGCCGGTGTGTCTTTAGGGGCACGCATCTCTCCCCTTCTTGCAGCTTAGAACAGCTAATCTAAAATTTAATTTCCTGAAAGCCACCATTCTCACAAACACAGCTAGGGTGCCCACTCGATGATGAATCTATTTGTATCTCCAGCCTGAGTCAAATGAAGCTACTATTCTAAAATCTATAAGGGTAAGTGGATCCGATACTCACGTGGACACGCTCCTTTTCTGCTGGGAAGCTCTTACAGACAGAAACGTTAACAGGATTTACAAAATCCATTTGTTTGCAAAACCAGCATCTCCGCGTGCATTCAGTGCATTCAGACTCGTGAGTGCCAGCAGGTGCCCGAGCTGCGGCTGGCTCGGGCGGCACACAGCCCGCCTAGTGCTGCTCCCCGATTCCTCCCGCTGACAAAGAGCATGTTTTCGCTCCTGGGATCATGGTGAAAAGCTGATTCGAGTGTGCCGAGTCAGGAAATTCAGAACTCAAATGACTTGAATGGGTGGATTCAGTCGGGAAATTTTGAAAGTCGGAGAACAGCAATGGGATGCAAAGCATTTCTGTTGGCGTTTCCAGAGCCCCTTATGGCGGAGGATCTCTAAGCTCCTTATAGATATTAATGAATTAAAGCTACAGCATTCCTGAGTGCTGGGTAATTTTATTATCCCCTCTGCTAAGAGGAAAACTGAAACACAGGGAAAGTGGCTGGCCTGCGGTTTGTCTGCTCAGCTGCTGGAGGAGGAGGCTTCGGGATTTCAGCACAAACCACACGGCAGCAGTGTTAGCGGAAAAGCTGTTGCTTCCTTTGGGGAGCAGGGATGGTATCTAGTGAGTAGTTCTCCTTGAGGGCATAAATACAACGTATTCTGCCTTTGTGATAGCACCAGAGGTCTTCTCTGCCCCCCTCACTGGGCTTCCCAAAGGATCTCAGCGGGAGAGCAAGTTTGCTCAATACAGACTCCTCAGAGAGGGAGCAAGGAGGGGGGGCCTCACATAAGGGACAGCTGGCATTTATTTGGACTTAGTTCTCATATGGGATAAAAAGGGCCCTTTCCATGTATTCAGCACTCCAGAATTGACCAGGGAATTTATCTTTGCAAACACAAGTGTGAAAAGCTCAGGGCTGCCAAGGCTGTTTTGTTTTGCTGTTTTTCTCAACAGTCTTTTCTTTCCCCTCCATGTCTTTCCACCGATTTTTCTTTCATCCAGGTTGTTTTCATGTCAGAATTTGGACGGGTGTCCCATACCAGCCTCAGCAAAGGGGAGGAAAGCCCATTGCTTCAAGAAATAAAATAATGAAAAATCTTCAGGTGTCAGAAAAATTAGGAAATTATGAAATCAGGCCAAATCCGACTAGTCTGGCAACATATTTCAATTCCCCCAATTCTTTGGTGACTTTGGAAATGGAAATCTGTTGGCTGGCTTCATTCAGGGAATCACCAGACCTGGAGCTGGGGGTCAGTTGTCTCATGGACGAGCTGTATTGCAACGTATGCCAGCATGTGGGAATGGGAATTGTCCCCTCCTGTTTGACATCTGCAGCTGAGCTTGTCCAGTGTCCTCCCTGCATTGCCAATGGGGAAGCATCAGCCCTCTGAGCTCCTCTACATCTGCTGCCTGCTTTAGGATGGGTGAATTATCACCACCAAGTGTCTGCTCCTCTTATTTCATTACTAGAAGAGACTCAGTGATGAGACAAGATGCACTTCTCTATATTTTAGTTACCTTCGTCTCTTCAGATGAATCCCACTCTTCCTGTCCTGGCTAAACCAGGAGCCAAATTTTAATTTACTGTCTGTCATGGTTTCAGCTAGGATGGAGTTAACTTTCTTGCTTGTGGGGCTGTGTTTTGGATATGGTACCAGAGCAATGTCAATAGCGCACTGATGGTTTTGGTTGTTGCTGAGCAGTCAAGGACTTTTCTGCTCCTCGTACTGCCTCACCAGTGAGTAGGCTGGGGGTGCGCAAGAAGCTGGGAGGAGACACAGCCGGGGCAGCTGACCCCAACTGACCAAAGGGATATTCCATACCATATGATGTCTGCTTAGCATATAAAGCTGGGGGAAGAAGGAAGAGGGGGCAAATTCAGAGTTATGGTGTTTGTCTTCCCAAGTAACCATTACGCGTGATGGAGCCCTGCTCTCCTGGAGATGGCTGAACACCTGCCTGCCAAAGGGAAGCAATAAATTAATTCCTTGTTTTGCTTTGCTTGTGTGTGCCTTTGGTCTACCTATTAAACTGCCTTTATCTCAACCCACAAGTTTTTTCTCACTTTTACTCTTCCGATTCTCTCCCCCATCCCAAATGGGGGGTGTGAGTGAGTGTCTGTGTGCTCCTAGTTACTGGCTGGGATTAAACCATGACACTATCAGCAACAGTACTGGTGAGACGTGGTTCTTCATGACTGCTGCAGGCAGTGAGCTGAGGCTCGGCAGAGGTATTCAGCTGAGTTTCACTTAGCTACTAGCAGGATATAAGTTGCAGTGACACAAAGCTTGGAAGCTCATTTACCTTCTCCCTTGGATGCTTTTTGCAGGTCATGAAGATGTTTGCAGCGTGAATGCGGCCTGACAGTTATCTCACTAATAGCAGTTTCCTGTATGCTGAGATTCACTGTCCTCTTGCAAACAGTAACTCTCACTGCACTGTGCTGTGGTCCATATTTCCAAGGCTTCTTCACAATAACCTTGTGTGATGATATTCTAATGAAGATTTGTAGAACTGTCTGTAGCAGTTGTTTTTACGTCTTAGGCACTTGCTTATTTTCCTGCTGTGTTTCTGATGTTTTCTTCTTGCTGTACTTCCTTTTTTTTTCCCTCATACTTATTCTGGGAAAGAGATCTGTGAAGAAGGTGAGTCATGTGCCACGTGGATGGGAAGGGTCATGCTTACAGGCTCATTCTGTTTTCCTGTCAGGGGGGTTGAGTCAAGAAGGAGCTTTTGTCTGGAAATGTTTTATCACCAGCAGAGCTGGGTCAGCGAGTCGTGAATAGAGAGGCTGCTGAAGCAAGAGCAGATCCTTCAATTGCCACCTGAAATAGATTGGAAATGTCAGACCACTGGGGTAGTAGCCATGACCTAATATGAAGGGTCTTTGGCCCGACTGGCAGACAGTTTGCTCCTCCATCTTTTAATTGTCATGGTCCAGCACTTGGTGTCCTCTAGCTCATGTTCCCTGGGGAACTGCTCTTGTTGACACATTTGACATCTGTGCCAGGATGTGACATGCCGCACTTGCATGGTCTGGTCAGATGGCTGGGATGCTGTATTCTGGTGTCACCTACAGAAGAGAAAAGCAGAAGACGGTGGTTGTGTTGGGACTGTGGAGCAGCACTGGTGCCTTCTGCTGTCTGCCTGCCTCCGTGCCAGGGTGAAACCTGGACGTGAGTGCTTAACTAGCCTGCTCTACTCTGAAAGTAACCAGATAAGTGGAAAGGGAGGAGATCAGAAAAGATCAGGAAATCAGGTTGCTGCACAACCACAGGGCTCAATGTGTTTTCTTTTTGGCCATGGCCAGGGTGTGCAGCCTGACAGAAACACCACCGGGACCTCTCCTGCTCCCAGCATGACGCGGTTTCCCATTCAAGGTGAAGCAGGGTGGTTTCTGGTTGGGCTCAAGATGGCAGGGATGGTTTCTAAGTGATGCCCTGCGTCCATGCAGGATGAGTCCAGGTCCCAGATGGCATCATGATGATCTGCTAGCCATCGGGGGAGAGGCAGATGCCTCTGATGGAGGAAGTAGCCCTGTCTGGTTGGTGCCCCATCTGATGTATCTGGACTCATTTTGAGGAAGCTGGTTTTCATCTCACTGTGGGCTCTGTGGTGCTTTACATGCTGCACTTATTTTTTGGATAAAACAGGTGGCACAGGAAACCCAAACAGAGAACTAGTGAAAGCTTCCTTCATTTTCTATTGCTCTTTGCTAGATGCAAATCAGCTCTTTTGGGAGGGCACCTTGCCTCAGTTCTCAGCAGCTGATTTCCCAGGGACGGAGAGGAGAAAGATGCAAATTAAAGGTCTGTGGAGCCTTTCCCCAGTGGTACCCACGTGAGAACGTCTCTGCCTCTGTGTCCTCTCCTCACCGCAGTGCCTGGAAATACCATAGACTCCTACGATGCTAAATAACGTCTGAGGCCTTGCCCACATCTCAGAGAAACTTGACCTAGTTTCTCCATCAAAACACCTGCATTACCGAGCTCACTTAAGCGGCAGATCACAGACTGAGCAAAATCTTAAACATTAAGGATTTTTCTTTTTTCCTTCACAGAATTAATTTAAAAAAAAAAAAAGTGGCTGCCAAACAAAGTCTTATTTCATTTTGATTTATTCTAAGCTGCCCTAAATATTTTGCTTTCCTCTTCTGTTGAGTGCAGTATTTTTTTACTGCAGGCTCATGGCAACACCGCAAAGATCTGGGGGAGGTGGCGATTCTGGATGTGCAAATGCAATGAGAAGCAAGTGGGTGCTGTGGAATATGTCCATGATAATAACAGTTACTCTGAGGTTTCTGTTAGTTTGGACAACACAGAAAGAATTAACAGCATTGACATTTATGTTAGATGTCATGATTAAGGTGCCAAATGTCACTTAAGATTTAACTGCAATGAGGTTAAAGTAGGAGAAAATATCCCTTCTGATTACAGGACTCAGCCCAGGGAAAGAGGTTCACATGTGAATTTTTTTTTTTCAGTGGCTTGGGCTAGGAACTTGGTTCTCTTTAAAAATGTCATGCTTAGATTCTCAAGTCCATGTCTATAATTCGGTATTTTCTGATAATGTCCCAGGCCAGGGAACTGCAGAGCAGTGAAGACAGCAGGCTCCATCTTTATGGAATATATTGCCCCCGGTGTTATCCTCGACTTTATTTCAAGCAAAGAAATCAAATAGTGGCCTGCGAAGAGGGGAGCAGAAGAGAAAGACTGCATGTCTACTTGCAGGGAGGATAAAGATTCGTATTCATATTTCAGTGGGACTTCAGAAAGCACAGCACTGATGTGCTTTTTCTTTCGGTTATGTTGGCCTGAGAGTGGTATAGCCCCAACATTTTCCCTGGGGCTTTACTCCAATGGAAGCACATCCCAGGTGAACTCTCTCTCCATGATGCCTTTCTGTCTGCTTAGTCACATCAGGGCTGGGTGTGGAGGATTGGCGGTAACAATGCTGCTCTCCTGGTCCCTGTTATAGATGGTCTTACTGGAAAAATCTTTTTTTTTAAGGGTAAAGGCTGTTTGCCTCAAAGGATTAGTTTTATTATACCAACATAAAGGTAACTTTGCCAGTATAGCTGTCAGTCAAAGAGGACTTGACCAGCAAAGCAGTCCTGGGGTCGAGGTAACCCAAGTCCTGCTTGTCCTACAGCAAGGTGCACTGCAGTAGCCTGGTGAGGACCCTGGCAGATGTTGAATGTGACTGCAATGGACAGGGAGTATTGCTCAACCTTGGAGAATTTTTCCTCATGTTCAGCATAGTTTATTTTGGAGTCCACTGTTGCCAGGAAGAGCTGCAGTGGGGCTGTAAGGTTTCTAAGGCAGATGTGGGGTGTCTTCTACCAGCATTTTGCTTATCTCATGCACCACCTGGTGTCAGATGTTGTTTCTGAGGGTAACCTTTCTGTGGTCTGGTTATACAGAACAGCATCAGGAGTTATTTTATTTGGTGAAAGTTATTTTGCCAGATGAAACTTATGGCTGAGGCAAGAAGTGATGGATTGTTTTTCCCTCTGTGTGTGTGACAAGTCTGCCCAAGGCTATTTGGCCACGCTTCACACCACAGCAGAGAGAACTTCCCTCTTGCTCATGAATTCATCCAGTTGTCCAAGTTCTTCTTGTGTTGTCCCAAGCTCAAATGCTTCCCTTTTGTCTTTTAAGAGAGGAAGACTTGCCAATTCCCCACATGCGTGTGCTCACATGAGCACAGAGAAAGCACTATTTAATACTCACATGCATTATATTTAACAGCTGCACAGCTTTAGCAAAACAGGAGTTAGACCAAAATGTAGCTCATTGTTTTTAATAAAAGGAATACCAGTCTTGCCAGATGTGGTGTATGCTTTTCCAAATGAACTAGAACAGTGTCCGCGGCTGAGCATGATGTGGGCTTGTGCAATAACATCACTTGTTTTTGCATGTCCATGAATGGCAAGGCACAGACTGGTGTTTAATTGAAGACACAAAGGGTTTTCCTCATGAGAACAGAATGAACATGAAGGAAATGGAGTACAAGCTATTTGCTATACTGTTAGCTCTACTACAGCAGTAGCCAGCCCATGGATCAAGAGATGTTTCTCCCAGCAAAGACAAACAAGGCTGATGGTCTCCCTTATGATGGCTATTGTCATGTCATACTAATGAAAGCTGATGCAACTGAAATATAGAGAACAAGCTGAATGTGGAAGATGGAGTTGCAGTTCTTGAGACGGTTGCTGTCCTGGTCTCCTTGCAAGGTTACAAACAGCATAAACTGAGCAATGTACAGACTACGCTGCAAAAAACGGAGGCATGCAGGCTCAGAAAGGTGTGTGAAGCTGAGCTGATGAGAGCTTTCCTTGAACAAAGAGAAGAGCCAGGAAACATCACTGATGTATGACCAGGTCTCCACCAGATGTAGACTGTAGTAGCATCATTGACTGTGCCTTGATCTTCAAGTACCATACCGTTTCTAAAGCTTTTTCTGCTTGAGCTGTAGGAGACTGCAACGGTTGCCTTGGCATTCTTGGTATAACATCTCTAAGCCATCCTGGAGCTGCAGCTCCACAAAGAATTTCTCTCCCAACACCAGGGGTGGATGTGTGACTCCTTCCGTGTGACTATTCCTGCTACTGTTTGACATCTCCATCCATTGGCAATCTCTGACATCTGGAATTCGCTGGGAGAGGAAAAACAAATATCCTCATACCACACCACCTCTGAAAAGGTAGCCACAGTCATTCTCTTTCCGGTTTGATGTTAGGATTTTGCTAAATGGAGAGGAAGGAAGGATGTTAGGGTCAAGCAGCCTGGTTGTCCTCACCGAGCAGCATAGCCCCCATGTTGAGCTGCTTTCAAGCAGCTCTGCACTTTGCAGAGCAGATGTGTTCTGGAAGAGGGAGTACGTTCAGGGGAAGTCTAGGTACTACTGTGCTGTAAACAAACTTCCCTTTTAAACAGCTTGTTTCAGTGCTGGCGCTGGATAAACATCATCTTGTTTTAATCACCGACTCTTATGGCAGCAGCAGCACCCGCCGCAGCCACTCCAGGTCTTGATCCTGACATCATAAAAAAAATAAATATTTCCTCTCCTTGCTGGTACCGTTCAGACTAAATAACTTCACAGCTTGAGAATGGATTCACTTAATTCACATGTAGCTGGGTTTATGATGTCAATATGCTAATCTGGCTATTATCATCTTTTTTTAAAGCTAGTTACCATAAGGGCAGCAGAGGCAGGCCTGGCCACAGTGATTTCAGAGGCAGAGGAGGGTACATCCTAGCTCAGGTAAGAGCTAATTGCTTTCAGGTGGCCTCACTGCAGCCTGTGTTGGAGCCTCAGGGTCCTAAATCCTCTGGCTCCGCACGCCTTCTCCAGCACAGCTCAATTTCTAGGATCAGCCTTTGCATTCTGTGTATGTCTGGGAAAGCCATTCAGTGCATGGAAAAAAAAAATGTCTTATTTAGTGAAGACAAGGTCTTTAAAAAATGGAGTTCTGGAGGGAGATTTCCCTCATCGGGGCAGAGGCATTAGTTCAACATTTGGCACAGGTGAGGGATAGGCTGGGAGTTCAGACTCTGCCAGAACCAAGTGATTCCTCATCAGGGGTTTAAATGCCACTGTGTTATCTGAGATCTTTCTCAGACTTGTCATCAGAGGCATAATTAGCAGCAATCGCATGTGATTCCTCCTCTGTTCTGGTCTCTTGGCAAATTTGGGCGTGTGCTTTCCATTGCTGACATGTCACAGAGTCATTCCCTACCAAGGCAACTTCAGAGTTTACCGGGAGTGGGAGTATGGGTTTAGGGACCCTCAGTGGCCCCCACCCCCAGGTCTTTGCTTTGAATGCTTCCATGTAGCAGCACTGGGGAAATGTTGTCCCACACCAGCTTGCTGCCAGTGCAGGAGTGACCTGGACTTTCTCAGAGAAGGAACAAAGTTGGGTTATAAAAGACTTGGATGTTCTCATTGGTGCTGAAGTCCATGGAGTTTTCTATTTTTTGTTGTTTCCTGTGTCTCTTCATCATGGTGTGGCAGCCCAACCTTCAGGTTTGCAGCACCAGCAATGCCTTGAGAGGTGCTTGAACCCCAGGATGGATGAATCTGCCCTACACCCACCTTCATTTTCAGTCTGCAAGCTGATAAGTCAGTATAAGAATATTTTAGTTTGTGTTCAGGACCTGGAGGCAGATTTTGAAATGAGTTGCACACAAGGCTTTCTCCATAGTAACTTATCTGTTGTCCAGTGCAGAGCAGCATTTAGCCTTAGGTTGTGTATGTTCCCATTTTATCGCAATAAAAGAGGCAGCAATGTGAAAAGCTACTAAGAGCTCTTTAGAGCAAATGTTTCATAATTGTAGGCCATGAAAAAATAAAAGTCCCTAAAGAATTCAGACAGCACAATTATAGCTCAGAACTCAGCAGGTACCAAACACTGAGAATTAACATCTCCTGCACAGGCAGCAGGCTGGTGTGACTGACTGATGACATAAACACAAAATAGTAAACATATTACTTTAGTTTAGATTCAGATACTGCTCAGTAGAGTTTTTCCTACTCTTTTTTCGCTATGTTCGTTGTCATAATAGTCGATTATCTGATTATTAGCCTACATTTTTCTTACAAATGTACTAGCGTTCAAGGCATGTTATTGGACTCTATGATTACTGTTCATCAGTTTTTCACCCAGACGACCACCCTTCTTTGGATTAGTCCCGGAGTGGATCTGTGCACCTCAAAGGTATGTTCTATCTTCTTCCAGTGTAACTCTTGACAAACATTTAATGTATGGAAACTCTGTAGGAGAAACAGGTCCATCATCACGCTTACGTGCTGGACATGCAAGGGGGAAAAGTATGACAGGAATAGCACTACTGTCCAGGTAAAATGCATGTATCTAGCTATAACAAGCCACACTAATGTTGATACTTTGGGCAGCTTTACAGCAACTGCATAATTTCTTCTAAAGAGTGTAAGAAAGCAAAGCATGAGAAAATTTCCAAGGAAAATGTACATAGAATGAAATGCGACTCTGCAAGGAAACTCAAACTGAGCTCCAGGAATGGGACAAATGTATTGCTTGAGAGGTACGTGATTATTTATTGTAGTCCTAAGGTAGTTATTTTTAATTATTTAGCTTATTAGCTCATTATTTAAAAATGAGTTAAGTATTTTTAGGTACTCCTGATTTTACACCACCTACTCACAGAGCTTTCTCACTCTTACATATCTGTATGGATTTTTTGTAACAAAAAAAGTAAAGATGCTGTTACAACTCAAGAAAGAGATCTTGGAGCCATCATTGGCAGTTCTCTGAAATTGTTGACTTAATGTTAAGTGTAATGGAAGAAAGTCAATACAATGCTGGTGCTCATCAGGAAGGATATTACAGTCATGACGAAGAGTCATTTTGCTGCCATGCTCTGAATCTTGTGTGTGATCCTGGTTTCTACATCTCAAGACAATAAAGAGTTCGGGGAAGTGATGAGGAAGATGACCAAAATAATCTAGGGATTGGAGAAGCTGCCCTATGAGGAGGCACTGGAAAGGCTGGGTCTCTTCTGGATGAAGAGAAAGCTGAAGGGGGGATATGATTGGGATTGACACCCTCAGGAAGGTGGTGGGCAGTGTGACTGTAGAATGGTTACTGACCACATTCCACAATACTGAAACTACCCGACACTCACTGAAACCGGTAGAGGATCTTTTAAAAACACATAGTTTTACATATGGTGTACTGAACTTCTGGCATTGCTGCTATGGGAGACTGTGAAACAGGCCATGAACAGCAACCACAGGGAACTTGAACATCCCTTTTCCAGTGAGTGTCAATGCTGAGGGAGCGTGAGGGAAATAAACCACAGATAGTATCATCTGGGCCTGTGTGTTCTCCCTAAATAGCATCTCCTGCTGTCACTGGTGGAATAGATGGATGATGGATCTGACACAGCAGGGTATTTCTAATGAGCTTATGCTCTTATGCAGAGAGTGCTGATTCATTTTGAGTTCTGAAGAAAACCAGGGAAATTTTGAGCTAAAAGGAGAAAATTTCAGGGGAAATTTTGGGGAGATACTGACAACTTTAAATAGAATCTAAGTACTGCAAAAAATCAGGCATCTTTAACAAGCATGTCACCTCTTAATAGACATTCTACATAGCATACATTTCTTTTTTAAATATCATAGCACCGTAGAGTAACTGGGGTTGGCAGAGACCACTGGATGTCTCTCAAAGCAGGGCCAGCTTCAAAGTTAGATCAAGTTGCCTGTTGTCCCTTTGCAGTACACCTCTGAGAAGTCTGGCTCCATCTTCTCTGTAATGCTCCTTTTAGGAATATAATCATTCAGTGAGCAGCATAAAAGTGATGTGAAGTTTTTTCCATGTGTATTCCAGCAATGGGCTGTGACCTTGCATTAATACAAGTTTCCTGTGGATGGATATATTTTCTATGAGCGTTCCCTTCCCATCTCTCTTCCCTGCAGGACTTTATCAATGCAAGTGTTGAGTGTATAACTCATTTCCTTGGAAAATGCACACTCCATTTTATAGGAAATTCCTGTAGAAACATAAAGAGGAACCTCAGGTCTCAGAACCGCTTCCTCTTTTCTCCAAGACTGCTGCTATAAAGGTGGTGAGAAAACAAAGACTGATTCTGATCTGCTCTCTACTCTCCTCCTCCGTGTTCTGGAAACGATGATGAATGTGCATGGGCTGGTTCATAGCATACGTAGGAGGGAAAACTTCCAAGATTGTTCTTTTAAATAATGCCATGACAAGAGAGAAGTGGAACTGCACCTTCCCAGGGTCTTGCCAGGATATCAGTGCAAACAGGACTTCAAGGTAACAGGAAAAAGGGGAACCTTTCTTGTTCCCCTCGTCTCCTGGCAGGCTGATCACAGATCACGTGTCTTGAGTGTAAGACGTGGTGACAGCTGGCTTTTGAGTAAAACAGGCAAGGAGTGAAAAAGGCTTTTTATGACTTTCTACTGTAAAAGCACACATATGGACGTCTGCAGACAAGACAGAATTGTCCCAAGGACTGTGGGAAAATACATGAATTGCTCTGTATTTTGGCTCTCATTAGCCACTGCTGGGGGGAGTTCAGAAGCAGGTATTCTTGACCCTAAAACCCTGCTTTCTATGATCAGGAGCTGGAGATACTCTGCAGGGTGCCACCATCACTGAATATAGAACAGCCATCACCTTAACATATCAGTGTCGCTAGACACCTTGACTGCGTAAGTTCCTCGGGGATCATTATATAGGGTCCAATTACACAGCAAATGGAGCTCTATGGAGAAATGCCACTTACTGGAGCAGAGGGCAGGACCTTGCTTCGAGGAATGTGGAGGCATTGCAGAAGCAATGATGGCCCTCTCAAAGCGGCTGCTTGCATTTGCTGCAGAGTGGTGCTGCTGGAAGTAATAACACTTAGCACTGACACAGCACTTCATGCAAACATTGGGCAATTAATCTGCAAAGCAGCAGGAGATGCTCTTTGCAACTGGTACTGTAAGCACGACTAACGGACTAGAGTGAAGAGAGCTATTAAAAAACATGCTCACGTCCAAATTGTCCCTTGGCAACTAAAGAAAAACTTCCAGAATTTACCATGTCTTCTTTGTTTTATTAGCCCTCTTAATATTCAAATGAAGAGAAAGTTTTCCAGAGCTGGTCCTCAGCCTGCCCAGCTTGCAGAAGCTTGGCGGACTTCAAAGGAGCTGCAACAATTTATTGCGGTTCTTACTCCAGACATTTTGTGAGGACGAACACATATTCTAGCTGGAAAACAGTTCACTTATAAAGATTATAGTATATCCCAGTTACCAGAACACTGTAGATTATCTGTTTTAATGGGTTTACCCACTTCCCTCCCTTGACTCTTTGTAGTTTAAAAGTTTGGAAACAAAATTGCTTTTGCTACTGAGTTAATTTTCCATTTATCAGCATTGACTGCTTTTTCCCCTCCCCCAGTGAAGCCGCACAGGAGTGGCCGTGGGAGGAAGGAAGGAGAGTTTTGTGGTTACGGCTCAGATTTGGAAGCTGCGATGCCAGGGCTCTGCTGCTGGTCCTGCCCTCTCTTTCCATGCGACTCAGAGCAAATCATGTAACTTGCCTTCCGAAGCGCTCTGTAGTATTTGCTGAGTGCACCATGTCACTGCATCCCATGACCGCATCCTCTGGCTGTATCAAACAAATGATTTTCACTGATTTTATATATGAACACACCCATGCTTTGAAGGCAAAAAAATGCAGGGAGGGTAATTATTTGGCATCCTATGGAAATGTTGAGTTCTCATTCTGGTAAGGGTCCTTCCTCAAGAGTCTGAGCTTTAATTCCCAGGGGTAAAATCCGGACTGCTTTAGGTCCAAATCCTCATCATCCTTGGGACATGGGTGACTGCTACTGTGCATTTAGAGCTGTGTTCACAAGGGAGTGTAGCTGTGGCAGCCCTTGGTTTAGGTACTCCAGCTCTTTGTGCCACGTGGTCAGCTATGGAGAGCCAAGTCCTTGGGCAGAGCATTCTCAGAAACTGGCAAGATTAAGCCTCATCTCTCACTAGTGAGGACAAGTCACTTCAGGCAAGTCAATCATTTTAAAGGGTCTCATCCCTGAGCTTCCCGGGGGGGTAAGCATTGACTTGCAGCATAACAAAGGCTCATAGGAAAGAGAAACAGTAGGATCTTTGCTCCAGTAGCATAACGGTATAGGTGTGGATCTGGGACAGATCCCTGCATCAATGTGCGTCGTTGCTTCGCATAGCAGAAGTGCTTTGGACAGGAGAGGTTCAAGTCGTGCCGTCCTAGAAGGCTTTATACTGGCTGCTGTGGGTCCCTCCTGGATGGTGAGAGACAACAGCTCAAAATCACACAGTTAAACTGGCAAGAAGGAAAAGCGTCAACGGAGAGATTTCTGCTGTCTGCCATTGTGGTAACTCCACAAGCCACTAGAGATTACCAGAAGGAAGGTTTCTCCTAGGGTTTTGCTTCTTAATATCATCCTCTGAAGTTTATCTGCTTTCCAAACTCCACCCTGAACGTGTATTTTCCTTCTGTTTGTATACCCCTTATACCTTTGTGGGCTTAGGAAAGCCTTTTCTGCAACCTTTCTCAGGGAAGATATTTAGATATTTCAGTAATCCTAAATTAGACCCTTTTGGTCCCTTGTTGTTGCTGACATTTTCTGAATTTCCCTCTAATTTGTCAGCATTTACTTCCTCTATTACAGTTCTAATGACGTCTACCACATGTAATGGCTAGCAGAATCACAGAATCACAGAATGGTAGGGGTTGGAAGGGACCTCTGGAGAACATCTAGTCCAACCCCACCATCCAACCTTACCTAGAGCAGGTTGCACAGGAATGCGTCCAGGCGGGTTTTGAGTGTCTCCAGAGATGGAGACTCCACCACCTCTCTGGGCAGCAGAATAATTCAGGAGTGCTTGGCACCTGAAAGTGGAAAGGCGCCTTCCCAAAGATCTCCCAGTAAAAATGTGGAATAGCAAAGAGAAAGTGCTACACAGACCATTATAAATAGTTCAGGCGCTGCAATGACAGCTGAGAGAAGGTCATTGAGCTTCATAGAAAAAGTGAACTCTGAAGGAGATACAGAGCAATGGAGGTCATTGACGGTTAGCAAGAGAGGGAGAAAAGAGATGGAGACCAGTTTGGATTGTGGTCAAGACGCCAATCTGGATGGGTGTTCAGGCAGCCATAGGGAAGAACAGGCAAACTACATTTTTAAAAAATAAGCGAATAAGTGGGAATGCACTTTAAAAACAGACCCTGGAGAGTTGGTGAGGGACCTGGGACAGACTTAGCTGGGCGAGGTGAGGAGGTGCAGAGACAGGTGAGGCACAAACAGGAGAGATATTTGCTTGGCTGCTCTTGCTCTCAATTTGCCTTTTTCCGTAGCACATCCAGGACTATGACTAACATGTCACACGTTTTTCCCTACCCCTGCTCCTCATGGGGATAGAGCTGCATTCCTGGGAGCGGAGTTTGTTGTGGTGGGTTTCCTGATGTCCTTAAACTGGTTGATTTTATCCGTGTAAACGTCTCATTTTCTGTTACTTGCTGTTTCTTTAAGAAGAAAACTATCTCTGTGGTTGCCATGGAAAACCCTGCATATCTCATGAGACTGAACCACAGAATATATAGTGCAGCCACAGAAAATATCTGGAAATATGTTTGCCTGAGAGTTGCAGTCCTCAGGAGCTTGGCAGCCTTGTAAATGGAGATGCCTCAGCTGGGAAAGGAAATTTCTTTTCCCCAGGCCATTAATGTGGGCACGGGGATGGGATGGTGCCTGGAAATCCTTCGCCTCTGTTAGGGGGGCAGGGGAGAGTTGGGGAGCATCTCAAGGATGTCAGGATGGCACGGAGCCATCGCTGCTGCAGAGCGAGCCGGCGACCCGGTGAGGACCATGGCCATCGGTGCCTCTGCATCCCGCTCACCTCCGCCCGGCGACACCTTCTGAAGGCTGACACAAAAATGCACACAGACAACGTGCGCAAGCCCCACTGCTCCGACTGCTAGCCAAAGACCTGATTCCCACACCTTCCTCTAATCTAAAAACCACAGTTTCCCCTCACTCCAGCTGCCAAAACCTACAAGTTCCCCCACAACTTCCTTAACACAAAGCCGTGTTTCATGGCAAAGTGAAACTTGTCAGTGAAATCTATTGGGATGAATATTGAATTTAAGATAGTGCATTGATGGAACTATCCATTTTCATTTTTATTTTTTTTTTTTAAAAGGCTATTAAGAATGCCTCAATCGATAAGTTTAAGGGGTCTGGAACAGAACTAGGGCCAAGTGCCACTTTAAGACTCCCAAACTGTCCTCTATACTGCCAATTTTTATTTCTTTCTTTAAGTGAACATTACTGGCTTATTTTTCCAACCCAAGAGTTAAAGAAAAAGTTATTTAAAAAAAGGAGTAAAAAGAGTAAAAAAAAAACAAACCAAAAAAAGAGAGAAGAACAAAGGCCAAACGTTCATATCTCACCAATCTCTTTGAGGATGGATTCATTAATGTTCTGTTGTCTCTATTTTGGATGGCAAACAAAATGCCTAATTCTAATGCACAGATTTGCCCAAGAGCAGTCTGGGGGTAGTGAATCTCCCCCATGGTTTTTGGGCTCAAAGAGCTCATAGGGATGGAGCAGTTTTACAGCTTTCTCCTACCCCTACAATATGGCTGCCTCCAACCATGCTGTAGCTAAAGTTACCAAACAGTTCTACTATAAGACCTTGCTTTTAAAATACAGCAATTTTTGCGAAGGGTCTATGCAAACCAACATTTTCTAAAAATGCCAGCTGAGGTAATTCTGCTGTTCCCAGGAGTGAGGCACGACCTGGGTGCACTTGGCACAGGTCTCTGGCCCCTGGGAGCTGATTGAGATGTCTCGTGTGCCCAAGGATGGTGAAGTATGAACCAGGGCCCCGTGAGGGACAGCTTTGTGGGTCTGAAAGCAGTTTTGCTCAAAAACAATGCAACTTCCTAGTTCTGCTGCACTCAATGCTTTGCACACACTGCAAAACTTCACTTGCAAAAGAGCCACACACAGGACACCGCTTTAGGGGTGTTGGGGAGTCACTGAAATAAATTGTAAAAGCTGGCAAAGTCCCCATTACTGTTCTTATTCCTTATCTTAAGCCAGCCACTGGGTCTTTCATACACACAGGAAGGTCACGTTGTGGCTCAGCGTCGCCTCAGCCCACATCAGCTCCAGCCCCAGTTCTCCTGAAGACTATAAGGGTATAGCGAAGCTATGCAGGGAGAAAATTAGGAGAGCCAAAGCGCAGCTAGAGCTCAACCTAGCTACAGCTGTTAAGGATAACAAAACATGTTTCTATAAATTCATTAACAACAAAAGGAGGATTAGGGAAAATCTCCCTCCCTTACTGGATGCAGAGGGAAACATAGTCACAAAGGATGAGGAAAAGGCTGAGGTGCTCAATGCCTACTTTGCCTCAGTCTTTAGCAGTGGAACTAACTGTTCCCTGGGCACCCAGCCTCGTCAGCTAGGAGACAGGGAGGGGAAGCTGAATGAGGTCATCACAATGAAAGAGGAAGTGATCAGTGACCTGCTACGCCACTTGGATGCGCACAGGTCTATGGGACGGGACAGGCTACATCCAAGAGTGCTGAAAGAGGTGGCAGATGTGCTCACCAAGCCACTTTCCATGATCTACCTGAGGTCATGGCTAACTGGGGAGGTCCCAATGGACTGGAGGGTAGCAAATATAGCACCCATCTACAAAAAAGACAGAAAGGAGGATCCGGGAAACTATAGGCCTGTCAGTGTGACCTCGGTAGCAGGGAAGGTCATGGAGCAGATCATCTTGAGTGCCATTGCAACTCATGTAATGGACAAGCAGGGGATCAGGCCTAGTCAGCATGGCTTTAGGAAAGGCCGGTCCTGCCTAACGAACCTGACCTCCTTCTATGACAAGATGACCCAATTATTGGCCGAGGGAAAGGCTGTGGACATTGTCTACCTAGACTTTCAAAAAGCATTTGACTCTGTTCCCCATAGAACTCTCATGGAAAAACTGGCGGCTCATGGCCTGGATGAGCATATGATCTGCTGGATCAAGCACTGGCTGGATGGACGGTTCCAAAGAGTGGTGGTCAATGGAGTTAAATCCAGCTGGCGGCTGGTCACAAGTGGTGTCCCTCAGGGCTCGGTGTTGAGACCATTTCTGTTTAACATCTTTATTGACGACCTTGATAAGGACATAGAGTGTATCATCAGCAAGTTTGCAGATGACACGAAGCTAAGCAGGAGTGTTGATCTGCATGAGGACAGGGAGGCTCTACAGAGAGACTTGGATAGATTGGACGGATGGGCCAATGCTAACGGTATGAGCTTCAACAAGGCCAAGTGCCAGATCCTGCACTTGCGCCGCAACAACCCCATGCATCGCTACAGGCTTGGGGAAGTGTGGCTGGAGAGCTGCCTGGCAGAAGAGGACCTGGGGGTTCTAATCGACAAGCGGCTGAACATGAGCCAGCAGTGTGCCCAGGTGGCCAAGAAAGCCAATGGCACCCTGGCTTGTATTAGAAATAGTGTGACCAGCAGAAGGAGGGAGGTGATTGTCCCCCTGTACTCAGCACTGGTGAGGCCACACCTTGAGTCTTGTGTCCAGTTCTGGGCACCCCAATACGAGAGAGATATCGAGGTGCTGGAGCGAGTGCAGAGGAGGGCAACGAAGCTGATGAAGGGCCTGGAGAATAAATCTTATGAGGAGCGATTGAAGGAGCTGGGACTGTTTAGTCTGAGGAAGAGGAGGCTGAGGGGAGACCTCATCGCTCTCTACAACTACTTGAAAGGACATTGTAGAGAGGTCGGTGCTGGTCTCTTCTCACAGGTCATTAGCGATAGAACAAGAGAGAATGGGTTCAAGCTGCAACAGGGTAGGTTTAGGCTGGACATTAGGAAAAAATTCTTCCCAGAAAGAGTGGTCAGACACTGGGATAGGCTGCCCAGGGAGGTGGTGGAGTCACCGTCCCTGAATGTGTTTAAGACTCGTTTAGGTGTGGTATTAAGGGATAAGGTGTAAGGGAGAACTTTGTAGAGTGGGGTTGACGGTCGGACTCGATAATCCCAAGGTTCTTTTCCAACCTAAATGATTCTATGATTCTATGATTCTATGAAATGAGCTTCAAAAAACATAACGAGTTTTTCACGTGATTGAACAGGCTTTGTGAAAAGTGCCTGTGTGTGCACAGCCGCTGCATATCCACATGCAAATAAAGAAAACCTTCCCCATTTCTCTTGGCTATTCCTTTTTGCCCATCCTACAGCATTTTCTTTTCTTTATTCTTCAGGCATCGCTGGTAAGAGCAGCACTTTTCAGTTCTTAAGTAGAGGTCTGTGTGCACTGGCAAATTGCAAAATATTTGGCAATGGAAAAAGGCTGTGTTTATCTCAATGTTACCAATGAAGAAATTACAACAGGAGGAGGACTTTGAAGGGATATATCTTATTTGCAGCATATTTCATTGCTCAGTTATCCTATTTCTAGTAACTGTTACAACTGATAAGAAAAAACTTTCCTTTCCATCAAATATTTTCAGGAACCCAGAAAAATATACTGAACCAAGATGAAAAGTCAAAAGAATGAAAATAATTTGTGGATCAAAAATCCTAAAAATATTTGGCTTTGATGGAAAGCCTCATTTTAAGTATTTGGAAATTTTTCATTTAATCTTTACCTTATTTGCCCTTATTTTCCTTTTTTCCTATTAATGCCTTACTCAAAAATAATCCATTAATTCATATATTAATATATCCATGAACTCCAACAGCGAGCATCTCAGAAGTAGCTGTTACATGTAATGTTGTTTATTTAGATTTACGCTACTGAAAGTAGAAACAACAAAGCAAAACACAATTCAGAGGTTCAGGCTCAGCAGAATGTATTGCTCCCGTCATTAGTTAAACAGTTAGACTTTTTCTGTTTCTCAACACCATGAATTTCCCTCAAACAATTCAACACACCTGGACACAGTTAGGAAGAAAAATATAAAACACCTCCCAAGTATTGCAATTAGGTTTGTTCTGGCACGTTCTGCCTCTGTCTTCTGGTGGCAACTGACTTCTGGCGCAAAAAGTTGTGCCAAAAGTAATGTTTTCTTTTGCACACAACATATGGAGCTTTTTTGCTGAATTCCACCGTGCAGCATGCTTCTGGTAACGTTGTTGTCCAACCTGGGAGTGGGACAGCCCAGCACCACTAGTTACTGCCAGGAGTACCAAGATGTTATTGGTGCTACTAAAAGGAAAGAGTGGCTTGCAAGTTGGTGAAATGACTTTCAACGCAGCCAAAGACTAACTGGTAGCAAAAGGGGGAAATTTCTGATCTACACATGATGGCTATGAGCACCCTCAAATCCAGAAGGTGGAGACGGGAAGGGGATTTATTAAAATGCGAAACAAGGAAAATACTCAACCTGCAAAATTTTCCAGCCTAAGCCTGTACTTGCAAATGGTGAACCTCTGCCTCACGCTGGGTGTAGCTATATCTCTAGTTAGCAAGTATCGTTTTACGTGACATATCTTTGGCCTCAAGAACAAAACAGATTTTCCACACAGAGCGTTTGCAAAGAACTTGATGATATTATTTGCAAAATATTTGTGTTGTTTCAGCTTCCTCTTAAAATGGTATTAAAGCACTTCTGAAGATGGTTTTCAGGCCTCATTCATAATGTAGTCATATTATTAGGTTCAGTAAGAAGTATTTTCTTTGTGAAACTCTTCAGAAACTGAAAGTAAATTGTCACAAGCCACCCTCAGAGTACTCATTTTTTCCTCAACTTTCCAAAACTTGAGGGTAGTAAATGAGTGTGTCACTGCACAAATTGATCCTTGGAGGGGGAGCAGCATCCAGCCCCTTCTGTGTCCACTCACCCATCTTCCAGCTGGTGACTTTGGGCTTGGGCCAGAGTTGAGGCATCACATAACAGCGGGACCTGATTAAAGTGGCCCAAAGAGAAGCTTTGTCATCCTTTCTCTTAGGCTGACAAAAAATGTTGCTAATAGAATAGAAATGCACTTGTGGGAGAGAGCGTGATGCAGATCAGCATGGTTCTGGAATAACAGCCTGAAAGAACAGGGGAGGGATGTGAGGAGAGACTTGTGTGTTGGACCTGGGTGGAGCTGGGAGGGAGGCTCTACCTGCTGAGGTCTAGCTGGAAATACCCACAGCCCAGGTTAGGAGAAAGCCCTGAAGTAAAAATTAGGACTCTGGACACTATAAAGTGTTCAAGCTGAAGAAGAAACTGGGTAATTCAAAATGCAAATTAAAACAGCCCTTTCACGTTCAGAAGCTGGGCCAACTGATCCCAATGAGATGCTGTGAGCCAAGAGGGAGGGCTGCAAGGCAGTTTGGGGGCTTTCAGGACCTGCAGGGAGTTTAGGACCAACAACAGCATGTGTGGGCTAGATGTGGATGTAGGGGCATGACAGAAGCACTAGCAGAAAAGCCTGGTCAGCTTGGCTGAAGACCGAGGAGAGTTTGCTTTCCACCAAAGCATTTGATACAGCCTCTGCAGAAGGAATCATAGAATCATAGAATCATTTAGGTTGGAAAAGACCCTTGGGATCATCGAGTCCAACCATCAACTCCACTCTACAAAGTTCTCCCTTACACCATATCCCTTAACACCACATCTAAACGACCCTCAAACACATTCAGGGATGGTGACTCCACCACCTCCCTGGGCAGCCTATTCCAGTGTCTAACCACTCTTTCTGTGAAGTTTTTCCTAATGCCCAGCCTAAACCTACCCTGTTGCAGCTTGAACCCATTCCCTCTTGTTCTATCGCTAATGACCTGAGAGAAGAGACCAGCACCAACCTCTCTACAATGTCCTTTCAAGTAGTTGTAGAGAGTGATGAGGTCTCCCCTCAGCCTCCTCTTTCTCAGACTAAACAGTCCCAGCTCCTTCAATCGCTCCTCATAAGATTTATTCTCCAGGCCCTTCACCAGCTTCGTTGCCCTCCTCTGCACTCGCTCCAGCACCTCGATATCTCTCTCGTATTGGGGTGCCCAGAACTGGACACAAGACTCAAGGTGTGGCCTCACCAGTGCTGAGTACAGGGGGACAATCACCTCCCTCCTTCTGCTGGTCACACTATTTCTAATACAAGCCAGGGTGCCATTGGCTTTCTTGGCCACCTGGGCACACTGCTGGCTCATGTTCAGCCGCTTGTCGATTAGAACCCCCAGGTCCTCTTCTGCCAGGCAGCTCTCCAGCCACACTTCCCCAAGCCTGTAGCGATGCATGGGGTTGTTGCGGCGCAAGTGCAGGATCTGGCACTTGGCCTTGTTGAAGCTCATACCGTTAGCATTGGCCCATCCGTCCAATCTATCCAAGTCTCTCTGTAGAGCCTCCCTGTCCTCATGCAGATCAACACTCCTGCTTAGCTTCGTGTCATCTGCAAACTTGCTGATGATACACTCTATGTCCTTATCAAGGTCGTCAATAAAGATGTTAAACAGAAATGGTCTCAACACCGAGCCCTGAGGGACACCACTTGTGACCAGCCGCCAGCTGGATTTAACTCCATTGACCACCACTCTTTGGAACCGTCCATCCAGCCAGTGCTTGATCCAGCAGATCATATGCTCATCCAGGCCATGAGCCGCCAGTTTTTCCATGAGAGTTCTATGGGGAACAGAGTCAAATGCTTTTTGAAAGTCTAGGTAGACAATGTCCACAGCCTTTCCCTCGGCCAATAATTGGGTCATCTTGTCATAGAAGGAGGTCAGGTTCGTTAGGCAGGACCGGCCTTTCCTAAAGCCATGCTGACTAGGCCTGATCCCCTGCTTGTCCATTACATGAGTTGCAATGGCACTCAAGATGATCTGCTCCATGACCTTCCCTGCTACCGAGGTCACACTGACAGGCCTATAGTTTCCCGGATCCTCCTTTCTGTCTTTTTTGTAGATGGGTGCTATATTTGCTACCCTCCAGTCCATTGGGACCTCCCCAGTTAGCCATGACCTCAGGTAGATCATGGAAAGTGGCTTGGTGAGCACATCTGCCACCTCTTTCAGCACTCTTGGATGTAGCCTGTCCCGTCCCATAGACCTGTGCGCATCCAAGTGGCGTAGCAGGTCACTGATCACTTCCTCTTTCATTGTGATGACCTCATTCAGCTTCCCCTCCCTGTCTCCTAGCTGACGAGGCTGGGTGCCCAGGGAACAGTTAGTTCCACTGCTAAAGACTGAGGCAAAGTAGGCATTGAGCACCTCAGCCTTTTCCTCATCCTTTGTGACTATGTTTCCCTCTGCATCCAGTAAGGGAGGGAGATTTTCCCTAATCCTCCTTTTGTTGTTAATGAATTTATAGAAACATGTTTTGTTATCCTTAACAGCTGTAGCTAGGTTGAGCTCTAGCTGCGCTTTGGCTCTCCTGGTTTTCTCCCTGCGTAGCTTCACTACGTCTTTATAGTCTTCATGAGAGTCCTGCCCCCTCTTCCAAAGGTCATTTCAGTTTCTTTTGCTACCAAAAATGCATGCTTGCATCTTCCTAGGGTGGCCTCTTCAGTTATCAAGAAGCCATTAAAAGACAGTTCCTAATTCTGACAGTTCTATTAAATACGTGTTGCGATTTTTAAGCTGGTGAATCTCTTTATTTACCTGTGAAATGCTCTGTTTGCAGATGGCGCTGAAATGTGATATGGCCCTACACACGCGCGTCAGTTTTATCTCAGAAAGAACCCTGCTCCCTGACAAGCTAAAGAGGAAGAAATCAACAACCTCTGACATTAAGACACTGAATTTAGAGTCCTGGACAGAGAAAAATAATTTTTAAGATGGTGAGGAACTCCCTTTTCCTCACAGATAAGGGGTGGGTTTAGTTGTATGCTCTAAGCAGAGAGGTTGGTCGCAAATAAAGCCATTGGAGTTCAGCAGAGAAGTGGGTAATCGCCTGTTGAGTCTCAGATTATCTTGTTTCACAAAATGGGTTACGTGACCACAGGGAGGCAAAAGGGAGGAAAATTGCAGGCAAAAATGGTTAAAAAGCTTGTTTGAGCAGGGAGAGGTCTTCTGCGCCCGCTCTGTCCATTAGCTCCTGGCTGCGTTGCTCCCATGGCTGCTGGGTCATGGTCAATAGGACACCGGGGACAGGGATTTCACTCCATGTGGTGCCAGGGAGGTGGGACATTGCCAGTGGACGCAGTCCCAGCTTTCATACGTGAATTTTCAGGGGGGGAATCTGAATCGCTGAGGGACTGTAGCAACCTGGCATGTCACCGCTGTCCCTAATCGAAATGAGCTAATATTGTAGTGATAACTGCCTGTTATTTTGGCATTGCTTCACTTTATCTTTCTAAAGCATTCCCAGGGAAAAAAAAAAAATAATTCGCTTGCTTCAAACCACAAATAGAGGTAGGAAAACACAGAGACCGCAGTCCCACTATGGGGACGGTGCATTAGCGTGTTGCCCAGCAGCGCTAATTTTGATTGAGACCCAGCATAGAAAAACAAACCTGGGAACCACTTTTCCATTGAATTAGCTGAGCACCTACCATGAAGTTCAGGCTGGCTCTGTGTTTTCATGCTGGGTTTAAGCTTGGCTTTGGGATGACAGAGGTCTGTCATCAAGTTAAGCAGTAGAAGCAAGTCGTAACTTTTCCCAGCCTGAAGCCTGTCAGGCTGAAGTCAACCTGCCCACAGGTTTTGAACAGATTTGAGATGGCAGAGCAATTTTTTATTAGATAAGTGTTTTGTATTATGAAGTTGCTGTGGTTCTTATTTGATACCAGCTGTCCTAAAGCCAGATTTATTTTATGGTCAAGCCTTCCTTTCAGTGATTTCTGTGTCATTTGTAGTTTTTCCTTGTAATTCACAGAGGTTTTGGTTTTCTCTGAAAGCTGAATCAAACCTCTGGTGCAAATAAATGACAATCCAATTCAGCTTCTTAGCTCTTGCAGTAGTGACTCTACCTGGTTTGGAAAACGGCATGGCAAAGTGATTTGTTCAGGAGTACGTTGTTTGGTAGAAGCTATTTTGGGAGGGTAAAAGCCTGTGATAATCCTTCCTGTGGTGAGATGGAAGGCTTTCAATTGCAAGGCTGCCACTGCTATGTTTCTCTGTCATTAAGTTACTTAAAAAGACAAGCAAAATATTGCTTCTAATTTTTCTTAAATACAGTTGGTGCATTTATCACAACATTTTGCCTTTTCCTCTTGTTTGGTTTCATTCCATGTCTCTCTTTGTTGCGTGGGTTTCTGCATTTCTACGGGCTGTCCTTTGACTAGTGCTGTCACAAAAAACCTCCAGCTCATTCCTCCTTCAAGAATAGCTTCAGATATTTATACTGTAAAACAAAGTCTATGTTGTGTGCTTCAGTCACCGGTGCCATTTCTACCTAATGTGCACAGTGTTGAACCAAAGAATTAAGAGATTAATGTTTTTTATTAGACATTCTGTGCAATCATATAAACCAGACGCAATGATTTTTGTTACTTTTTTTTTTTTTTCAACTTTCTTCCTCAATCCAGCATTTCCTTTCCATTTTTTCAGGAAACCTCTCTAGGAAAAGGTGAACAAAACCACAGCTGTCTCCTTTGTTTCTCTGGAGGGCCTAAAATACCATGGTATTTCAGCAGATGATACCATGGTAACATTTAGGATGATGTTAGGATCTAGGCAGGCTGAGACAGACCATGCCGTTCTCACTCTGGATCAGTCCTTGGGGTTCCTCACTTCCAAGGAGCATCACCAGGGATGGCCATTGAAGGCCAAGGGTGAGCTCCCACTGTTGTACAAGCACCAACAATGGTCCAGACCGAGGTGTTTCTCTAGAGAGGTGTGTAAGCCAACTTGTAGATCCACACTGTGCCTCCAGAAGCCCACTGTGATGTATCTGTACCGGCTGCACAGGCAACAGCAGCACAGCAGGAAGGATAACACAGAAAACCAAAGTTGCAGTACCCATGGAAACACACTGAGATCTTATTAAAGGTGTCAGAAAACCACCATGATGGAGATGTGCACACATTTTTGAGACTGGCAAATGTTCCTCAGGACACATCTTCATGTTGTTTTGTTCCTTATTTGACACATCCTTGAGGCTACCGAGTTTCCTTTATCACTCACTCAGGGTAGCACAGATTGAGTCAGTGCTTTGCATTTTTTTTTTCTTTCAAGCTCTTTGCCCAAATATTTGAGAATATTTTAATGCTTGCAGCACTGCTCACGCTTAGCATCCAGGACGTGAAGACAAGGCTGAGTAGTAACTGACTTTTTAAAAAACAGCCTGCAATAATCTTGTGGATGTTCAATTTGGATGTCCAGATCCAGGTCCTCTCTTTTACCACTTCATTGACGCCTGGGTAAAACTATGCAACACTACCTTGAAATGAAAGGCCAGGCCTGGGGTGATGAAGTAGCTGGAGGTGGGAGAATAAGAATTTCTGGGCTCTGGAGCAACCGTCTGCAATCCTCCTCCCCACTGCCTTCCACCTGCCCCAGCAGCTCCAGAAAATGGGATGCAAATGGTCAAGGGCAGTTCTGAGGCTTAGAAGGCTATAGTCTGGAATGTCTCTAGGAATTTCAGCAACGTTAAATGAGAATAAAACCAAAAGGTTGACTGAACAGAAATATCCATTTGTCACTATCCCTAGAAAAGTTTCTGAAGAGCAGATTTCCTCTGCACAGAAGATTGGGAAGCCAAATGCCGTCCCACCAGAGAAAACAAAATGGAATGAAGAATTAAATGATGAAATGAAATGAAATGAAGAAGAATGAAAAGATGAAATGCTGTCCCACCAGAGAAAACAAAAGGAAGCACGGACAACTCCAGAGCCAAAGGTCACCCTTTTCCCCCTCAGGTGCAGGTGGAGGTCGCTGAGACCTGCAGGCTGCTGGGGTGGCTGCAGGCTTGAGTCCTGTGTGACAGACCCTGGTCCTAAAAAGCTGGTGTGTGACTGTGTGGGGCAGGTAAGGAAGGAGTGCTGGAGAGGGCTGGGAAAAACTAAGTCAGCTCTTGTAATAACAGCTGCAGTTGTTCGTAGTAGGGGTCCCTGGCAGCTCTGACTTCAAATGACTCTTTGAAAGCAAGTAGAAGTAGTTACCTCATGATCAGAAATGATGCACCAAAATTCCTCTTCTGCCTTGAGGCTTATTGACGTTTATTTCTTTATGTTAGTTCAAGTATTAATGAGATCTCTCTCCTGTTTTCAGCAAGGGCTGAGCTTGCTTTGCAGCCTTCTCCTTAGCTGAGTCCCTCACCTCTAATGTGGCTAATGATGCAGTCATTTTGGGATCTCTTGCCTCCAACCAGATTTGCTTGAGGTTGACCTGTGGGCTCGGAGAATGCACACAGAGACACACACAGGTGGCGAGTCCAAGCAAAGTTGTGTCTTCAGAAAATCAAGTGATAGTTCTTGGAGCTGGGTGTTGTGCTGGTTGTTACTGGAAAGTAATGGATAAATGTAGTAATGGATATAATAATGTAATGGAAAATAATGGATAAAACCAGCCTGAACGTATGGACGGAGGCAGGGATGATGTAGGAGCAGGGCAGGGCAGGTCGAGGAGGGAGGATGTCATCTTGGGCTGGGGCCCCTTTTCTCACTAATGCTGTGCTCTTCCTCAGCATCAGGTTGCCATCTCCATGGCTCATCATGCTACCTCGTCCCAGTCCAGCAGACCCCAAAAGCCAACAAACGTGGAGATGAGAAATTGATAGCATATCAACAACAGGCAAGAAGTGTATGAGCCCACAGAGGGGATGTGCCAGGAGGGTGGGCAGGGTTTTGGAGCTTGAGTTTAACGCAGGGAGGCAGGAAGAGAGAGTCGTGTGACCGGGTGAGGGCTCCTGCATCGAACTGCCTTGTTTGCTTCACTGCTGGTGTGAGAAAAATGGGAACGACACAAAAATGACATCACCTAGGGTAACGTCCTGATCTGTACTTTGCACACTGAAAAACACTTCCGTTTGGGGTTGGGAGAGGGATGGGGAAGCCTGGAGATATTAATTTCTCCACAGCTGCAGTCATAGTTGATACTTACTGGAAAGTGGTGACCGAGTACTCCTTCAGCTCAGTGGTTTGAAGAGTACAGGATGACCTTGCAATGTGGGAAATAACCTGCCAGAAAAATGACAAAGCCATGGACAACGCAGTGTCTGGGGCAACCTTTCATCAGCTGCACTGAGAGAAAACATGCAAGACAACCAAAATAACATCCTTCAGCATTGTGTGACCCAGAAAGATTGAAAATAAAGAGAGAGAGAAATGAAATGGAGACAAAAAAACCCAGTGTTTTTGGAGATACTCATTAGTGGTGACTTTCGATAGTTTTGAGCTGCAGATAAGCCTATGCTTACATGTCTGGGAGCAGAGGCTGCTTTGGGAGGCGCGTGCAGCTGCTCTCAGACCCATTTTCCAGTTCATGGTTCTCCTGTTTCCCCATGGTGCTCAGAAGCCCAGATCATCCGCTTTGGGGAGCAGGTCCACTGCCTGGAGGACATGGGACTGGAAAGGGATTTGTTTGTGTGAGACAACTGGCATCTGACTAATCTGTTCCAGTTCACAGACTGGTGCTTCTCGCTGGGTGTCTCTCTGAGCATCCCAGTTGTGCAGTCTGCAAACGGCTCCTGAGTGAGCCACTGGCCATGAGATGCATTTCCTCCCTTGTTCAAGGTTACTCCTCGGCCCTGACTTGCTTCACCACCTACCAACTGGCCAAATCGTCCCCGACTCTTCAACGCTGCAGTGATTTCAAAGGACCAGACACAAGATTGGCAGGATCTGGCCCTGTGGAAACAGTAGGAGCTGCTCCATTTTCTTTCCCTTAAGTCAGCCGTGCTCTTGGCATTTTTGAACCCATCTCTCATGGCCATCATTATAGTGATTTAACACATCAAAGAGTGCTTACCGTTGTGCCTTGGGAGACACTGATTTCATAATTGATCATCAAGGTAATAAAGCAAAGCAGAGCGGTCCCCTCGCTGCCCGCTCCGAGGCTTTATGTGCTGCTGGGACCACCGCAGGGAAGGAATATTTGTGGGAGAGCTGCGGTGCGTGCAGAGAGGCCGAGGAAATCCCTCTGCCTGAAATACAGACACGGGGGATTGCTTCCGTGCAACTGCTGATCACACTTTATTCTGGCCTGGAGCAGCCAGGCGTTTCAGACATGCAGAAATTTCTCCACTTGCATGTGCTGAGGCAAGAGTTTTGTCAAGGGAAGGGTCAAGTTTCTGCCACGCTCCAAATTATGGTGTTGGGGATAAGAGCTCATAGATGTAACCACAAGGACTAGAAAGAGCATTTCAAGCCTTTTTATCCCGGGGCAGTAGAGGCTTGAGGTACAGCCTGTCAAAAGATTTGTGCCAATTTCTTCTTGAGGCAACATCTTATTTTCGACAGAAGCCATCCAGTCTCCACAGCACAACCGTACCAGAGCCATAGATCTGCTCTGTCTGCCTGACCTGAGCCCTGTCGCACTCCAAATCCAAATGCCATATCAGGCTGCCTCCTCTTCTTCTGCCACCTTTGAAATGAAATGAAAATTGAAATGAAAATGCTGGTCATTCTTGAAAATAATGGTCTCATCCCAGAAATGCGCATAGAAAGTGACAGCAGTCGTAAGTGGTATAGATCGTGACAAACTGAGTTTTCCGAGTCACCTTATTGGAAATCTTTAATTAGAAGCATCTGTTTCACTGGTAACAATGACCTTTAGCATGAGCGTGAGGTGGCTGGTGGACGTGTGGTGTGGAGACCCTGGCCACTGGCCCTGCTAGCGAGGACTGTAGGCAAACTGCCGGGCACGTCGGCACTCTGTCAAAACCAGAAAAATCCTGAGTTAGTCACAGCAGGAAGAGAGACAGCAACATCAGAGCACATTGTTGCATCCAAGTGGTTGGTGACTATTACAGCCTTGACAGTCTTCCAGAGCAAAAAGCTGTACGCAGCAACAGTGCAAGCCCAAGACAAGGAAAGCAGATGTTCCCGGCTCCTCCTCCATCCTTGTTCCCATATGTTGACTAAGTAGGTTTTGTAAAACAGAACATGCTGTAAATCAGAGCTGCACAGAGCTCACCAGTTGGGTTAAATGTGGCTTTTAGGGTGCACAAGTGAACCACTGTCATGTACAAATAAGGAGACTACTGCTTTAAGCTTTCCCTGAATGACCGTGCCGGGACCCAAGTGGAACACCATATGCTTCACTGAACTAGTCCTTACTCTTTTAGAATGATAATTTTCTGTAATCCGCATTTTTTCAGATTACCTGTGCATAGGGATCCCATGTCAGGGTCATCTGAGCAAGAAGTTTCTCAGCTAAAACTACTTGAACGTCTCTGTCTTGTCCTTTGTGCTCAGGACTGCCATGGCTCACAGTGGTATTTTTGCACGATCGAACGGTCTCATTTTGGCCGTTTAGCACCAAATAGTGCATGATGCTGTGATTTTTGGGAAAGCCAAATTAAAACCACTATTTGAATCAGGATGTGTGCGTTTGTCTCTCTCAAAACTGACAGTTTACACTGCACAAGATGATTTGCAGGAGACTGAGTTTTGATTGTCTAGGGATTTTGGAATAACAGGAAATATTCCCAAGCAACGGTAAGCATCTGTTAAAAAAGCTTTTTTAGTCATTGATTCAGTGTTCAGGAAGCTGCTTCCTCTTATACACATTACTTAAAGTCTTTGGGTCCCTGGTGAGCTCTTGTATTGCTCTGCAGCTTGGCCCTTCCTCGAATCGTCCCAGCTCCATCTCCGCAGAGAGGTCTGGGGGGGGGAATCCCACCCACGCAGAATAGGCAGGGAGAAGCCCCATCATGTTGCTCCTGTCTTCACGCAAAGATCTTCCACAGCCTGAAGACCTGTCCTCACGGCAGACCTGCCCAGGGGTGATGCTGGAAACCCACAGTCTGGTCTTGCAAATCATGTGCTCGAAAGGGCTCCTTCCTTCTAATACATTGACTCAAGCACTTTATTAAGATTTATCATCCTGTAACAAATCCATAATTAGCAGTTGAAAGATAACTTCGTAAAATCAATATACTCTAACGTCGTTCATGTAATATACAGCCTTTTAGCTCTATATGGATTTTCTTTCTTATAAATATTTTATCCCTTGTATTTCCCATTTTGCACTATTTAATAAAAAAAATTTGAAACTTTAAAAATTAAAATTTTCTATGGGAGGAAAATCTTTCATTGGAGATAAAAGTGGGCTTATAATCTTCTAGTATACCTTTATTTTCTAATAGTTTAACTGTAAAATATACTCTGTTCTGGTAAAAAAAGGAAATACTTCATTTACAAATGTCACATTCAAAAAAATATCAGACAAAAAAAATCTGTAGAAAAACATGCTGCTAATAAATTATTTTAGTCAAAACAACTTATTTTTTAAATAATACATTTTCATAAACAACTAAGCAATATTAAATTTTAAATGAAATATTTCAAAGTTGTTAAGATCAGGGAACACATCAGATCAAAATAATTTTTTTTTTGTATTTTAGTGAAAATTTTGCTTTTTCCTTGCAATTCAATATGGGAACATGCTGCTGATTCTCATGAAATAGGGGATCCACTTCTATGTCCAAATTAGTTTAAAAATTCTTTCTTTACTTCCAACAGGCCACCAGAATTTTTTTTTTTTAATAGACATTTTATTACACTTAATACACAAATTAACATAAATTCTATTATGGAAACAAATCAATGATATTTTAAATGGTGAATAAGCATTCCTTTACAATCTTAACATGCCCCAAATCACAACATTAGGCCAATGATTGAGAAACTAAGACACCTTCTCTTTAAAACTAGTTGCAAGCAATATCAGAAACACTGTCCACACTGACTTGGAAGTTTTTGAGACACAACAAAATGGTCCATTATGTTTTGAATAAAGCAGTTTTTAAGGGGTTTTCCGGTTTTCAAAGCCAGTTCACACCCGAGGTACCTGTCCACACACTGGTGTCTATTTGCTTACCACCAATGTAAGTATGAGAATCAAATATTACGGCCTGCC